>NC_141156.1:118460403-118769653 GCF_053477565.2 Lygodium microphyllum
TGTAACCCTTTGTAGACCTTCTATAGAGCCTTTATTCCTGTTCTATTTCTTCTTCTTCTTTGTTCTCTAGATCTTTTGTAAGTGTTCTATGATATGAGGGTGTACTTTGGGAAATTTTTCTAACTTTTGCAAATGATGAATCTAAGTTCAAAAGAGCTAAAACAAATGGAAGAAGCAGTTGATGAAGTCTGAAGAGAAGACTGAAGTGAAGTGACAGTAGTAAGCTATGAAGAGTCACTGTAGTGGCTCTGGTGCCCTTTCATACCTCCCACACCTATTGGGAGGTGCATCCATGAGAAAGAGAGGATTATTGAGAGCGATTATTGATTATTGTAGTAAGGAGATGATGTACTATTGATTGAGAGAGAGAAAGAGAGAGTTAGAGATAGCCAATTCTATCAAAACAATGTATCTATCTATGAGAGATTGAGAGAGAGAACTATGAAGACAATGAAGATGAATACTATGTGATTATTTACATTCAAAATTGGTGTGTTCTTTTGTGTTTATTGTCCTATTGATGGATTCTAAGAAGATGTTGAAGATTATGGTTGATTCTATCAAATCCGTGGGAGATATCTACTATGATGCTGTGTAAAGATTTGTTCTTTTCCTTGTTGTGGTTCTCAACAAAATGAAACAAAAGCTTGTTGATGTTACAAGATAGATTTTATTGTGGTAGAAACCCCTTTTCCTTGGTTTCTCTCTTGGGGCTCCATGTTTTTGGTGCACAACCAGGGAAACTTGCCATCAACAAGCATTAGAAGAGTTAAAAATGAAGAAAATGGCATTGCCAAGAAGAGGAGAATTCAATGGATGCTTGCAAAGTTTCTTATTTCACTAAAAAGTTGGAGATTCTTATTGCCAAAGCCACTTTCTACAAGAATTTCATCCCACAATGGCAGAAACGTATTACCATCATGATGCAAGCTCTATGTGGTGGACTATTTCCTTTTCCTGTTGAAGCAACGGAGACATGTATCTTGGTGGCAAATTGTTTGGGAACAAACTGAAGTGCAAAAATAGAGAGAATGACCATCCATGGAAGATTTGGCATTCATTGAAAAGCTTCCAGACATCATCATGTGAGAGATCATGAAGAAGCTTCAAGAGTCGTGGTCAATGGAGGTTCACGAAAAAAAGAAAGAAAAGAGTTGGAATTTTTTTGTAGATGCTCAATAGCAAGATACGTAGGATGCTTGATGTTCTGACAATCTTCTGTTTGTCTAACTGGAAACCCACTAGAAGTTGACAGACAAAGTGTTCTTTACGACATATATAATTGAAACTATCAAAAGCTCGCATTACTATGATGATGGCACCACAACAATGCCTAGATGCATGAACTTTGATACCTTCAAAACAGAATATCTCCCCCTCTGTAGTGATTTGAAAGCTGAATTCAGAGATGTTGAAAAGAAAAAAGTAGAAGAAATGTTGGCAAGAGAGTCCTCCAGAGACTGAAGCCCCCCTCTAATTCTATTTTGTTGAGTATAGACCAACTGATTGGAGCCAACCCCCTAATGAATGATTCAATCAAGAGGCAAGTACTAGAATGAGTCCAGAGGTACGTGAGAAGAGAGCAGGCAAGAATCAAGGCCGAGAACGAGCTTGCAATAGCAGAAGCCTCCTTTAATGCCTTAAAAGCACTCTTTACAGAAGTCCCCATGGCAAATCAAGGTCCCCTTCCTAGTCAGATTCATCCTGGAAATATTGATGATAGGCCAACAAATGTAGTTTCATTGCCAATTTTTAAGGGAGAGTACAATGAAGACCCTCATCTTCATGTAGTAGAGTTTATGGTATCATGTGTGGCTAATAATGCTAGATCCCCCGAGCATTGGTTAGCAATGTTCCCCACCACTTTCAAGGGTGTGATATTTCAATGGTATGAGAGACAAGCAGCAAGAACTTTTGCCACATGGGACGACCTGAAGTTGGCCTTCCTCACTAAATTTAGGGGTGAAGGTTTTGAAGAGAGGATGCGAGAGGAGTTCATGAACCTAGGTCATTCCTTTGAAGAAAGAGTAGAAGCTTATGTCTCGCGAATGGAATCCATCGTGAAGAGATGGACCAACCATCATTTGGATAAAGGCATCCAGAAAGGAGTATTCTTTAGAGGCCTACAACCAGAAGTTCACAAGTTTGTGGATTTGAGAAGACCAATCAATCTGCAAGCTGCAAGACTGTATGACGAAGTTGAAGCAAGGCTGTCAATGACTCCAGGAAGAGGAGTCTTACCTCCTCCCATGCCAGGAATGGTATACCCACCAAATGCAGTTCCAAAGACAGTTCCCTACCCCTACCCTTATATGAAAATAGTGCCGTAGTACAATGCACCCAATCCACAATGGCCGCAAACGACAATGCCTCAAATGATGGTTCAACCACAATAGCATTGGTCTCCAACAGTTCCTCCAATGGCGACTCAAGAACAATGGAATCCTATCCACTGGAATCAACAACCCCAAGTCTACAGGAGCTCTGAATTAGAACCAGAACATTGGATCTCCTAGATCAACCCAACCAGTGTATGCAGTAATCATAGAAGCTTCCCAAAACCCTACTACAAGTACTCCAAGAAGTGAAAATTTGAAAGACTACCTATCCAACTCAGTTGCAAGGATTAGGAAAGAGCTTATGGATGTGATTACAGAGTAGTTATAGATGTTGAAGGTGAATACCACCAATATATCCACTCCTGCAGGAGGTGGGAGGGATGTGATGCGTTCTAATACATGGTGCAGAAAGTGCCATCAAGCAGGACATTTAGCCACTGAATATATCCAAAAACCAACCATTCATGGAGCCTTCTATTCATACTATTTGAAGAAGAACCATACAGAGGATATCTATCTCTGAAAGATATGCACGAACAAAGAAAGAAAGATGAAGACACAAGATTCAACTTAGTGGAATACAAAATGACAATGTATGACATTGGACCAAAACCTAGAGAGTTTGGTCCTAATTTTAGTCCAAGGAGGTTTCCCTCTCAAATTTACAGAGGATGACAGTTTGTTGGCAGTGGTGGCCAGAGATTAGAAGTGGAATGTTACAGATGTGGAGAAAGGGGTCATATCTCACCAAATTGTCCAAACCCTAGAAGATCTATGGATTATAATTCCTTATGTAGTCGATGCGAAGGAGAAGGCCACACTGAAAAAGATTGTCCAAGTCTAGCCTCTGTGAAATCTACTTTTGATACCCAATAGAAGACCCAAGAACCTACTTCCAATTTGGTGGAATTAGAAGTGGCTACACTAATGCGAGCAAAGAAAGAAGAATTCGTAGTTCCAAAAGAGAACGTTCCTTCTGCCAAGACTGTGAAGTTCAACCTCCCTAGGGAAAAACATAACAATGCAATCCATAACAATGTAGTGCAGAGCACTACAGAGCCATAGAGAGCTACAGAGACATGACCATAGGTCCAGGAAATAGAGGATTCATAAGTACCTCCTCATGAGGAAGAAGCGCAAATGTTGCCACTCCTAGAAGAAAAAGGGAAGATAAAAGTGGGCGTGGCTCTATTTCCCAATCGATTGGAAAAGCCTGTGGATCCTATCAAAGAGTATGATCTGGTCAAAGACCTAGACACCTTTAAACCAAACCTAACCTTCTGACAGTTGCTAATGCTATCTCTCAGTTGTGCTAAAAAAGATTTAAAAGTATCTTGACAAGAAGACACGGCCTAAGGATTGCTCCCCCAACAACAACAAAATCCAACAGAGCCTCAGAACCTTTGAAGGAAGTAGATGTGGCCAACACCTTCCTGGATCTTAGAACCCCAAAGATTGGTATATGGATAGAAGGATGCTTTATTGCAGATGCATTGATTGATGGAGGCTCATCAGTAAACATAATGATGGATGCGACAATGAATGATCTAAGTTTGCAAGGAATTCAACCGATACGGTGGCTTATCATATTGGCAGACCAAAGCAGAATCAAACCATTGGGCATCCTCCCATACATAAAAACAACCCTTGTAGGAAGAGACTATTGGCTGACATATTTGGTGGTCAAATCAAATTCTTGCGAAACCTCATACCGTCTGGTGTGGTGTTGAAATTGTATGGATCACAAAAAGGAAATGGATCCACATCCATCAAAGTCATAACAGACTCCTCCAATGAAGTAATAGATGGTACTTCAGGAGATGAAGAGGCTGTCAAACAGATCTTTCCCAAGAAAGCAGAGGCATAGTCCCTAACAGTGGGCACTACAAGCCAACTACTGAGGGAAGGAAAGTCTTTGTCCATGGGAGAATACCTCCTCCCTCAACTCAAATTGACTTTTGAAATCACCTTTGACAGCAAAATAGAAGTATGGATGTACTGTTCTCCCTCTTACATGGCACTCGCAGAGTTAGAGGCAAAGAAAAAAGTCAAGACAGAGATAGAGACAGAAGCAGAAGCAGAAGAAGAAGCAAAGGACATAATAGAGAGCTTGTTCTTCTCTTACAGAACACTCACATATGTAGAAATAGAACCTGAAGAGAAAAAAAGTGATAATGCAAATGAAGATTATGAAAGTGAGCTAGAAGGATCTATCCTATTCACAGAAGGCAGAGATGAGGAAGACGTTCCTAACGTTCTTGAAGCCTCAAAAGCATAAGATCCCTCTTTGTTTGACAGAATGATTGTAGTACCCTTTGGAGTGATCCAAGAATCATGTCATATGCAAAGCCTTTATAGGAAATGGATTAAGAAGAATAGGTCTTCCTTCAGCAGTGGCTCTTGTCGCCCAAAGTCACCCTTCCTCAGAGAAGATGATGACAATACACATTACCAACAACCCCTAGTCCTATAGTTTAAACAGAATAAAAAAGGTCCCTGTTATGTGACGTTCTTTGATGCATCTTCAAAAGATGAATTCTTGAGCCAAGAACTAACTCATTCCCAACCCAAAATTGACACCTCAATGATACCATTTCAGCCTCCCAAAGAGCGAGCTAAGCCTTGTTGGAGGAGAGGGAGAGAGACGGAGTGGAGTAGAAGATGAGCCTCACCTCATTATTGTTCTTCTTCCATTATTCATCCATCATACGAACTAAAAGAGACTTACACACATAGGTATAACTAACCAAGACTAACTGTAGTTAAGTCATTGACTACACCGACTTATTGAATATCACACATATGTACAGCTATATCTAGCTAATGTTCTAGCTAATGTTGGTCACATACATAAAGATAGACTAACTCAAGAGTAGTGGGAGCTTGATATTCTAACACTCCCCCTCAAGCTCAAACCATCTGATAAACTCCAAGTAGCTGTTTGAAGTGTATGAAATTTTCTTTAGCAAGAGACTTGGTAAATATATCTGCTAGTAAAAGGGAAGTAGAACCCAGGAGGAAAAAGCTTGGCGGTGACAACTATGGCAAATGGAAAGCAAGAGCAAGAGAGGCAATGAGACGCAAAAGTGGGAACTCCAACAACCACAATGTGTGGTTGGGCCTTCCTTTATTCAAACTGTCACTAAAAGAATAAATAATAAGTGATTATGGCTGGCGCCCGCCACCTACAGTGTGTAGTGGCGAGTTCTGTCGGTGTAGTAAAGTGCAGTAATACATGAGCGGCTAGGCAGATGCGCCTTTACCCCCAACAACCTCCCACTTAAAGGCGAATCTGCCCCAATGAGAGAGAAAAGAAAAGAAAATATAGTACAACATGTTCACATGTACAATAGGATGAGGAAAAAGACATCATCTCATGCAATGCCCATCAATCTCCTAAGGAAGACAAATCACTCTGTAGTGAGGCTCTTCGTGAGCAAGTCTACAGGATTCTACTCAGTTAGAATCTTGACAAGGACAACAGACCTATCCTCAACAACCTCATGAATGAAGTGATACCTCACCTCAATATGTTTTGTCTTGGCATGGAAGATTGGATTCTTAGCCAATTGAATGGCACTCATAGAATCCGAATGTAGTGTAGGCATAGCATCTGTCATACCAAGGTCTGTAATCAAACAACCTAACCAGATAGCCTCCTTGAAAGCCTCTGTGAGTGCAATATACTCAACCTCTGTAGTAGAAAGAGCCATACACTTTTGCACCCTGGACATCCAAGAGATAGCCCCTCCAGCATAAGTGAACACATAGCTAGAAGTGGACTTCCTACTATCTGCATATCATGCATAATCAGAGTCATTGTAGCCCATGCTCGGGGGGGTCACTCATGAATATATGTATATATAATGTGAGTTAAAAATAAGGGGTTTTTAAAACACCATTTTTATACATTTTTTACATACAGAAGGGTGTCATATAAAGGGGTTACTTACAGATTGAATAGAAAAGGGTTGTGTTTTATTGAAGAAAATTTCACAGATTAGGATATTTATAAATAGGCCATGAACGCACGTTATATAGAGAATATATATATAGTGAACCCCCCGAGACCCCATGACTCCTGTATCCTGCCTGTCATAGCAAATACACATATCTGTTATGCCCTTCAGGTACCTCATGATACCCTTCACGGCATCCTAATATTTCTTACCAGGTGTAGCCATATAAGGTGCCACAACCCCAACTGCAAAAGCAATATCTAGAGGGGTGGCTATCATGGCATACATAAGACTGCCCACAGCTGATGCATAGAGAATCTTGGCCATCTCGGTCCTCTGCTCATCTATCTGTGGACAATCGGCCTGTAAAACCTACACATAAATAGGTAATGGAAAACCAATAGGCTTAACATCCTGCATACAGAAGCACTCAATGACTTTATGAATGTACTCCCTTTGTGACAGAGAGAGTAGTCCCTAAGATCTGTCGTGTGTAATGTGCATACCAAGTATATGAGAGGCATGCCCTAGATCTTTCATCTCAAAGCTCTTCTTGAGCTGAGCCTTAAGAGCATCTAGCTCCTCATGAGCTATCCCTACTAAAAGCATGTCATCCACATAGAGTACCAAAATCAGTAAAGAACCATCACGGGCTTTCTTTGCGTGTACAAGCACGGATCCATAGCACTATAGCTATAGCCCTGTGGCTGCATGAATGCATCAAACTGATGGTACCATTCCCTAGGTGCCTGCTTCAAGCCATATAGTCTCTTCTTTAGCTTACACACTAGGTGTTCCTTGCTAAAGTCTGCAAAGCCCTTAGGCTGCTCCATGTAAATCTCATCATGCAAGTCCCCATGTAAAAAAGTCGTCTTGACATCCATCTGGTACAAGTCCAGGTCAAGCTATGCAACCAAAGCCAAGACTAAGCCGTAGCATAGTCATCATGACCACAGGAGAAAAGACTTCATCAAAGTCAACACCATGCTCCTACTTAAAGCCCTTAGCAATCGATCGAGCCTTGTATGCCAGCTTGGGGTGTCCAGGGGTACTTTTTAGCTTGTACACCCACTTGCATGGCAAAGCCTTCTTACCCTGAGGCAAGGAAACCAAATCCCAAGTCTGATTCTTATGCAATAAGTCAAGCTTAGACTGCATAGCCCTCTCCCAAAAGTGACAATCACCCCTGTGCATAGCCTCATCATAAGTGAGAGGCTCTTCTGCATCTGTAGCCATTACATAATCCATAGAGGGCACAAAATGGTCAGGAGGTTGTCTATCTCTAGTAGAACGCCTCAATCCAGGCATTGCTGTTGCTCGACCAACATCATGTCTAACATCAGCATGTCTAACATCTGGGCCATGAGTATCAGGTGATGCAGCACACTGTCTAGCTGGCCGTGGAGCAGGCTTTACATGAGTAGGTGGCTCCTCGTGAAAGATAAATCTACATATCTCAACCACTTTCTTAAGCTGCATATGCATTTTGTCCTCATGAAAGATGGCATCATGGTTACGGATCACTTTCGCGCCTGCGGATCCCATAGACAGTAACACATCTCTCCTCCATCTCCATAGCCAATGAAAATTCATTTGACACTTTTTGAATCCAGCTTATTGCATTTGTCCTTGGGCACATGGCAGAATGCCTCACATCAAAAGACACGCAAATGATCATAAGAGGGGGTCTTGCTTGCCCATACCTCCTCTGTAACCTGAAAGTCAATGCCACTGCTAGGTGACCTGTTAATGAGATGCATTGTAGTAGTAATTGCCTCAGCCCAAAAGTGATGTTGTAAGCTAGCCTAGCTAAGCATGCTATGGACCCTTTCCTGAATGGTCCTATTCATGCGTTCAACCATACCATTCTAGGGAGGGGTGTAAGGGGCAGTCAACTGATGCTTAATACCCCAATCATCACAAAACTGCTCAAAAGTACGTGATACATACTCATTCCCATTATCTAACCTTAGGCATTTCAACCTATTCCAAGACTGGTTCTCTACTAATACAAGCCAATGCTGAAATGTGTCTAAGACATCGGATTTTCTCTTTATGGGATAAGCCCAAACCTTACGTGAGTAATCATCTATGAAAGTAACAAAATACTTTGCCCCACCTAGTTGACTGACAGGGCATGAGTCCACATACATCTGAGTGCACAAGAGCCAAGGGCTCACCCATGCATTTCTTACCAGACTTTTTATGTTTATGTGTATTCCTAGTCTGCCTGCCATACAAACAATGATCACAAGAATCAAACTGCGAAGAGTCAAAAGGTGGAAGATATTGCAAAGCACGGAGCATTTTCATTCCTTTAAGGGATATATGCCCCAAACAAGCATGCCAAAGGGATACATGGGGGATAGAACCCACAAACAAAACATGATTCAAGATAGCTCCAGATACAAGGGATAGAGGCTGTCAGACTTGGCACCTCTTGCAAGCACAAGCCTACCATGAGTAATCTTCCGTGCAGAGTCTCCAAAAGACACAAAATACCCTGCATCATCAAGCTATCTAGTTGATATAAAGCTGCGAGTCAACGCTGGTACATGGCGTACATCATGAAAAACAAAAGAACTGCCAGAAGGAAACTGCAACGTAACATCTCCAATGCCCATAATGTCAAGAGACCTGTCAGCAAGATGCACAGAACAAGAGATGGTACGATAGGTATGAAACCAATCTCTACAGGGTGTCACATGAAATGATAGCCAGCATTGTGCATACATAGAATGTGTCTCAGAAGCCTATAAGGCATCGGAAGAAGAAGCTACAAGTATATAATCCTCATATGAATAAGTGGCATACATGGCATTAACCTCTTCTATCTTCACACTAGACTTTGTAGGTACAATACTGCACTCAGAAGTCTTTTCCTGCACTTTGTCTTTTCCCTTTTCCTTGCACTTATCATCATGCATCTTATGGCACTGTGGCCTAATATGTCGTGCTTTCCCACAATAATGACAGGTAAGATCAGATTTCCGTCACGGGACTTACTGCGGCCACATGACTTTGACCTCGACTTCCGAGAGTCATTGTGCCCTTATGATCATTATCATGCCTACCATGTCTTCCACCTCTAACAGTCAATGCATGTGAAGAGTGGGAGCATCATTGTTTCTCCTATTGATTACCTCAATCAATAAAACACTCTCAACATCTTTGATTTTCAGCCCATCAATCTTGTTTGTGCATATGGCAATACGCAAGACATCCCATGATTCACGCAAGGTGCCAAGCAGAAACAACGGGTGCAAGTTGTCTTTGAACTCAATACCCTGTGACAACAGATTCTTCATGATAGCATGAAACTGGCTGAAATGAGATGATAGGGATGTCCCCTCCTTCATGCGAAGGTCCATTAACTGCTTCAGCCAATACATCTGTGACACAAGACTCTGTTGCACATAAAGCTCCTGAATCTTCTCCCATAAGTCGCATGCACTCTAATTCTCATCTTCAACAACATTATGATGGACCTCTTCTGAGAGTGACAAGATAATGGTAGACTTGCATAGCTCATCAAATTCCATCCAAACATCATCATCCATATCCTCGGGTTTAACACCCTTGAAAGGTAATGGTTTAATCTGCAACTTCTATACCAAAACTTGCCATATATGGGACTTCCAATAACCATAGTTGATACCATCCAACTTGGCAATGTTAAAGAGAGATGTGTCTTTCAGATGACCAGCCATACTGTCCCAAATCAAAGCAAAAATACAAAATCGTAGGTTGCTGTAATTAGCAAAAAATGCACTAAAACCACTACTAAAACTGGCTGAAAGAGTGGATATCACCAAGAAACCACCTGTCCACCAAATATGACCAAGATAACATCAAACAATAAGCATTACCCTCATACAAGTGCTCGAAATCTACAGATTTCAGCTTGTTGGAATAAATTACAGAAGTATGTAAAACTATCCCAAAGTGAAGCAATCACTGACACTGCAATGGCCAGGTAGCAAGATGTATTCAACAGTGAGTGTCAAGGGGCAAGAAGGTACCAAGAAGTGCCAAACCAATAACCTGTCAGGCAAGATACATCTCATAGGTCTAGAAGTCATGCATGTAATGGGTCTTGGGGTAAGAGAAGAGACCAAGTACAAACACAACTGATAGAGCAAGAAGCTCAATGCATAACTATCCAAGATGCATACAAAACTGACAAACTTGTGGACAAAGATAGGTGCCTACCCCAATAGGCGTATCAAATCAGCCCACTACAAACTAACTGCAGACATAAAGCTCTCAAGAGAGAAAATGCATGTAACTGTCCCACAAGCTCAAGCTAAAGTGTAAGTAAAACTCTGTGTATATCCGAATATGCCAAGAGGCTCCCACAAGAAGTAAATTCAGATGCAAATAGAGCAAGAAATGCTCAAATACATCAAATACATAGCATCAGACATTCCAAATCTCAGTAGGGTACATCCGAAGCATAAATCCCAGACCTGTAAAGTATAAGTCTAAAAGCATTCAAATAGCATGCAACTGACAACCAAATGTAATGCCCGGTGGGTCCAAAAGGCTCAAATACATCCAAACACAAAGCACCAAGGTGCTGTTATGCATGGGCAAACCAAGTGGCATTCATATCTAACCAAATCATAAATGCAAGAAGCCTAAATGTCAAGTAGTGACAATAGGTATAAACTAGTCCTCCAAAGCATGCCAATTCAATCCCAATGCCAGTGAATGATGACCAAGACAGACCTTCATCCAAGCTCAAAAGCATTCCAGAACCAAAAAGAAGCATTTGACAATCTCCAAATATATCGGTATGATTATTCAAATCTCCAGTAAGCACCTTGTATCCAAGAACCAATGCATACACCAAGTAAATGAGCTTCAGCCCACTGTATTACAGCAGCATATTCACTATCAAATGAAGCTCAAGCAGTGCCCAAATTTTCTCGAAAACAGTCCTAAAGCATAGACATAGCATCCCATAACATCGGGGCATCACTGGGCATCAATAGGCATCAAACGGGCAATGCCAAGAAGCATCAAACATCAAATGTCAAGTTGTGCCCTATTTTTGACAGTCCTGGGACTGTGTATACATTAATGGCTGAAGGTGGAAGCACTTGTATCGATCATCGGGAGCCAAGAACCAATGTTGGGGAGTCTGAAGATGATCGGGAAGATTGCAAACAATGCCAGAAGGTCAGGGAAGGAGATGGAAATGCTAGGAGTGGATCCGCCCAGTCCCCTAAAAATGCGTCACATTTTGCGTTGGCTACTCGTGGGGTTTGAAGGGTCTTCAGTAGTGCTACTGAGCACTTGGCAATGATCAGGGGGATTCAATGCAGTCATTCAAGGCGCCGAATGAAGACTGAAAGATCGGGGAGCAGGCGGGAGATCAAAACATACCTACAAACGAAGGTGCCTCCCATGGCTGCCATCGAAGCTCAAGTTGAAGCTCTTCAAATCTAGGCTGAAGAGAATGCCGGGAAAGCTCCAATGCCTTTGCTCTGATACCAGTTGAAAGGGAAGTAGAACCCAGGAGGAGAAGCTTGGCGGTGAGAGCTATGGCGGATGGAGAGCAAGAGCAAGAGAGTGAGTGAGACTCAAAAGTGGAAACTCCAATAACCACAATGTATGGTTGGGCCTTCCTTTATTCAAATAGTCACTAAAAGAATAAATAATAAGTGATTGTGATGGGCGCCCACCACCTGCAGTGTGCAGTGGTGAGTACTGTCAGTGTAGTAAAGTGTAGTAATACATGGGTGGCTAGGCAAAGGCGCCTTTACCTCCAATAGCTACTTAGTCTTCTGTCTTCACATGAATCAAGTCAATCTGTCCAGTAAGAATCATTTCTCTGAAGAAATGGTAGTGAACCTCAATATGTTTGGACCTAGCATGGTAGACAGGATTGCTAGCCAACATAACATTGCTGAGGTTATCACAATGCAATCTCACTCTGCTTTCTAGCTATATTCCCAAGTCTTTCAGTAGTTTCATAAACCAAACTACTTTGCAAGCTACTAAGGCAACTTCTCTGTACTTGGCTTTTGTACTAGACAATGGAATAGTAGGTTGTTTCTTACTCTACCAACAACAAATCATACTGCTACCCAATTCTCTTGTCATAAGCACAACTAGCCCAATCAACATCAGTAAACCCTGTCAAGTCAAGATATTTTCCATATGCATAAAACAACCCATAATCTGTAGTACCCTTTACATATCTCATGATCCTCCTAACTGCATCTAAATGTGGTTTGCAAGGCTTCTGCATGAACTGACTAATTAGCCTCAATGCATAACATAAGTCAGGACAGGTAATAGTCAAGTATATCAAGATACATGGTCACATTCTCTATGTCATTCCTAACATTAATCTGTAGCTTGACATTTTGATCAAGAGGTGTCTCCATAGGCTTGCATTTAGTCATATCATACTTCTGTAACATGTCATGAGCATATTGCTTCTATAGAAACCATATACCTTGAGGCGCACAGAATACCTCAATCCTAAGAAAATACTTTAGTTCACCAAGGTCTTTGACTTTGAATTCAGCCTGTAAACATGATTTAATTTTAATAATTCCCTTTTAATCATCTCCAGTGATGATAAGATCGTCTTCATAAACCATTAGAAATACATATCCATGATCTGTTTTCTTCGTGAAAAGACTGTGGTATGCATCACCCAATCTAAATCCATGTTGCTAAAAATAACTATTGATCTGAGCATTCCATGCTCTAGGTGCCAGTTTCAGTCCATATAAAGCCTTTTTCAGCTTACATACATATGTAGGAAAGTCTGGGTGAACATAGCCTTCAGGCTACTCCATATATACTTCCTCAATCAAATCACCATTTAAGAAAGCATTCTTGACGTCCATTTACCATAATTTCTAGCCTTTGCATGCTGCCAAAGCAATGAAAGTTTTGACTGTTGCCATTTTAGTCACCGGACTGAAAGTCTCCTCATAGTCAAGGCCATATTGCTATGCATACCCTTTTGCAACCAGCCTGGCCTTATAACGTTCTAACGAACCATTTGACTTGCACTTAACCTTGTACACCCATTTGCGGCCAATGGGGACTTTGCCTTCAAGTAATTCAACCAATTCCCATGTCTCATTTTCAGCCAAGGCTACATACTCCTCATCCATGGCAGCACACCAATTATCATCTGTAAAACTGCATCATCAAACTTTGTAGGTTCTTTGTAACCTATCACACTAGACATATATGCATAATGGCGGGTTGAATAACCAATGTATGTAAACATGTCAACTACTTTTCTGACTCTCTTAGATCTCCGTAACTATGGCTCACTCTGAGCTTGCCTCTCATGAGGCGGTACATAATGACTATGCCTTGCTCCAGGCATCATAATAGACAGAATGCCCAACTGACTATCCAAACTGTCATTGTTAGATGACTCATAACCTACTGTAAGTGGACCTATCACATCCTCAAGAATCTTTTCTTTTCCCTTATCCAATCTCCCCCTCATTGACATATTCCTGTTAGTGGATGTAGAAGTATGAATTTGCAAGCATCCTGACTAAGGACTTACTGTAGGTGACCCATCACTTGTAGGACCACTCATAGATGTACTCAATATAGGTGTATTTTTAGCATTACTAGTGTTGATTGATCCATTAGTAGCCACTGCAGCCGGATTACCATACCACGATGCCAGCTCATAAAAAATAACATCTCTACTAATCAATGTCTCATGTGTAGATGGTACATAACACTTGTAAGCTTTCTGGTCTTGTGCATAAACAAGGAACACACTCTTGACAACTTTAGGATCCAATTTCTTCCTCTTTTCATCAGGAACATGCACATATGCAATGCTACCAAATACCTTCAAGTGTGAAATGTCACGTTTATGACCATAGAACCTCTCATATGGAATTATATCATGAATCCATGCCGTAGAAATTCTATTCAGCACATAGATAGTAGTCACTACTACTTCAATCCAATAACCATTTAGCAAACTCTTCTCATTCAGCATAGCTCTTGCTGATTCCATTAGTACCCTATTTTTCCTTTTTGCTATACCATTTTTCTACGGTGTATAGCTGCAAGTTAACTGTCTTCTCATCCCATATTTAGCAAGGTACTTGTCAAAGTAATTAGAGATATATTCTCCACCTCCATCTAATCTAAGACATGAAATTTTACACCTCAACTCATTTTGAGCATGCTTCTTGAAGTCCTTGAATGCATCAAACACATCATCCTTATGTTTCAATATGTAAAGCCAAGTATACTTTCTCAAATCATCAATGAAGGATACATAGTAACGAGCACTGCCAAACGAAGCATTATGAGATGGTCGTCATACATCTGAATGTACCAACTACAAGGGTTGTGAGCTATTCCGTACATGTCTCATAAATGGAAACCGTGCTTGTTTTCCAAACTGACATGCCATCACATATATGTCCAAAGTCATGATACTTGAACTTAGGTAGTCCAAGCACAATCTCCTTTTGTTGCATAGATTTCAGCTTTTGTACATTCACATGGCCAATCCACTTATGCCATATCTCAACATCCCGTATAGCACCATCATCATGTGCAAACATGGCTGCTTTCAATGATGGAATTGATGCATCAAGAGTAAACATTATGCCATCTCTTCGGCCTCTAGCAATCAATTTGCAGCCATTACCATATTCTTCAACAGAGCATCAATCTCTATTAAATTTCACTTGCGGATTCTATTTTGCCATCTATCCAACTGACAAAGATTCTTGGTTATTGTAGGTACATGTAGTACATCATGCAGGCTATTTTTCTTGCCATCGGGCATCAACAACGGAACAATTCCTATGTGCTAAATGTCATGTTGGGTGTCATCCCCAATACACACATAATCATGTGAACCTGCAATCATCTCATCAAACCATTCTCCATGGGGTGTCATATGATTTGAAGCCCCTGAATCAATGTACCATCTGTCATCTTTGTTCTCCCTAGATGCATTCTTAGACACATGTTGCATGGCAAACAATCTGTCAACCTGCTCATCATGAGCACTGCTAGAGGATGCATAGTGCCAATGTTGTTTTCCCTTTGCCTTCATATCTCCTTGATTCTTGTAACAATCCTTTGCAATGTGTCCATATCTACCGTAGTAATGACATTCCTTAGCTCTGTTTGACTGATTGTTTGACTTACATGAACTAGATCCACCACCTCTACCTACCATGGGGTGATCTCTCCTTGCATTTAAAGCCGCCAAATCCATGCTGGCCCTGTGTATTTGTGCCATGACATGCATTCTGTTGATGCTATCCATAAGTGTTTCAAGTATCTCCTCGACCTTGAAAAGAGCCATGACCTCTACCGCCTCTACCACCCTGGCTAGAGTAAAGAATAGTGTCTCTCCTTTAAGACATACTAGAACCTGTATTCAACCCAAGCTTAACTTCCTCATGCAGCAGCAAAGCAGTCAGCTCATCCCAATCAGGGGATTCAGCTCTCACAGAAATAGACGTATCAAATGCTTTATACTCTTCGCCAAGTCAATTCAATATCACTGCAATCATATCATCCTCAGACACTAAAGATCCAATGGTGGCAAGCTGATCCGCTATGTTCTTGATCTCTATAATGTAGGCCTGAATGCTTCTGCCATTCCTAGACATGTTATTGAACTGTTGCTTTAGCTGAATCTTTCTTGCATATGTGAGATTTTCATAATTCTTCATGAGTATGTCCCATGCATCCTTTGGGGAACTGCATCTAGTAATCTGTATAACCATAACAGCTGATATACATAAGGAAAACCAATGTAATACCTTGCATGCTCTCTCACTCCATAGCTTATGAGCCCTTTTTTGATCATTTGTCAAATTTCTTTCATGTATTTTAGGTTTAGCCTCATCACCTGTACATAAGTCCCAATAACCTCCGCCAACCAAAAAATTCTTCATACGAAACTTCCATATAGTATTTTTTTTTTCCAGCTTTTCTTCCACAATTTGAGTGATATTGTCAGTGCCTTGAGCATTTGACATAGTTACAACTTAGGTATTCAGTGATGTATACAACCTGTAAGTATCTGACTCCTTTTCCTACAGTTCAGGACCAGTTTCCTACTATTCAGGACAGTATCCTGTAATTCAGGATAGTTTTCTTGACAATGTGCTTGCTATAAACTGTATTCTAACAGTGAAAAAATACATTCAATTGAGCATAAAACAAGCTCAAATTAGTTCAAAACATTCTATGGTAGTGGCAAAAAATCCCAGCAACAAACTATGTCCATACAAGTATCAATGTTTGTACTGTATGCAAGTATCAGTATCAAATATAGCCAGCCCACTGCTATAACCAGTAGTATTTTCTCTATTAAAACAAGAGCATTCAGACCTCAAAATAGCCCCAAAACATCTCATTCAGTTGCCACTCTATGCAGTAAGAGTTGATACATGTCCAACCGGTCAGAATATATTGCATGTATGTCAAGTGAAGATGATAGGTATCATTCTTGCAAACAATAACCAATCAGTACCTTGGTATAACCAGAAACAAATCAGTCAAAAATTTGGACTTCCAAAACTCACAATATCCCAAAAGTATCTATCACTCAAGTGGTATGATCCAAGCATTTGTTAGTAGCAAATAAGCATCACATATACTTCAAACCTGTAGGTATATTGTTTCCAAATTTAAGATAGCAACCAATTCACTGTTTCTAGTCTGCAAATAAGCTCCAAAACTGAGCATTTAACACTCCAATATCATACTGAAATGCATGATAATAAGGGCATATACATTGTTAGGATGAAAGCCACCAGTGCCCTGGAATCACCTGTTGTTTACTGCAGTAAACAACCAATCTACACAAGTTTGTGCTGAGTATCTCAAAATTTGTGAGGAATTTGAAAGAAATTTCTTCTACAAAGTTGTAGACCACATTGAAATAGTCAAGAATGTCAGGCCATTTCTCCAAAAATCAATTCTGTAGCAAGATATAGCTTCTGCAAAAAAAACAAACGGGCTATAGGCACAATCTCCTTTGTTGACGTTTTCTTCATATTTGATGTCTTGATGTCAAATGGCCACTACCAAGCTTCAAGTTTTCAAGCTCTGATACCATGTTGGAAGAGAGGGAGAGAAACCGAGTGGAGCAGAAGATGAGCCTCAGCTCATTGTTGTGCTTCTTCCATTATTCTTCCATCATACTAACTGAAAGAGACTTACACACATAGGTATGGCTAACCAAGACTAACTGTGGTTAAGTCATTGACTACACTGACTTATCGAATGTCACACACATGTATAGTTGTATCCAGCTAATGTCGATCACACACATAAAGATATACTGAACTGAAGAGTAGTGGGAGCTTGATATTCTAACAAGCCTCCATTAAAAGACAACAGTAGTTCCAGTGCATCATCAGAAGATGAGACAACTCCCTTGAAGGAGTCAAATCTCTACCCAAAAGCAATCCATGGGACATTTATCCGTGAAGTGGAAGGTGAAAGGCAATTGACGTTCCTAAATGCTGACGGTACTAAATGTCACCTAAAGTAGGTCTAAATCTTCTAGAAGAAGAACTAGTGGTCCTATGAGACCTACTAAAGGAAAACTTAGATGTGTTTGCTTGGTTGTACAAATACCTGAAGGGGATTGACCCTGTAGTCTGTCAACATCACATTGACCTTGAACCAGATGCCAAACATGTGAGGTAAAGACAAAGGCATATGAATCCCAATTATTCTACTCTAGTGAAGGCTGAATTATTGAAGCTTCTAGAAGCAGAGTTTATTTATCCCGTGGCTAAGAGTGAATGGGTTTTGCCCATTATGGTCGAACAGGAAACTTCGAATATGTGTGGACTTTCGAAAGATGAACTCCAAGACAAAGAAGGATCATTTTCCTATCCCTTTCATAGACCAATTGTTGGACACAATGGCAGGCCATGAGCTCTATTTCCTCTGGATGGATTCAACAGATACAACCAAGTACAAATTGCAGAAGAGAACCAATCCAAAACAACCTTCACCATAGAATGGGGGAACCTATGCCTACAGAGTAATGCCATTTGGGCTCTGCAATGCCCCAACTACTTTTTAGAGAGTAATGATGGCTGCCTTCCAAAACCATCTGCATGATTTGATTGAGGTGTATCTCGATGACTTCTGTGTCTATAGCCTAATCCGTGAGCATTAGGGACACCTAGAAAAATGTTTTGATAGATGCCGAGAGTATGGAATTTCTCTCAACCCTTACAAATGTGTCTTTGGTGTCTCATCAAGAGTTCTTTTAGGCCATATTGTCTCTACACAAGGGATCGCAACAGACCCGGTGAAGATTGAGAAGATTGCATCACTAATAGCACCAACAACCCTCAAGCAATTAAGGGGATTTCTTGGCCATGTAGACTATTACAAAAGATTTATTGCACATTTTGCATCCAAGGCAGCCCTCTACACAAGCTCCTAAGGAAAGATTTGGATTTCCTTTGGACTGATGACTGTGAAGAAGCCTTTAACACCCTAAAACAGTGCCACAACAAAGCACCCATCCTACAACCACTTGACTGGACAAAGGAGTTCCATGTTCACACAGATGCATCAGTCGAAGGGCTAGGCACTGTCTTATGCCAAAAGGGCCCCTCTAAATTAGATCAACCAATCTATTATGCAAGTCAGAAAGTAACTAATAGAGAATAGAACTATATAGTGACAAAGCTTGAGTGCTTAGCAATGGCATTTACTTTGTTGGAGAAGTTCTGACATTATCTGATGTTGACACATTTCAAATTCTACATGGACCATGAAGCCCTTTCCTTCCTGATAAATAAGGCTGACATGAAGGGAAGAATGATGAGATGGCTCCTTTTGTAACCAAACCCGATCGCTCTCATGTCCTGGCTGATCACCTTTCAAGATTCCCTCAAAGCGATGATGAACACAAGCAAGATGATCCGGACCTTCCTGATTGTAACGTGTCCACTGGAATCAACCAGGGCACGTCTTAGCAGTCCATCGGAAAGGATGTCTAGAAAGCTCCGCCCGGCACTCCCATGGAATGTTACGGGTTTTGCAATCTAGGTCTTCCCGTGTTTGCCACGTAGCGGAAGTATCCTGGCCATCCCCACTTAGGATCGACCGGAAATTGGGTTTTCCTGTTTGGTCATTAACTAGCAGCAACTAGCGTCAGACCCGAGCGAACTACTTTACGCAGAAACGCCAAGTCCGAAGCGGATTCACGCTGCACTTGGTTCAAGGAGAATGGGAAATGAGAGGGATGCAAGGCTCGACCTCTCTGCCATAAGGCATAGTCCCATTCCGTTCCCCTAAAACAACGTGAATCGGGTAATAGGTAATTCTAAGTCATCGTTCTCGTTATTTGTTTTGGTGATGATGATCATCCCTCTGTTCGTCGAAGATTTTTGAGAAAAGTTCCCGGCTAACCGGGACCACCCATCCATAGGACGGACCCATGGTCCATCCTCCGCACTTTCCTCGGTTTATTTTAGTTATGTAATTACCTAACACATTAATTTGACATATAACAAACAGCTTCTTTGATTATCCCTGTTAAGCACTGGTTCCTTCATGTAATCTTATCACGTGACATAGAAAAACAATGTCAAACAACTTCTTTATTATCATTTTATCCTTTTATCTTTGAAATACAAGGAGTTCCGCCCGTAGGCTTGTTCATAATTCGCCCGAAGGCTATCCAGTAATCCACCAGGGATCACTATTCCAAGCTTCTGCCCGTAGACTAGTATGCGGGCCTCGAGATCCAATCCCGAGTCACGTTAGCCTCTTGTGCAGGACCCGGAAGGCGAGGGATTTACGGCCAGAGCCCCCCCTGGCACCCAAGCGTCCTCCTGCTCCAAGTAGAGCTCAACGGAAAGACCTCACACGGCGGGTTCGGTCCACATTCCCGGCGCGGTCAACAACCCCCTTGGTTAGGGTCAGGCAGGCAGTCGGGGGTAACTGAGCTGCCACTCCCTTTAGGCCTTCAACCTGAAGCATTTATATATCTTTCATCCTTTAGTTCATTGAACAAACAATGCAAACAGTGCTTTCTAAACTGTTACAAGCACAATCAATTCCAGTGGACGTTTAGTTGGCAAACTGTTAAGGAGTGACTCCTTCTCTCCGAATGCATCCCGCATTCGATCCGGAATCAATTGCAACTTGGCAAGATTCCTATTGTCCTTGGGTTAGGGTCATACCCTGTCAATACCTTAGGTTTTATTAATAGTAGATTCCGGCGGCTATGTCGCTTTAATCATTTGCGCCGAGCAATTACTTAACTTCCCTTAACTTGGCAAATTTTTCCCTTAATGAGGGCGATGTAACAGGATGACTACCCATCCCTTTTCAAGTTAAACTTACGCAAGAACCTGCCAACCTCATTCCAAGGAATGGCAAAACTTTCTTACGATCAAACCACAAGGCTATGCGACGTTGCAACTAGTTGCACAAGTGTCGCCTCCATTCCAAGAGATCATTTCACCTATTGAATGGCATTTTCTGGACACGGAATTATCTTCAAACGAGAAGCAGTGTTTAGGGCGTCTTTTTACCCATCCCATCCCTAATTTCCCTAGATTGACAACGTTTAGTCCTAGGGTTCCAACTCAATTCGAGTCTCATCATTTTGAACGATTGGTCCTTAAGGTAGGAATCCTAGATTATTGTTTGCATTAGCATCCAATTAGCTCAACATTTTGGGAATGTGGTTAGGACTAATTAGGCTTGAAGGGTTCGACTTAACGACAATTGGAAAACTTGGCCGAATCCTTATCGTGCTAATCCCTAGTTAGTGTTTGGGGTATCTATCGTATTGACTGAACCATGCCCATACGAATCCTTTGCAGCTAGGTGATTTGGGTAATTCACTATGCTTGTCTCGCGACAAGGATGAATCCTTCCTAGAGATAATAAACTAGATCTAAAGAAGAAAAAATGGTTTCGACTACCACAATACATGTAAACATGCGACTCACTCTATCTTTTATTGGTAAAGTAAAAATACATGATAAGTTGGATACCAACTTTCTTAGGACCTACTAGGACTCACTTCAAATAATCATGACTACTACCTTGTTATCTACACTTTAGAATCTCATGCTTTGTTTAAATTCTGCAACCTTTCCCAAATGCAGCACTTGATGAATCAATTTTATGCACGATGAAAGTGCAACATGCAACCCTTTCATAACTACAACGTAGTTGAATGAGGTTATTGTAGAGTTAGTGTTGGTATATTCTTTCTTGCGAGTACATGCCACATGCCAATCCCTAGATTCAATTTTTGATACGCCACCATTACTTTTCGGATAACCTCCTACGGGTGTTAACAACTTTTCCCCATGAACCACTACAATAAGGATTTTTCCTAAATTGCGAGATAAGCTTATTCTTTCCATGTCTAGTCAAAAATACGCTTAATAACTTCAGCCTTATAATGATAGTCGGTAGGTGTTCTAGGCTCGTCACTTTGAAATGCATGATAAGGCAACATAATACTAAGGTCGTAAGATGGATAGACAACTCATGTTCATCATGTTAATAAGTCCATTTCATGTCATGAGATAATTCTAGTAATCGATCAAATAGACAGATTTTCCTCAATTTCCTTTTTAATTCGGCTTGGTAAATTTGAACATGCATAGGTGCTTTCTATTCTGTGAGAGTTATCATACCTAATGCATTACTTTTGCGTAGAATCAAAAATCATAAAAAAAACCTGGGTTTGTGGGCTCGGGGAGATGTCCACTTGAATGCTAGGAGATGAACCTCCCGCAGGCGCGCCTTGCAACTTCTTGGGAGCCATTGTAGTCGTGGTTACGGACTCCGCAGATTCCCTCTATCCTTTACTCTTGCTTTTTGAGACGGCTAGGAGGTCAATGCCTTCTCCTCGCGTAGGAATAGGAGTTTCCCGAACCCGTTTTTTTTAAACTGAGAGGCCCGCATAGGATCAAGGCCTATGGCCTTAAACCTTAGAAGCTTCTTGAAGAAGCTTCTAAGAAGCTTCTGGGCAACAGCAGCCACGTCGGGGGGGGGGGGGGGCGGGGTCCCAATGATTGGGAAGGAGGTTGTGGTCAAGGCGAGGATGGGCGGCGGCCTGGGGCCTTCAGCAAGGTGGCGGCGTCCTGGTGGCGGCAGTAGTCGATGGTCCGGCAGCCCTTGGTGGCGTTTCATCAATACGGCAGCTTCCCTCCTCCTTCAATCCCACCAGCATGGCAGCCTCCCTTTGTCTGTCCAATCCTTCTCTCCCTTCGATCCCACCAGCACGACAGCAGCTTTTCCCTTACACAGCACGGTCCCCCTCTCCCCTTTGTAACGGAGGTTTTTATAGGCATGGGGGGGGAGAAGGCCTCCACCACGTGGCCCCCTTGCATGGGTTCCCCCCCTCCCATGCAGGCCACGACTTTCATATCCCATCCCCCCCACACTCCCTTTTCTCCAGTCGTGCATCGGCTGGGGAAAAAGGGATAGAAATAAAAAAATTTGCCTTAAATATTCAAATTGCCCTTCCCAAGAGGGTGTTTTTGTGAGACTAGCGGTTTCGAACTTTCGGGTTTGATTTACCAACGCGGAGGACCCCATTTCTCGCGTGCGGGTCACACATTACACCGCCAATAATTTCAATACAAGAGATAACCTTTGCACAAGGTTTACGTCGTGTGCGGGACGTCAATATTCACGGGTGGGAATATTACATTCTCTCCCCCTTAGAAGAATCGAGATGTCCTCATCTCGAGATAAACTGGGGATATTGAAGATTGAGAGAGCTTTCATCCATCCAGGTAGCATCCTCTTCGGGATAATTTTTCCACTGGACGAGGCATTCTTTCAAGGTTCTAGATCTCAATTGTCTCTCCCTAACATCTAAAATCTTTTCCGGTCTTAGTTCAAGGACTCCTTGACTAGGCACTACAACTTGTTGGTCATCAAGTACATGATTTGGGTTGGGTACATATTTTTTTAAAAGACTAATATGGAATACATTGTGAACTTTTAGGTTATCAGGAAGTTGCAATTTATAAGCATTGGGTCCCAGGCATTTGAGGATTTTATACGGACCACAATACCTTGGACTTAGCTTCTTGCATTGTCCTAGAGATAGAGAACTCATTTTTGGGCGTACACGAATGAAGACCATGTCTCCTTCTCCGAAGACCCTCTCTTGGCGTTTCAAATCCGCATATGCCTTTTGTCTATCTTTGGCTGCTTGTATGTCTTGTCTTATTGACCTTATTTGGTCATCCATGTCCTCCAACATTTGTCTTGAAGCTTCCACTCTTAGGGTAGGATCAGAAAAATTTAGGGGACTTCGGCAATCATGACCATACAATGCCTGGAAAGGGGTCATTTGAATGCTCTGCTGGTAAGAAGCATTGTAAGCAAATTCTACTAACGGCAAGAACTGAATCCATTTCTTCGGCTCTCGACAGTAGTAAGCCCTAAGCATATCCTCAATGATTTGATTTACTCGCTCTGTTTGTCCATCCGTTTGGGGATGGTAGGCGGTGCTAAAACAGAGTTGAGTTTCAATAGCTTCAAAGATAGCTCTCCAGAAGTGTGAAGTGAAGAGAGAGTCTCGATCGCTAATGATCCTTCTAGGTAACCCATGTAGCTTGAATATTTCTTTGATAAACACTCTAGCAATGTCGGAGGCTTTATAGTTTGTCTTAACTGGAATCAGGTGTGCAACCTTAGTAAGCATGTCAACTACAACCATAATGGATTTGTATCCTCCTTGGACTTGGGGTAAGCCCACCACAAAATCCATACTAATGAATTCCCATTTCATTTGGGGAATGTCAAGTGGTTGCAATTTCCCTGGCATCATGACATGTTCAGCCTTGATACGTTGGCAAGACAAACATTCAGTGACATATTTGAGAACGTCACCTTTAAGCCTCTCCCAATGGTAGCTCTTCCTAACTGCGTTAAGAGTTTTTGCATAGCCAGGATGTCCTGCGAAAGGGGAATCATGAGCTTCCCATAATATCTTTTGCTTAAGTGACTGGCTTGTTGGTATACATAGCCTTGTTCTGTAGTAAATAAGTCCATTGTCAATAGAAAATTCATGATACTTGGCCTGTAACTTCAGATTCTGATCCTTGGTAGATATTTCTTTTATCATTGCTTGGTAGGCTAAGTCATGGCATGCTTCCTCTCTAGCTAGTTCGAGTATAGGGTTGCTTGGCATAGATACCTTTGTAGCCAGAGATCTCGCCGTTGATGGATTCTGTAAGATTAGGGAATTTAGGAATGCCTTGCGACTGAGTGCATCGGCAACTACATTCTCTTTCCCTGGACGATACTTGATTTCAAAATCATACTCCTCCAATACTTCAATCCATCGACGTTGCCTCATGTTGAGCTCGTTCTGGGTAAAAATCCATTTGAGACTCTTATGATCGGTTACTAGAGTAAACCTGTTACCCAACAGGTAATGTCTCCAAAGCTTTAGAGCATGGATGACAGCTAATAACTCCAGATCATGCGTGGCATAATTCTTTTCATGACTCTTCAATTTCCTTGAAGAATATGCTACTGGATGACCTTCTTGCATAAGTACACACCCCAAGGCAAGAATGCTGGCATCAGTTACTACCTCGAACTCCTTATTGAGGTCAGGAAGTTTCAGAATAGGTGCTGATACCAAACATTGCTTCAGTTGGTCGAAGCTATTTTGCTCGGGAGTTGACCATGTAATAGAAGTCTGCTTCTTTAGTAAGTCGGTAAGAGGTACTGCAATCAAAGCATAGTTTTTGATAAAGACCCTATACCATCCTGTCAAGCCAAGAAAACTACGTATTTCTTTGATGGATACTGGTACTGGCCATTCAAGCACATCTCTGGCTTTGGCTGGGTCTACTGATATCCCTTCTGATGATACTATGAATCCTAGATATTCAATCTGACGTTTGAAGAATGCACACTTCTTCATTTTTGCATACAACTTATGAGACCTCATTGTCTCAAGGACAATCCGAAGTTGAGGTTCATGATCTTCTTCCTGTTTAGAATAGACTAAAGTGTCATCGAAGAAGACAAGCACAAAATCATCAAGATATGGTCTAAAAATATCCTGCATTAGTCTATTGAAGGTGGCAGGTGCATTTGTAAGCCCGAATGACATAACTAAAAATTCAAAGTGCCCATATCTTGTATTGAAGGCCATTTTTGGAATATCTTCATCCTTGATCCTGATTTGATAGTAACCTGACCTGAGATCAATTTTGGAGAAGATCTTTGCACCTTGAAGGCGATCAAGAAGCTCATCTATTCTAGGAATAGGATACTTTTTCTTGACTGTTGATTGATTCAACCCACGGTAATCAATACATAGTCGAAGTGTCCCATCTTTCTTTTTCTGGAATAGAACTGGAGCTCCCCATGGTGAGTTGCTGGGCCGGATGTAACCCTGGTTTAACAGTTGCTTGAGTTGTTCCTTCAACTCAATAGCTTCCGGAATGGACATTCTATAAGGTCTCTTTGCAATTGGCGCAGCTCCAGGTAATAGCCTTATTTCATGATCAACTTCTCTTGGAGGTGGAAGTTCAGTTAATTCCTCAGGGAATACGTCAGCGTATTCTTTTAGCCAAGAGGGTCCCTCATGAGACTCTTGCTTTTGATCTAACTTGTTGAGTTTGATCAAGTAAACATGTAATCTTTCCTAACCCCTTTTATGATCCGCGATACTTTGGCTAACTGGATCCTTGGCACTCCTGCCTCACCTTGAGTTGTAACAAACTCTCTTTCAGAGTTTCGAAAGGAAACTTGACCCTTTCCACAGTGGATGTGGGCGTCATTAGGCTTAAGCCAATCCATCCCGAGTAGACACTCATGGATACCTAAGTTCATTACTCTGAATTTGACTGAGGTTTTCTTTCCTCCCAGATAGAACCCCTCCTTAGCAGTTTGCTTGGTACAAGTTACCTCACGACCATTTGCCAATTCCACAAGTAGGGTAGGTGCTACTACTGTGGCTATTCCTAATCTCTTAGCACACGCTGGTGAGATAAAGGAATGTGTACTGCCACAATCAATCAAGGTTTTGAAACCTTTACCTTGATAGTCCGACGGTGTTTGAATCACCGAGAACTGGCGATTCGGCCCCTTCTTGTGTAAAGCGGCATGGACTGTCGCTCTTTCGAATTCCGCTTCCATAGTCGGATCTTCCCCTTCTTCTGCTTCACATCTTTGCTTATTGGTAATGCAGGCAGTTCTTCCTCTTCCACGGGTGGCGGCTCCCTGACCGCGGCCTGCACCTTGACGGTGTCCCTCGCTGAGCTTGGGACATTGCCTTTTGAAGTGACCGAGTTCGTTGCAGTGGAAACATCGGATGTTTCGGCCATTACTGTGAGTAGGAACAAGGTTATTGACATTATTTGTCCTTGCTTTCTTCCTTTGTCCCTGATTGTGGCCTTGAACTCTCTTAACTAGGGGTCTGAATGCCCCTCTGCTCGGGTCGCTATAAGACCAATTTTTGTTACCCCTCGGTCTAGCTTGCACTTCCTGAATTATAGGTGCCGCTCGAATGAGTGCATCCTGAAGATCTGATGGTCGCATAGATTCGAGACGAGTATTTACAGGTGGATTTAAGCCCGCGCAAAATTTGGACACCTGCTGTGTCGTGTCCATTTGTGGCGCATACTTTAAGAGTGAGACAAACTTAGAGTAGTATGCATCAAGGGTGAGTCCTAACTGTTTTAGCTCATAGAACTCATTCATTTTCTGTGTACGATATGCAGGTGGCAAATATCTCCCTTGCACGGCTTGCTTTAACTTCTCCCAGGTAACGGACCCCTCCGAAATCCCTTGATCCCTGCACCATTGTTTCCACCATAGTCTGGCTTCACCGGTGAGTTTTAATTTGGCGAGCATGGCCTGATTGGTAAGTGCAATACCAGCTGCTTCGAAGTAATCCTCCATAGATTCAATCCAAATCTCAGCATCCGACTGGACGAATCTGCCTCTCCCGTCAAACTCGGGTGGCTTTATCTGTTTGAGGAGGAACTTCTTCTCCTGGATCACAGTAGTACTTGATGTAGGGGGCAAATTTGGACCTTGTTCCTGGGGTTGTGCCTGGGTAAAAGTTTTCTTAACATTATTGTATGATAATTGACATTAACTTATTTTTAGTTCACCTATCTCGTAAATCATGAAGCTACTTAATTTTCCGTAACAACCCTGATGCACAATCAGATATTGATAAAAGAAGTCCTTACTTATATTTACGTGGGCGTAGCCTTATACAACATCTCATGTGATGATACTCCAATCATTACATTTAGTTTGGGGAGAACAACATTGTATTGGATTTATCTACAGGAACTGTGTAATAGTAGGGTTTGGGTCATGAATCTTTAGGAATCGATAAATCATCGGAAGTTCAGGATATCCTTTCCGCTGGAATCCATACTTCCCATGGCGGCCCAACACCTTAATCCTGTCAGCTGGGATTACACGGGTTACTTCCTCATATACATATGAGTTCAATTCAACCCTCCGACCTTGAATATGCAAAATCGAATTTGCGTGAGCTTCCACAAAAATGAACAGCTTCACGACTTTCAAGTCTTCCAACCACTTGATCCTCTTTAGGTTGGTTTGTAGATAAGCGAACCGGTGGGCAGCTATGTAGTAGATTCCTGAAGACCTAGTCCATCTTCGTTCTATATATAAAGGTGATGGATTATAAATCTGCTCCAGGATGTTCATCATTTCAATTCTCTGCCTATAATGCGGAGAATGCATTGCAGTCATAAACATGATCCGGAACACCAAAAACTTGTTCCACGCTTCATAGTTCTGCAAGACAGTATTGAAGATGAGCAACAATTTTATTTCTTCATTTTATTGAGATCTTATAAAAACAATTATGTCGTTGGTCGGCTCTGATACCAACTGTAACGTGTCCACTGGAATCATCCAGGGCACGTCTTAGCAGTCCATCGGAAAGGATGTCTAGAAAGCTCCGCCCGGCACTCCCATGGAATGTTACGGGTTTTGCAATCTAGGTCTTCCCGTGTCTGCCACGTAGCGGAAGTATCCTGGCCATCCCCACTTAGGATCGACCGGAAATTGGGTTTTCCTGTTTGGTCATTAACTAGCAGCAACTAGCGTCAGACCCGAGCGAACTACTTTACGCAGAAACGCCAGGTCCGAAGCGGATTCACGCTGCACTTGGTTCAAGGAGAATGGGAAATGAGAGGGATGCAAGGCTTGATCTCTCTGCCATAAGGCATAGTCCCATTCCGTTCCCCTAAAACAGCGTGAATCGGGTAATAGGTAATTCTAAGTCATCGTTCTTGTTATTTGTTTTGGTGATGATGATCATCCCTCTGTTCGTCGAAGATTTTTGAGAAAAGTTCCCAGCTAACCGGGACCACCCATCCATAGGATGGACCCATGGTCCATCCTCCGCACTTTCCTCGGTTTATTTTAGTTATGTAATTACCTAACACATTAATTTGACATATAACAAACAGCTTCTTTGATTATCCGTGTTAAGCACTGGTTCCTTCACGTAATCTTATCACGTGACATAGAAAAACAATGTCAAACAACTTCTTTATTATCATTTTATCCTTTTATCTTTGAAATACAAGGAGTTCCGCCCGTAGGCTTGTTCATAATTCGCCCAAAGGCTATCCAGTAATCCACCAGGGATCACTATTCCAAGCTTCTGCCCGTAGACTAGTATGCGGGCCTTGGGATCCAATCCCGAGTCACGTTAGCCTCTTGTGCAAGACCCGGAAGGCGAGGGATTTACAGCCACAGCCCCCCTGGCACCCAAGCGTCCTCCTACCCCAAGTAGAGCTCAACGGAAAGACCTCACACGGCGGGTTCGGTCCACGTTCCCGGCGCGGTCAACAACCCCCTTGGTTAGGGTCAGGCAGGCAGTCGGGGGTAACTGAGCTGCCACTCCCTTCAGGCCTTCAACCTGAAGCATTTATATATCTTTCATCCTTTAGTTCATTGAACAAACAATGCAAACAGTGCTTTCTAGACATCCTTTCTGATGGACTGCTAAGACGTGCCCTGGATGATTCCAGTGGACACGTTACACTGATGCTTCCTTGTTTCTAGTCGAAATAGTTATTCCATGGTACGCAGACATAGCCAACCTCTTGGAAACTCAACAGTATCCAGCATCTTGAGCCATGAGAAGAAGAAGATTCTGTTGGAATCAATCCCCTACACCTTGCTAGGCGGTGCACTGTACAAGAATGGCAAAGATGAAGTCTTGCAAAGATGTGTTGCAGGAGAAGAAATTGGCATAGTATTAAAAGCATGCCATGACAAGCCATGTGGTGGACACTTCATAGGAGAAGCAACAACCAGAAAGGATCTGCTCGCAAGATACTGGTGGCCGACCCTCCACAAGGATGCCTACTATGACTACTGCAAGAGATGTGATGCTTGCCAGCGAATGGGAAAGCCTACCAAATCGAGTGCCATGCCACTGTAGCCTATTCTTCCTCTAAAGCCATTCGAGAAGTGGGGGATTGATTCTGTGGGTCCCATTGATCCGCCCACCAGATGGAAGCAGAACATATATATCCTGGTATGTATGGATTATGTCACCAAGTGGTGTGAAGCTAAAGCTCTGAAGCAAGATTATGGAAATAGTGTGGCATTGTTCCTATACCAGAACATCATCACCCGTTTTGGCAGTCTCCTAGAGCTTTCAGTGACAAAGGTACCCACTTCCTTAACAAGATTATGGAAGAATTGGCAAAACTCTATAAGATCTACCATCACAAGTCCACCCCCTATTACCCCAGAGCCAACGGCCAAATTGAAGTCATCAATCGTATCCTCTACTCAATCATCTTGACAAGGACGATTGCTGCACATCGTCGTGATTGGGATGATTGACTTATAGAGGCCCTCTAGTCATACAGAACCTCTTATAAGGCAGCCTACTGGACAGACCCCTTTTTAGTTGGTGTATGGAACATAAGCTGTCTTCCCTGTTGAGCTAGAGTTTCCCTCTTTGCGAGTGGCAGTCAAAGAACGCCTCTCAGAGATGATGAGTCTCTCTAGCACCGCCTGCTACATTTGGAATGTTTGGATGAGATTCAATAGATGGCCCTACAGTGCATGGAAACCACTCAAGCGTGACACAAGGCCTATCATGACAGCTTCATCAAGCACAAGGAGTTCAAAGAAGGTGATCTTGTCCTGGTTTGTGATTCCCAATTTGACAAGTTTCTTAGCAAGCTTGAACAATGCTGGATGGGTCCCTATAAGGTACTTACTGTCAATCCTAATGGTTCTGTCCAAGTGCAAGCCATCGATGCTTATGAGGATCCCTTTCTGATCAATGGCTATTCCTTGAAAAAGTACTTTCCTCCCTAGGGATCTTGACAATCACAGTTGACCCAACCTTTCCCTTTTGGGTGTCGCCCTGTCCTTATCTTCGTGCTCCTGATAGCTCTTATGATCTTCCTCGTGAGACGGTCTCGTTCTGCTAGCCCCTCCTAGACACCTCCCACCCTTACTCTGTTCTCTTCTCGTCTGATCCAACAGTGGTGGTGAGGATGGTCCTGACACATGGTATTTCTACCATTCTTTTTATTCAAGAGAAAAAAAGATATATAGGTCATGGGAGAAAAGGACTTAGTTCCTCAGGAGTAGGGAGAAAAAAGAAGAAAATAATAATAATAATAAATCTACTATAGGAGAAAAGAAAGCAATTCCCTGTCATAGCAGGCCTCGTTCCAAGACAAGGTGGTAAACACCCTTGGATGGGAAGATGGCTGTGGAAAAGGTGAAAATACCCTGCAGTCCAGAGTAGTTGAATCACTAGTCAAACCTTTTTAGACGCAACTTTCTAGCGCCACCTCCCTTGGTGCATTGTATCAACAGTCTCATTTGAAGGAATAATTCCCTACAAGAGACTACATTTTCCAAAGATGATGTCATGCTCTACATATAAAATCAAATGCCAGATCTGTTGTCTACTCCCTGGGTACGCCTCTTCATCGGCACCTTGTCGAAAATCAACCAACAATCTTCATCGACAACCCATTGAGTGATGTGAGCTTTCCTCCTAATGGGATGGGGATGTGAGCATGGTATGCCCTCTGTATCTATCGAATGAGTGTGAGACAGAGGGTGAGCCGAGTGACCAGTCTTTTCCCTTCAATTCAAATGAGAGGAGCGATGTGTGAACGGAGTGTCGAACACACTGGATGGGCCTCTCAATGCACAAAGCACGATCTCTTCATATGCACTGCACTATCAGGCTCCCTCACCTTTCTTCTTGCACCATATGTTGACACAAGGTGGGATGCATAGTTGCACCATCAAATGCGCCCAAGGCATACCAAAATTCTGCACAAGCAAAAGTAAGGAGTACATCAATGGGTGTAAGGAACATGCTACCCTCCTGTATTCTCCAATAGAGTGTCAATCAGAGGGGGGTTGAGCGTGACTGGTGTTTTCTCAATCAATTATCGAGGTGAGGATTGAGGGACGTTATGAAACTAGATTAAGGTACGTTCTCGTTTCCCTATGCACCCACGGGATGGGTCTCTACTACCATCACAGGTCACATCACCCTGTTATGTACATTGCACGGCAAGGCTCCTTGGCCTTCCTTCTTGCACCGTATGTCGACACCGGGTTGGACGCACTAATGCACCATCAGTTGTGCACCCTGGCATACTCCCTCTGCACCATCCTCCTTGTCGATTTCTAAATCGAATGTGAGATCTAGGTTTCCATAACTACTACCTCGAGTGATGTAAGTTATGGGATGAGCAGCTATTCCTCCCTTTCCATTTGAGTGATTGTGCTTTGAGTGTAACCTTCTTCATCATCATCCGATTTCCTATGCCTTCATCAGAAAAGCTACCTCTTTGGGTGTTGCTACATGGTCCATGCCATGCCGGACGTATGCTGTGAAGACATCTGGGTACCTCCTGCACAGCCGACTGCGACACAGGACGCACTGTCAATCGTCAACTGCACCTCTCGACAAAACGGGCCAAGTTTTTCTAACCCTAAACCTTTTGTTTGCACGTCGTGGTCAATGTTTTAAGTGTGGGGATGTTAAAGTACACTCTAGTGGCAAGTCTTGTGTTCATGCAGCGTCATTTACCCTTACCCATTAAGATTTTAAGTGTGGGGACATGTCCCTGCGCGTCTGCCGGAGCATACATCTTGCATTTGTGATTCCCGAAATCTACGTCTATCCCCTATCTTCGTTTTATCTTAATGGGTCCGTAGCTCACTCACCATCCCTCGTCTACCTTTCCTAGCGGTGGTTTGCATGGTTCTTTTTTTTAAAACAGTGTTTTGGTCGTTTTCCATGTAACCAATCCCTACGTTCACCAAACCCCAAATTTCACCTTACCCTCATGTTTATCCCTTTAAATTGTCCCTTTTTCCTTTTTACCATCCCCTTTTTTTGTGATGAATTGCACGTTATTAATTTTGGAAGCTTTCGCACACAATTGGATGTCTTTCCATGTGAATGTGCCCTTATCACTTTGGACTAGTGATTTGATGTGATAAAACCTAACCTACACCTCCCACATGACCATTTTTCTTTTTACACCCTGTCATTCTACTATACGGTTTGTTCGTTATTAATTTTTGATGGTTTTCATGTCTTTTTCATGCATTTCACCCTTTTTCCATGTGAACTTGTCCTATTCTCCTCAAAATTAAAATTTGACTAGATAACCTTGTTCGACCACCTTCTTGCCCATTTTTCCTTTTTCTTGTGCCCTATTTTAACCTCTATATTTTTTGTTATTAATTTTTATTGGTATTTTTTCACTCCATTTTCTTGTTTTTTCCATGTGAATGTCCCCTAGCCCCCCCGGAGACACATTTCAACATGACAGTCCTATGAAGCACTGTTGGCTGGACATTCTTTCCTTTATTGCCCTTCGTTTCGGTGCCCGGATCTTCTTATATTAATTTTTGTGTCTCATTTCGAGGGTGATTTTTGGATTTTTTCTATGTGAATGGGTCTTATCTTCGTCGAAACTCTGTTTTGACATGATAGCCTTGTCCGACATGACTTTTCCCACATTTTCCCTATTTCTTGTGCTTCATTTCAACGATCGAATGCTTTGGTATCAATTTTTGTCTGCATTTTTGGGCCCGCTTTTTGCATTTTTCCCATGTGAACAGCTTGAATTATTCTCGGACACCCCGTTGCACTTTTCCGATGTCTTTTCCTCAATGTCTGGCATAGTTTTTCTTTTTATAACATTTCGTTCTCGTGCACGGTTTGGGTTTTATGGATTTTTTAGTCCAATTTGTGCCTATTGTGCCTCTCGCGTCACACATGGCCGCTGTTTTTTCGATTTTTACTCATGATGTCGCATTTCTCACGTCATCCTGCACCCGCGCCGCTGTCTCGGTCCTCGTTGGTTTTCGTCACTGCAAATTTTTTTACCCCTGCCCTACACATGCGTGCGGGGCAAGGGCGGCCCCCCATTTTTTCTTTCTTTCTTTCTTTTTATTTATTTAAAAAGTATCTTTATAAAAAAAAAACCCCTCCCTCCCCGACGGTTTTCCCCCCTCCCCTTCTGCCCTCTCTCTCTTCTTCTCCCTCTCTTTCTCTCTACTCGACTCCATCTCCTCCTCCCCCCTCCCTCTCCTCCTTGCCCCTCCATTTTCTCCCCCCCCCTTCCTCTCCTCCCCCACCTTCTCCTCCTTATTCTCCCTTCCCCACTTCTCCTCCTTCTCCCACCCCTCCTCCTCCTCCTCCTCCACTACTCCCTCTCCCCATCTCCTCTTCTTCCTCCTCTCCTCCACTCCTTCGTCCCCCCTCCTTCTCCAAACACCATTGGTCTCAACCTGCGCGCATAGCAGTTGACGCTCCTTCCCCGTCTGCCCGCTGGCCATCTGGCCACCCGCCATCTGCCATGCCGCCACATGCTGCCACCAAATGCGTCGTCTCCATTGCCTGGTTTTGTCGCCGCCACGTCGTGCTATAATGCCGGCATCTGTCGTGCCCGCCGTCCCCAACCCTCCATCCCCCTACCTGCTGTCCCCCCTACCATCCCTTTGCTCGCCCGCTTTTCCCCCTACCACCCTACCCTCCCCCCTACCTGCCCGTCCCCCTCCTTAATCCCCATTACCCCTAACCACCCCACCATTAACCTACCCCCCCAATAAATTCCATTGACCTAATCCCCCCCTCCCCCCCCCGCTAACTTAACCCCTCCTAACTAGTCCTAACCCCCCCACCCACCTAAACCCAACCCCCCAACTAACCCCACCCCCCTCAATTCCCCCTAAGCCCCCCTTTCCACCACCCCACCCCCCCTTAAAAAAAACACCTTCTTAGCCCTCTTTCCCTCGTGCGCTTCTCTTCCGACACCCATATCTACCCCCCAACCGTGAGTGAGCATTCATGTGGAATAGTGCTGGGGATGCGTTTGCGGATTCGTCGCGGCTATTCACACGCAGTTGTGCGTGGTTTTTCGTACGTGGTTGGTGTGGCAGTGGTTTACACATATGTTCACGCACACGGACGTGCATTGACCTCATTCGTGGGTGTGTGCAGCTCTTGTTCACAGAGCCGTCGGGTACCCAAATTTTCTTTAAAAACTATTAAAAACCCTTAAAAATACATAAAAAGTGAAAAAATTTAATTAAAAATCCTAAAATTTCATTTAAAAATTCATAAAAATAGTTGAAAATTCTTTGACCAAATAGACACTTTTTGAATTATTTTTCAAAGCTGAAATTCCACAAATAAATTGCTAAAAATTCATTTAAAATCCATTAAAAATTGGTAAAAATTTGTTTAAAAATAAATAAAAATATAAAATATAAACAAAATAAAAAATTCCATCCACTTTTTTCTTTAATTCTTATTTTTTTTAAAAGCTAAACATGCTTCACAAAATAGTCAAATTTTTATTTTTGGACAAAGTTCTTGAAAAAACATGTTAAATGCCAAACATAAACATAAAAATGTTGGAAAAATCTAGTATTATCTTACGAAAAATGAGGTGTTGGTTTGGTTTTTTCTGAGCTTACCATGCTCAAATCTTTTTCAATTGTTGAATTTTCTCTTTTGAGATTCATTTGCATTGTGGGATTGATACGTGTGCATTCAGTATCCTTGCACACACACACACACACACACAAAAGTAATTCTTTTTTTCCTTCTCGTTTTTTTGCGCTACCCTAGAATTCATATATTAATTTCTAACATGAACCCTAATCACTACCATGGCATGCGCATCCGTGCTAAACACACCTTCTTTTTAATTAAATTCAAATCAACCAGTCGTTCACATTGCATGCGCTACGTGCATTTCAAAGGCACCTTAATTTTAAATAAAATGAACCAGCCACCATCACAAAAATGCACGTGCTGAAAAAGAAGAGTGCTTCAGACACATTAAATTCTTAATTCATGAATGTGCATTTAGAGATCCAGTCTGGTTATCGAAGTCCGAGATTCATTAAAAGCATCGTTCCACCATAATAAATTGTAAATAAAAATTAAAAGCAAACCATCGTTTCCTTATTATGGTTTACAACTAATTGGCTTGTTGCATCGTTGCACAATGTACCTGAAAAGAATAAGAGTGCACTAGGTAGCTTATCCCTCCCTCCTTCCACAAATTGCAGGGCGGCAACATAGTATTCGGTCGCCCCCAACGCTCTCTCTCGTGTCCTTCCTCACCCTCTCGTCGACTACAGCGTAGAGTAATGTGGCGACTCTCTTTCCTCCTTCGTACCTCCCAGCCGCAGGCCCCCCCTTCTGGTTAAATAGGGGAGGGGAGGGAATCCTCCCCCTCAAATGTGTCCATTCGCATGGATCCTCCTTGTTCCAAGCTCCAGCAAGGAGCTTGGTGTCCCATGCTTCCCTCCCTCTCCCCCAGCTCGACAATCGGCTGGGGGAAGGAGGGAGTAATAAATTTTTTTTCCTTAATTCTAAAAAAAAAGAATTAACCCAAAGCCCTATTCAAGCGTAATAAGATTTAGATTTGTTACATCCTTCCCCCTTAGAGGAATCGAGATGTCCTCATCTCGAGATAAACTGGGGATATTGATGGTTGAGAGTACCTTCTTCTATCTAAGTGGCATCCTCTTTGGGATAATCTTTCCACTGGACGAGGCATTCTCTCAAGGTTCTGAATCTTAATTGTCTCTCCCTAACATCTAAGATCCTATCGGGCCTTAGCTCAAGGACTCCTTGACTAGGCATTACAACTTGTTGGTCGTCAAGTACGTGATTAGGATTAGGTACATACTTTTTCAATAGATTGATATGGAATACATTATGAACTTTTAGGTTCTCAGGGAGTTGCAATCTATAAGCATTAGGTCCTAGGCATTTGAGGATTTTGTACAGCCCACAATACCTTGGACTTAGCTTCTTGCAATCTCCTAGGGATAGAGAACTCTTTTTAGGGCATACGCGAATGAATACCATGTCTCCTTCTTCGAAGACTCTTTCTTGACGCTTCAAATCCGCGTATGCTTTCTGTCTATCCTTGGCCGCTTGTATTGTCTTTATTTGATCATCCATCTCTTCCAACATCTGCCTTGACGCGTCAACCCATAGGGTTGGATCAGAAAAATTTAGGGGACTTCGACAGTCATGACCATACAATGCTTGGAAAGGAGTCATCTGAATGCTCTGCTGATAAGAAGCATTGTATGCAAATTCTACCAAAGGCAAGTATTGAATCCACCTCTTCGGCTCTCGACAACAGTATACCCTAAGCATATCCTCGATGACTTGATTTACTCGCTCTGTTTGGCCATCTATTTGGGGATGGTAGGCAGTGCTAAAATAGAGTTGAGTCCCAATAGCTTCAAAGATAGCTCTCTAGAAGTGTGATGTGAAGAGAGAATCACAGTCACTAATGATTCTTCTGGGTAAACCATGTAGCTTGAATATCTCCTTGATAAACAATCTTGCAATGTCGGAGGCTTTATAGTTTTTCTTTACTGGAATAAGGTATGCAACCTTAGTAAGCATGTCAACCACAACCATGATGGAGTTGTATCCCCCCTGGACTTGGGATAAGCCTACAACAAAATCCATACTGATGAATTTCCATTTCATTTGGGGGATGTCAAGCGGTTGCAGTTTCCCTGGCATCATGACATGTTCGGCTTTGATACATTGGCAAGACAAACACTCAGTGACATATTTGAGAACGTCACCTTTGAGCCTCTCCCAATGATAGCTCTTCCTAACTGCATTAAGAGTCTTAGCATAGCCAGGATATCCTGTGAAAGGGGAATCATGAGCTTTCCACATTATCTTCTGCTTAAGTGAGTGGCTTGCTGGTATACACAGCCTTCTTCTGTAGTAGACAAGTCCATTATCAATAGAAAATTCCTGATACTTAGCTTGCAACTTTTGATTCTGATCCTTGATAGAGATCTCCTTTAGCATTAATTGGTAGGCCAAATCATGGCATGCTTCTTCTCTAGCTAACTCAAGTATAGGGTTGTTTGGCATGGATACCTTTGTAGCTAGAGATCTGGCCGTTGATGGATTCTGTAAGATTAGGCAATTTAGGAATGCCTTGCGACTAAGTGCATCGGCAACCACATTCTCTTTCCTTGGTCGGTACTTGATTTCAAAATCATATTCCTCCAACACTTCAATCCACCGACGTTGCCTCATGTTGAGCTCATTCTGGGTAAAGATCCATTTGAGACTCTTATGGTCGGTTACTAGAGTAAACTTGTTACCCAACAAGTAGTGTCTCCAAAGCTTTAGAGCATGGATGACAGCTAGTAATTCTAGATCATGTGTAGCATAATTCTTTTCATGACTCTTCAATTTCCTTGAAGAGTATGCTACTGGATGACCTTCCTGCATAAGTACACACCCCAAGCCAAAAATGCTAGCATCAGTTACTACCTCGAACTCCTTATTGAGGTCTAGAAGTTTTAGAATAGGTGCTGATACCAAACTTTGCTTCAATCTATCGAAGCTATTTTTTTCGGGAGTTGACCATGTAATGGAAGTCTGCTTCTTTAGTAAATTCGTCAGAGGTGCTGCAATCAAAGCATAGTTTTTGATGAAGACCCTATACCATCCTGTCAATCCAAGAAAGCTGCGTATTTCTTTGACAGATACTGGTGTTGGCCATTCAAGCACATCTCTGACCTTGGCTGGGTCCACTGATATTCCTTCTAATGATACTATGAATCCCAGATATTCAATCTGACACTTGAAGAATGCACACTTCTTCATTTTTGCATACAACTTATGTGACCTCATTGTCTCAAGGACAATCCGAAGTTGAGGTTCATGATCTTCTTCCTATTTAGAATAGACTAAAGTGTCATCGAAGAAGACAAGCACGAAATTATCAAGATATGGCCTAAAGATATCCTGCATTAATCTATTGAAGGTGGCAGGTGCATTCGTAAGCCCGAATGACATAACTAGGAACTCAAAGTGCCCATATCTTATATTGAAGGCCATCTTTGGGATATCTTCTTCCTTGATCCTTATCTAATAGTAACCTGACCTGAGATCAATCTTGGAGAAGATCTTTGCACCCTGAAGACGATCAATAAGCTTATCTATTCTAGGAATAGGATACTTGTTCTTGACTGTTGATTGATTCAACCCTCGGTAATCAATACATAGTCAAAGTGTCCCATCTTTCTTTTTCTGGAATAGTACTGGAGCTCCCCACGGTGAACTGCTAGGCCGGATGTAGCCCTGATCTAACAGTTGCTTGAGTTGTTCCTTCAGCTCAATTGCTTCTGGTATGGAAATTCTATAAGGTCTCTTTGCAATTGGCGCAGCTCTAGGTACTAACATAATCTCATGATCTACTTCTCTTTGAGGCGGAAGTTCAGTCAACTCTTCAGGGAATACATCCACGTATTCCTTTAGCCAAGAAGGTCCTTCATGAGACTCTTGCTTTTGATCTAATTTGTTGAGTTTGATCAAGTAAACAGGTAATCCTTTTCTGACTCCTTTTATGACTCGAGATACTTTGGCCAATTGGATTCTTAGCACTCCTGCCTCACCTTGAGTTGTGACTAATTCCCTTTCAGAGTTTCGAAAGGAAACTTGACCCTTTCCACAGTGAATGTGGGCATCGTTGGGGGCTTAAGCCAATCCATTCTGAGTAGACACTCATGGATACCTAAATTCATGACTTTGAATTTAACCGAAGTCTTATTTCCTCCCAGAAAGAATTCCACCTTAGCAGTTTGCCTGGTACAAGTTACCTCACGACCATTTGCCAATTCCACAAGCAGGGTAGGTGCTTCTACTATGGCTATTCCTAATCTTTTTGCACATGCTGGTGAGATAAAGGAATGTGTACTGCCACAATCAATCAAGGTTTTGAAACCTTTACCTTGATAGTCCGACGGTGTCTGAATCACCGAGAACTGGCGGTTTGGCCCTTTCTTGTGTAAAGCGGTATGGACTGTTGCTCTTTCGAATTCTGCTTCCATGGTCGGATCTTCCTCTTCTTCTTCTTCACCGCTTTGCCTATTGGCAATGCAGGCGATTCTTCCTCTTCCTCGGGTAGCGGCTCCTTGACCACGGCCTGTTCCTTGGAAAGGCGCTTGGCGATGTCCTCCACCAAGCTTGGGACATTGCCTCTTGAAGTGACCGGGTTCATTGTAGTGGAAACAACAGACGTTTCGGCCATTATTTTGAGTAGGAACAAAGTTGTTGATGTTATTCGTCCTTGCTTTCTTTCTTTGTCCCTGATTATGACCTTGAACTCTCTTCATTTGAGGTCTGAATGCTCCTCTGTTCGGGTCATTATCTTGCACCTCCTGAATTATAGGTGCCGCTCGAATGAGTGCATCCTGAAGATCTGATGGATGCATAGATTCGAGACAGGTATTTACTGGTGGATTTAAGCCCACACAAAATTTGGACACCTGCTGTGTCATGTCCATCTGTGGTGCATACTTTAAAAGTGAGACGAATTTAGAGTAGTATGCGTCAAGAGTGAGTCCTAGCTGTTTTATCTCGTAGAACTCGTTCATTTTCTGGTTGCGATATGCAGGTGGTAAGTATCTACCCTGCATGGCTTTCTTCAGCTTCTCCTAGGTAATGGATCCCTCTGCGATCCCTTGATCCCTGCACCATTACTTCCACCAAAGTCTGGCTTTGCCGGTGAGTTTTAACTTGGCGAGCATTGCTTGATTGGCGGGTGCAATACCGGCTGCTTTGAAGTAATCCTCCATGGATTCAATCCAAATTTCAGCATCAGCCTGAACGAATCTATCTCTCCGTCAAACTCGGGTGGCTTAATCTGCTTGAGAAGGAACTTCTTCTCCTGGATCACAGCAGTACTTGATGTAGGAGGCAAATTAGGAACCTGTACCTGGGGTTGTGCCTGAATAAAGGTTTTCTTAACGTTAATATACGATAATCGACGTTAGATTATCTTTAATTCAGCTATCTCGTAAACAATGTAGCTACTTAACTTTTTATCAACTCTTATGCATAGCTAAACATTGATTAAAAAAAGTCTTTATTTGTATTTACATGGGCATAGCCCTTTCGAATACAATGTTTCATGTGATGATAAGCCAATTGCTACATTTAGTTTGGGGAGAACAACGTTGTATTGCATTTATCTACAGGAAGTGTGTAATAGTAAGGTTTTGGGTCATGGATCTTTAGGAATCGGTAAGTCATTGGAAGTTCAGGATATCCTTTCCATTGGAATCCATACTTCTCATGGCGGCCCAACACTTCAATCCTGTCGGCGGGGATTACACGAGTTACTTCCTCATATACATATGAGTTCATCCCAACCCTCCGACCTTGAATATGTAAAGTCGAATTTACATGAGCTTCCGCAAAAACGAACAGCTTCACGACTTTCAGGTCTTCCAACCACTTTATCCTCTTTAGGTTGGTCTGTAGATAAGCAAACTAGTGGGCGGCTATATAGGAGATTCCTGAAGCACCCGTCCATCTTCCTTCTATGTACAAAGGTGATGGATTATAGATCTACTCCAGGATGTTCATCATCCCAATTCATTGTCTATAAAGCGGAGAATGCATTGCAGTCATAAACATGACTCGAAATACCAAAAACTTGTTCCACACTTCGTAATTCTGTAAGACAGCATTGAAGGTAAGGAAATGTTTGGACAGCAACAATTTCTTTACTTCATTTCAATGAGATTCCATAAAAACAATTCCGTTGCTGGTCGGCTCGGATACCAACTGTAACGTGTCCACTAGTATCATCCAGGACACGTCTTAGTAGTCCATCGGAAAGGATGTCTAGAAAGCTTCGCTCGGCACTCCCATGGAATGTTACGGGGTTTGCAATCTAGGGCTTTCCGCGTCTGCCATGCAGCGGAAGTATTCTGGCTGTTCCCACTTAGGATCGATCGGAATTTGGGTTTTCATGATTGGTCATTTCCTAACAGCAACTAGCATCGGACCCAAGCGAACTACTTTACGCAGAAACGCCAGGTCCGAAGCGGATTCACGCTACACTTGGTTCAAGGAGAATGGGAAATGAGATGGATGCAAAGCTCAACCTCTCTGTCATAAGGCATAGTCCCATTCCGTTCCCCTAAAACATCGTAACTCGGTTAAGACATAACTCTAGGTCAATGCTTTTATTGTTCGTGTCCTTTGATGATCATCCCGCTGTTCTTCGAGATTTGAGAAAAGTTCTCGGCCAACCGGGACCACCCAACCGTAGGACGGACCCATGGCCCATCCTCCGCACTTTCCTCGGTTTGTTTTAGTTAGGTAATTATCTAACACGTTAGTTGGACATGTAACAATCAGCTTCTTTAATTAAACCGTTAAGCACTGGTTCCTTCACGTAATCTTATCACGTGACATAGAAAAACAATATCAGACAAGTTCTTTATTAACATGTCATCATATTTATCTTTGAATTACAAGGAGTTCCGCCCATAGGCTTGTCCACAATCAGCCCAAAGGCTATCCAGCAATCCATAGGGATCACTATTCCAAGCCTATAGACTAGTATATAGGCCTCGGGATCCAATCCCGAGTCATGTTAGCCTCTTGCACAGGACCCAGAAGGCGAGGGATTTACGGCTAGAGCCCCCCCTAGCACCCAAGCATCCTCCTGCTCCAAGTAGTGCTCAACGGAGAGACCTCTTGTGGCGGGTTCGGTCCACGTTCCCGGCGCAGTCAACAACCCCCTTGGTTAGGGTCAGGCAGGCAGTCGGGGGTAACTGAAGCTCTCTCTCCCTTCAGGCCTTCAACATGAAGTATAGATATTCATTTAATTTGTAATTCATAAATCAAACAGTGCTCTAAAATCTCTAGCAAGCACAAACATTTTCATTAATCGATCTTGTTGTTGGCAAACTGCTAAGGAAGGAATCTTTCCTTTTGAATGCATCTAGGACTTGATCCGGGGTACCTTGCAACTTGGCAAGATCCTTTATATTCTGGGTTAGGGCGTACCCTATTAACCCAACTTGGTCAACCCTAAAGTTCATTGGATACTTTAGTTTCTAGTTTTTAACCTTCCTTACTTAGAAGGATATCAAAGAATACATCCTTTTGCGAGATAACTTGCGTAAGGATCCGCCATCCTTGTTGAGGGTATTTAACCTTTCTTCTTGTGAATCAATCACAAGACCATATGACTTCGTACTTGCTGCGCAAGTCCTACATCGTAATATACGATGAAACAATCTGTTTCAGTTTCTTTAAGCTGACGTTTGTTAGACCTAGGGTCTCCTTTTATTATTTTCTTTAAGAACCTCAGGGACAAACCCTAGTTCTTTTACATTTACGATTTATTGACCCTACAATCAGGGAAGGTGGGCAAGTATTTAAGGTATAAACATTTCTTGGATTTTAAATCATTCCCAATGCATATTTCGCAGCATAGGTATTTCTAAGTTTATATTAACCCAGTTAACTTTTAGAAGGTAATATCGAGATCACCTCGGCACGATTTGTTATCTATGTGACAATTGATTTTTCAGTCCTAAACTTTATTGCTTTGAGGTTAGGTAAATTCAATTAATCTTCCTTTTTCCTTGCGAACAAAACTCATGCCAAATAAACAATCTTTTCCTTGCTAAGATATGCAGTTAGCAATGATAACTTCCTAGAGTTTAAGCAACGTAAGAAACCTTTCATGAATTTCACCTTCTATGATGATTTGTCGTAAAAAGAATAGGGGTTAATGGTGCAAGATACAGTTTTTATACCTTCCCGATTTAACCGAAATATACTAGTATAGTGGTTAGATAATCTTGCTCGTAATTTGTTTCAATGCATAATGCTATTTGAAGGAAAACTATGTTTTATACTTTATCCATTTGGCATGTTCAACTAAACTAAATTCCTTCATCGTAAATAACTAGGAAAAAATATATCTTATCCCTAACAATTCATCTTGCATGATTGAATTAAAACCGATATAAAACCAAGAAGGAAAAACCCTGTTTTGGGGTGAGATATCCACATGGATACCGGGAGATGACCCTCCCGCAGCTACTCCTTGGACTTTCTTAGGGGGCATCGTAGTTGTAATCCTTCGAACGTGAAGGCAGCTTTACACTCCTTTTCGGAATTCCACCATCGCTTCAATACTCTTCTTCTCTCTTTCAAGGCAAGGAGTCGTTAAGGGATTCACCACGAGAAGGGGGTAATAAGACCTTTAAGGTCTTAATTTCTTCAGGAGGGCAAGGCTTACAAAGCCTAAAGAAAAAGGTCCCATAGGGATTTATACACGGTGAAAAGGGTGTGTGTGAGTGTGTTTCAAATACATATGAAGGGGCCTTGGTAACTTTTAACACGAGGGGGTTTAAGGTGGGAATTTCAAGAAGAAGGGACTAAGGTGGAAATTTCAAGGAAAAAGGAAACATGGGTGGAAGTTGCAAGAAGAAGGAGACTTACGTGGAACTTGCGAGGGAATGGGCGCTTAAATCTCGGGTGGGCGGTATAAACCCACTTGGAGAAGGCTTGTGGAAGCCCACAAGGAAGGATTAAGGGGCTTGCAATATGAAAGGGCTTATAGGACCCTAAGGCATTTTATGGGGAAAAGACTACGGGGAGGATTTTTAAATCCTGGGGAGGGTGGAAAATAGGTTATAAAACCCTTCAAGAGGAAGGCTTATTAAAACCACGGAGGGGCTTAATGGTTTTTTTTTTTCAATATTGGTTGGGACCCCACGGGGGAAAAAGGGGGAACAAGGGGTGTGAAAGACCCTTAAGAGGGGATTCAATCCCGGGGTGGCCACATGGACGCAAACCTTAAGGGAGCCCCCTTATGGAAGCTTCTATACCTCAGAAGCTTACATGGAAGAGGGGGGGAAATTGCCAAATTAACATCGGGGGGGGGGGGGGGGGGGGGGGGGGGGGGGGGGGTGATTCCAACGGCGATGACGGTGGGTATCTGCAGGCGGTGGCGTTGGGTTTCCTCGACTGGGAAGAATGGAGACGAGGTAGCTTATCCCTCCCTTCTTCCACACATTGCAAGGCGGCAGCGTAGTATTCGGCAGTCCTCAACGCTCTCTCTCGTGTCCTTCCTCACCCTCTCGTCGACTGCAACGTAGAGTAATGTGGCGACTCTCTTTCCTCCTTCGTACCTCCCAGCCGCCGCAGGCCCCCCCTTCTGGTTAAATAGGGGAGGGGAGGGAATCCTCCCCCTCAAACGTGTCCATTCGCATGGATCCTCCTTGTTCCAAGCTCGAGCAACAACTTGGTGTCCCATGCTTCTCTCCCTCTCCCCCAGCTCGATAGTTGGCTGGGGGAAGGAGGGAGTAATTAAAAAAATTTCCTTAATTCTAAAAAAAAGAATTAACCCAAAGCCCTATTCACCCGTAATAAGATTTAGATTTGTTACATTTAGTCATTGGAAATAATTAGAAAATTAGTTTTATATATACATGGGATAATAAAGTCAATTAAAAAAAAGAATGAGTGTTATGCTCTAGAAAAATTCTAACATAAAATGTTATACTAAAGATTACACAAGTATGCTTGAAAATTTTCTAACTTAGAATGTTATACTAACTATTATGCTCTAGGAAATTTTACATAAAATATTAATTCAAAAATCTTATTTAGCATCATATCTAGTTCAAGGCTTATCCAAGGTAATCTATTAGAAAACTAACATTATTAGAATATTATAATTCATTCCATGTTTGAGCTAGCCATAAATTTTAGTATCACACTTATAAGAATGACATTAGTGAAATCCTTATAAATATTAAATATTAACTAAGGATAAATTAGTTAAGTCAATCTCTAAAATTTAAGTATAGCTATAGTAATAATTATTTAGATGTATCATTGAAATTTAAGTTATTCTCTTGACTAAAAATTAACAGTTTCAATGAACGTCTAAACATATAGGACTTATTTCTATGATAATGATAATTGTTAATAGAATTGAAAGCTCTTTTAAATAAGAATAGTGTGTATTGATTTGACCATGAAAAGAATTTTGTAATCATAAACTATTCTAGATGACATAAAAAATATAGATTATTACTTAGAAATGGGTTTCCTAACTCTTGGGTGACAAAACAAATAAATACGGAAGTATAGAAAATAGTTGTTTTGGTAAACTTAAAAAAAAATGTCATAGGAAAAGAAGGTAATCGAAGAATGAAAATAATTGGTTGCCATAATTTTGAAAAATTAGAAAATTGGTAAAACAAATCAAGCAAAGTCTTCCCGTAGAAAATTCAATGTCCACAAAAAGGAAGAAGCATGGAATGGAAATCCTTATAAATTATTGGCTGTCAAAATCAAAGTCATTGAAAAATATTTTCGATAAAGTTATAATCAGATTTATAAATTATTGTTTTTAGTAGCATTAATTGCTCAAGACATATTGACTGCAAAAGGACATGATGGTTGATGGTTTCTGATTTTCGAAACCTGGATGTGATTGTGATTTCTTCACTAATGGAGGGAAATATTCTTACACAGATTAAGGGCGATTTTAGTGGTTGACTTTCCCCTGGGATCAACTGCTCAAGCTCGAATGAGCTGGATTTATTTTTTAGTCTGCCTAGAGCATTTGACCAATGCCTAGGACAGACGGTCCAGTACGGAAGGTTCTCTCCTATGGCGACTCATAACCATGAGGGGCTCTGGTCGGAACTCATTCCTAGAATATGTAGTCAATCTTAAGCCGAATAACAAATCTGTAGTGTTATCCATGCGATTTTGCATTGGAGCTTGGAGATGCATGCTAAAAATACTTCTCCGGTTTTTGAGGGTGGATGCACCTTTGGTTTTGAGGGCAGAATTGATAAAATATATAAATATGCTTTTATCCAATGTTTTGGAAGGACTGGTTTCATTGTTTTTGTGTCATGAATTAACAAAGACGTGAAACAAACCCTATGCTAAAAGGGTAATTAATGAAGCTATTTTTATGCGTTCAACAGTGTGGTAGTATGCTCTATTTAGATAACTAAAGAAAATACCGTTTAAAGGGAAGCGGGCGAGTGACCTTTCCCAATGAAAGGCATTCGATGGCAGGGTGGACTAGATGAGTCAAGTGCTTCCCTAAAATGGAAAAATAGGATAAGAGCTAACACAATGACTTACCTTAGTAGGGTCAAAGTCTTAAAACCTAGGGTGATCATTATCTTAGGGAAAAGATGCAGCGGATGTGGCAAAATGTGTTAGGGTTCCATGAACCCGAGCGCATGACTAGAAAAAAGTGTTATACTCCATGAACCAAGGGTAATGACTCCTCTCCATTCGGATGAGAAGCCTCTCAAAGGAATCCTCTGAACGTGAGCTAGCTAAAGATAGGAGACTATTAGGTCCGCAAGAAACACTCACGTTGATCCTCGTGGGATGAGGCAAGAAGTTCCCCTGCGAGGTGGACCTCGAGTCACCTAGACTGATCAAAGTCCAAACATTCTAGTAGTGTGGATGGCAACAGCTAGAAAAGACCCCAGATGGCCACCAAAATTATCAACTATATTTAGTGGTCGGTACGTCACAATAACTTAATGATATCTTCATCTGGAGCAGAGGGGTCTTTAGAGGGTGGATTATTAGGGTTAGGATCTCTACCTCCCTAACCCTTATGCAGTTCATTCTTAGCTTTGGCTCTTTGTGGGAGACAAGCACTCCGATGGCATTTTATTAGAGGGAAAATGGGGCATGGATTCATTAAATCTTGTTCGGGATGGGAAATTCCAACCTCCTTTATTTTTTGGGCCACCTTAACCCACTATTCATCTAGAATATACTACTAGAGAAGGTCAATTATGCCTTCCAATCATCCTAGTTCAAATCCATGTTCAAATCCAACGCTACTTGTTGCAAGACTTTAATCTACTCCTTTTCCTTGGCATTTCACTGCTCTAGCACTTTGCAGCCCTCCACCAGCATGTGCCACTTTGGATCTTTAGAGCTAATGCTAGTGGAGAAGTCAAAGAAGCCCACAACGGGAGCCTTAGGTTATACATCCTCATCACTTGTGGTGGTGATGGGATCTTTTGGCAAATTTTATTCTCTTTTCCTAAAGATGGGGACATGAGATGCTTAGCTATTATCCCTTTATCCATGGTCAACTAATTAGAGAGGTTTCGAGAGTGGACAATCTCGAGGGCAGGGCCAGAAGTTTGAACATGGAAATAGAGCCTAAAGTAGAGTGTGAGTGAGAATGGTGGAACCAAGAGGGGCACTTTTTCCTTATTGCTAGTGGACGTGTAGAGTGGTAGTAGTTTGTGGTTAGGCAAAAGAGGTGGACTGGGCATTTGATTTCATGGCTCATCTAGTTTTTCGGGTAGGGGCAAGAGCTTGGAGCAAGGATACCCTTCTCATAATCCCATTGGAGTTCCTTAATGGTCTCCAAATTGAGTAAGGTTGAACCATCCAGATGCTCCACGCCTACTACACATGTGTGAAGAAAGACATTTCCCTTCTCTGCCTAATGCGCTCTATTCGAAATGTCATACCTCCAACCTTTGTTACTATTTGTGGAGGTGGCATCCTTCTGTTGGAGCTATTCAGAGAGGGTAATATTGGATTGCATGAGATTAGCCACTTGGAGAGTGAGCTCTTGATAATACTGCTACTTTGAGGCCAAGAATCCATTCACAAAGTTTAAGGAATAGTTACCATTTTCTAGCTAAACTCTAGAGAGATGGGGACAAGTTGTTGGGAGTGAGGAGCTGAAGGTTTGGTGGCAGAATTGGAGGCACCATCTCGACTGATAAGTGTGGAGGGTGAGTTTAGCCTAGTTCTTTTCACCTTGATATTTGAGGAGGGTGAGTTTAGTGAAGAGGCTAGTGGTGGAAGTGGACTTCTCAGGCGAGTTGAGGGGAGGGATTTTCTAGGGCTAGCACTTGTATTATGGTGCCAGGTTGGTAAGGTCTTGATGTGGTGGATCATCTTTTTTGAGGACTTGGTCTTCTGAGCTCTTCACTACCAAGTCCTGGGGAGGGTTAGGGTGGGGCTCGTAAGAGGCACCAATGACAAGTTGAGACTTCTAATTCAGGTAGAGTTTGTGAGGTAGGTGGTGGTAGCATTTTGCCTCCATGAAGAGGGAGTCATAGAACACATTTAGCTAGGAAATAGGAAGAGCAAAAGGAGAGAAGAAGAGAGAAGCTACCTATTTGGATACATTAAACACCTTGGCTTGGAAATATAGGGCCTCCACAAAAGAACATTAATGTATCATCCTTGGACTTGTGGGAGTCAAGGAGAGTGGGGTTAGGTGATATTCTTTGTGAAGAATCAAACTAAAAAATACATCTTTCATGTCTGAGGTGGAAAGCAATGGAGGATTGGCAATGTCATTACTAAGAAGGCATTGCTTCTCCTAGACTTGCTTGATTGACAGGGTGTACTTGTGACCTTGGATGTAGATGTTGGAGCGTGAGATGAGCTACTCCAAAATAGATTGTGTTTTGGGATGAACCACCGCACTATCCCATGGAAGGCTAATGAAGTGATTGAGCTCTAGAGCATCTATCCAAGACTATATTGTAGTGATATTCTCCAATATAAGAGGGAATAATGCATCGACTGTGAGTTGGAAGGTTGCCATGGTAGCGAGGATAGAGAAGGTGAATACACATAGAAAGAAGAAGAGGTGAAAATTAATTGACAAAGAAAAGTGAGGAATATCAAAGAAAGAGAAAGAGGTGAAAGATGATTGACAAAGAAAAGTGAGGAATACAAGTGTAAGATGACAAATAAGGGTGATAAGAGAGGGAAACTTCATTAAAAGGCCATTGAGTCAATGTGGATGTATTGTGGCCAATGCGTGCTCACCATGTCAGTAGAGGAGGCCATAAAAACACGTGATTAAGATGATCTTTTAGGGTTTAGGGTTTAGGGTTTAGGCCTAAACCCTAAAGGCCATAAAAACACATGATTCGAAAGGGAAGAGAATCCTCCACGATGAGCCAACCTTGTACCATGATCCATAGACTGAGGACTACATCCTCCAAATGTATGATAGCGTCAAAGCTAAATGGCAATTTGTAAGGTTTCATTCTAGTATTATCCTTGAAGGAAGTGTGGTAGGTCCATAGCATTGGCGAAAGTTTGGTATCCCAATATTTTCAATGTAGATGTACCAACTTGGATAAAATTTTACAAAGCACTTTGTTCATGGATTCTACTAAGCCATTGGCTTGTGGATAATATAGTGATAAATTCTTGTGCATAATGAGAAAAAATGAAATAAATTCTTTGATGACCTTATTAATAAAATGCATACCTTCTAACCTATTCTATGGAGGTACCATAATAGGTGAAGATATCTTTAAATAGGCATTTGGCAATAGATTTTGTAGTGTTGTCTAAGTAAGGCTATGCTTCCACCTATTTTTTATAGTAGTTAGTGGTTGTCAAGATGTATTTGCTTTTGGGGTATGCTTCCACCTATGAGATTAGACGAACAAAGTCTAACAAACCCCATTTTTGAAAGGCCTCCAAGGCTAAGATTGGTTGAAGTGGCAAATGGTCTCTAGTGCTGGGTTGACCAACCTTTGGCAGGAATCGTATTGTTGGATCCACTTATGCACATTGCCATGCATGATCCACCACTAGAATCTTGCCTACTCAATTTTGTTAATGGTCACATTAGTAGCAAAATGGTTGTTGTAAATTCCTTGGTGAGCTTCCTCCAAAACTATGAATTGCTCTATTGGTAAGATGACTCTTTGTCACACTTTGGATAGGGTGTGGCGATATAATTGGCCCATGATGGCTTCAAAATGCCAACTATGGAGAGCCATGTTTTTTTTTTAATCCTTCTGGAGATGGGCAAGAGCTTGGAGAGGTTACTATATGTATATCATCTACATTAGGTGCGTTCAAGGCCTATTTCTAAATATCCTTATCTATGAATTTTTCGTGAATAAAACATAAACCTTTTCTATTCAATTTGTAAATAACCCCTTTACATTACACCCTTATGTATGTAAAAATTTTATAAAAATGGTATTTTAAAAATATCTGATTACAAGTTCCGCCCGTAGACTAGTACACAGGCCTCAAGATCCCATCTCAGTCATGTCAGTCTCTTGTAGGGGACCTGGAGGCAAGGAATTTACAGCTAGAGCCTCCCCTGGAACCCAAGTATTCTCCCGCTCCAAGCAGCACCCACGGAGAGACCTCTCGCAGTGGGTTAGGTCCATATACCCGAGGCGGCTAACAACCCCCTTGGATAGGGCCAGGCAGACAGTCGGAGGTAACTGCTCCTGCCTTTCCCTCCAAGCTTCTAACCTGAAGCATTAAGTGTTTTCCTTGAATTAGTTCCTTGAGAAAAGGAGTTCAAACAATGTACCTAAGTGTACAATCACGATCATTTCGGAGGCCGTTTGTACAACCAACTGCTAAGGTGTGATTCCTTTTTCCTGGATGCTCCCAGCATCCGATCCTGGATCATTCGCAACTTGGCAAGATCCCAATAATCTCAAACAAGATCATGCAAGCAAATGTTCTTGGTAAGTTAACTTATTTTGACTTGCTCTTCCTCTTGGGTTTTACATTATGGTATCTTAACCCTAACTCAAAGCATTAACTGGTCAACCAAGGCAACTGACATGCCTTATTCGCAACCCAATCAAGGGTCTTTTATTGTTCCAATTATTTACTCATCTCCCTTTAACCAAGTTCAATTAACACACTTGGCAACGCAAGACTCTTCATTTAGGCCTTCAGGATACAGTCTAGATGCATGCATCCCTTCCATCCCTCTTAGTGCGATACTATGCAGAATTTTCCAATCAAACTTACCCATCATGCACATGGTGCATTTAATATATTAGTACATCCTAAGCGACCTTTAACTCTCTTCATACTTGGCAACGAATACTTAATCCTAATGCATCCGATCTCATGTGACTTGCGTGTATGAAAGTCTAGGTTTCTATCCATCGGTACAATTGCATCCTATGAATGTAAACTAACATTTCATGTGTTCATTTTAATCATGATTGCAAAGCATGAATTCTAGATGACTATTCATGCACTGAACTGGGTTAAAAACTATTATTATATGTGAAATAATGTGAAAACCTTATCATTCTATGTGTGTAAACTATCATTCTATGCATATAAACTTATGTGAGCTCCATGCTCTATCATTTCATGCATGCAACCTATCACTTGGAGTAAAAAAAATCCTAAGGCTCGTTCTTGTTCCATGCACATAATTACCCCTTTATTTCTTCTTCTTGAAATAATACAGAATATGCTTAACCAAAATTAATTATAAAGCCTAGGATATAAAAAACACCTGGGTTTGATTTGTGATCATAGGGGCATTTCTTGCGTTGGTCGCTCCGCTCGCCTCTCCCACATTACCGGTACCATTGGTAGCTCTGGCACTTACACTTCCCGCAACTCTCTTTTTGGGAGCCATTTACCACGTGGAATTTGGATAGTCCTCACCTTAACGGGCCTTCAAGATGACATGCTTGGGAAAGGAAATGTCATGAGTAAGGTGACCTTCGCCGATGAGGGGGCCTTGAAAAGTGGCTTCTCGAACACGGCTCCTCAAACACGGCCCTCGACACCTTCTCTACTCACCAACTCTCTCTCTTCCTCTCTCTCTCTCTTCTTCTTCTTCTTCTCCTCTTCTCCTTCTCTCTCTCTCTCCCTCTTCTTCTTTTCTTCTCTCCTTCTCCTACTCTCTCTCTCTCTCTCTCCCCTCTTCCTCTTCTTCTTTTCCTCTTCTTCTCCTTCCCTCTCTTCCTCTCCTTCTCTTCTTCTCTCCCTCTCTTCTTCCTCTTATTCTTAATTTTCTCTTATTCTCCTTCCCTCTCTCCCTCTCCCTCTCCTTCTCTTCCTCTTCTTCTTCTTCTTCTTCTTCTTCTTCTTCTGTTCTTCTCCTTCCCTCTCTCCCTCCTTCTTTCTCTTCTTCTTCTTCTTCTCTTCTCTCACGGCCAGGGGCGCTGTTCACTGGGCAGAGGAGGGTGCCACTGCCTGCTGCTGTAGGCTAGAGGGGGGGTTTTCCACCACCTGACGAGCTAGAGGGGGGGAGGGGAGAGGACCTGTCATTCAACGCAGGGAGGAGGGGGAGCCTTTCTTATATGGTGGAGGGGGGGAGAGATGGCTGCCACCCCTCCCACCTAGGGGGTTGCATGCCCCCTCGAACACATACTTCACTCCCTCTCTCTCTCCCCGATGTGTTATTGGGGAGAGAGAGAGGGAGTTTAAAATTTTTTTTACTAAAGTTTTTTTAAAAATTTTAAGGAGGGGTATATTACATCCTCTCCCTCTTAGAGGAATCGAGATGTCCTCATCTCGAGAAGACCTGGGGGTATTGTTGATTGAGGGTATCTTCATCCATCCAGGTGGTATCCTCTTTGGGATAATCTTTCCATTGGATGAGGTATTCTCTCAAGGTCCTTGACCTAAAATGCCTCTCCCTAACATCTAGGATTTTATCAGGTCGTAGCTCAAGAACTCCTTGGCTAGGCATTACAATTTGTTGGTCATCAAGTACATGATTTGGATTAGGTGGATACTTTTTCAATAGGCTAACGTGGAATACATTATGAATCTTTAGAGTTGCGGGCAGCTGTAGTCTATAAGCATTAGGCCCTAGGCACTTGGTGATCTTATAAGATCCACAATGCCTTGGACTTAGCTTCTTGTACTCTCCCACGGATAGTGAACTCTTTTTAGGCCGTACAGGGATGAAGACCATATCACCTTCAACGAAGGATCTGTCTTGTTGTTTCAAGTTAGCATAAGCCTTCTGTCTATCCTTGGCAGCTTGGATGTCTTGTCTTATTGATTTGGTTTGATCATCCATGTCTTCTAGCATCTATCTTGAAGCTTCTATCCTCAAAGTTGGGTCTGAGAAGTTCAAAGGGATATGACAATTATGCCCATACAATGCTTGAAAAGGGGTCATCTGAATACTCTGTTGGTAAGAGGCATTGTAGGCAAACTCAACCAGTGGAAAATATTGAATCCACTTTTTGGGTTCGCGACAGCAGTATGCCCTGAGAATATCTTCAATGACTTGATTGACTTGTTCTGTTTGACCATCAATTTGGGGATGGTAAGCTGTACTGAAACAGAGTTGAGTTCCAATAGCCTCAAAGATAGCCCTCCAGAAGTGTGATTTGAAGAGAGAGTCTCGATTACTAATGATTCTTCTGGGTAACCCATGCAGTTTGAATATGTTCCTTGATGAATAAACTTGCGATGTTTGAAGCTTTATAGTTTGTCTTGATAGGGATGAGATGTTCGACCTCGGTGAGCATATCCACTACAACCATAATAGAGTTATATCCTCCTTGAACTTGGGGTAGGCCAACAATGAAGTCCATACTAATGAACTCCCATTTCATTTGTGAAATATCAAGTGGTTGCAATTTCCCAGGCATTTTGACATGTTCTGCATTAATGCGTTGACAAGACAAACATTCTGTGACATATTTGAGTACGTTACCCTTGAGCCTTTCCCAATAATAGCTCCTTCTGACTGCATTAAGAGTCTTGGCATAACCAGGATGTCCCGAGAAAGGGGAGTCATGGGCTTCCCACAGTATCTTCTGCTTGAGAGTTTGGCCTACAAGGATACATAATCTTGTCCTAAAGTAGACAATCGGGTCTTGATCCTTGATGGGGATCTCCCTTAGTATTTTTTGATAGACTGGGTCATGATATGCCCCTTCTTTTGCTAGCTCAAGAATCGGGTTGTTTGGCATTGATACCTTTGTGGCTAGAGACCTTGCTGTTGATGGATCTTGCAAAATAATAGAGTTTAGAAATGCCTTGCAACTGAGTGCATTGGCAACTACATTCTCTTTTCTAGGCCTATATTTGATTTCAAAATCATATTCTTCCAGCACTTCGATCCATCGACATTGCCTCATATTGAGCTCATTCTGAGTGAAAATCCATTTAAGACTCTTATGGTCCGTTACTAAGGAAAATTTGTTACCTATCAAGTAATGTCTCCAAAGTTTGAGAGCATGGATAACAGCCAACAGCTCCAAGTCATGGGTAGCATAATTCCTTTCATGGCTCTTCAATTTTCGTGAAGAATATGCTACGGGATGACCTTCTCGCATAAGTACACATCCTAAACCAAGTGCGCTAGCATCAATTACCACTTCAAACTCCTTACTAAGATCAGGAAGTTTCAGGATGGGTGCTAATACTAAGCTTTGCTTTAGTTTGTCAAAGCTGGTCTGTTTGGCAGGTGACCATACAATTGCTACTTGCTTCTTTAGTAGATCAGTCAAAGGTGCTGCAATCAAAGCATAATCTTTGATGAAAATCCTATACCATCCTGTCAACCCAAGAAAACTACGTATTTCTTTAATAGATTTGGTGTTGGCCATTCCAGAATGTCTTTGACCTTAGCTGGATCTACTGAAATTCCTTCCATTGATACAATGAATCCTAGATATTCAATTTGTCGCTTGAAAAATGTACACTTCTTCTTCTTGGCATAAAGCTTGTCTGCTCTCATTGTTTCAAGAATAATGCGAAGCTAGGGTTCATGATATTTTTCTTGTTTAGAGTAGACTAGGGTATCGTCAAAAAAGACGAGTACAAAGTCGTCAAGATAGGGCCTAAAGATATCCTGTATTAATCTGTTGAAGGTAGTAGGAGCATTTGTCAGCCCGAATGACATCACTAGGAATTCGAAGTGTCCATACCTTGTACTGAATGCAGTCTTCGGAATATCTTCTTCTTTGATCCTTATTTGATAATATCCAAATCTGAGATCTATCTTAGAGAAGATCTTCGCTCCTTGAAGACGGTCAAGTAATTCATCTATTCTTAGAATGGGGTATTTATTTTTGATGGTTGATTGATTCAACCCTCTGTAGTCAATGCATAGATGAAGCATTCCATCTTTCTTCTTTTGGAATAGCACTGGAGCTCCCCATGGTGAACTACTAGGATGGATGTAGCCTTGGTCTAATAGTTGCATGAGTTGCTCTTTCAGTTTGATGGGACCTAAAACAGGCCAGCACTGGCTCATGCACTAGCCGAACCTCTATCATGCGCTCAACAACCCCACGGCCTCACGGCCAGGAGCGTGGATGACACATACATCATCTTCCTAAGCATATTGCGTTTGTATCATGTCTCTAGTCCAACTCTAATCCAATTAACACTCCTCAGAGGGAGTCCCAGCACATTGCCAAATAGCACGAAGCACAAACATAGGAGGTCCTCCCACAGCCGACTGCCGCTACCTCACTGCAACTCTCCTACACATTGGGGATTGGCCCCTTGATGCGTCGCTAAACATATATAACATACAAACACAAACTTCTCTCTTTTATGATTTGTGTATTTCCAGGAGATATACCATGCTTCCTCACTTTACTTTCCCCTTAGACCCAACGCCTAGCCTGCAACTTGGATAACCTTACTCACTCAACGTTGGTCATGTCTCTAGAAAGCAATTGCCATGCATCCAAGAGGTATTATCTCACACCTTTTATCATTTTATGCTTCATGCAAATTATGAATGTCCATGTGCTCAAACAATTAAGAAAATCAGCATTGGTGCACATGTGGAAAACATTTCTTTCAATGATTTTGACTATTGCTTGTATGATGTGTTGCATGAACCTAGCACCGAGAAACCCTCATGCTACTAGGTTCTTAATCTTTAATTATCGACCAACCTAAATGGTATGCATAAAAACCAGCAACCTTTTTATCATTTCATTCAGCATTTAAACACCTTTCATACACTCTACCCCCTCATCCGTTTAGGTTGTGCATGGTGCATAGGTTTAGGGTTCATTTTCCTCTTTTTTATTGTATGAAAAACAATAAAAACTCACTAAAACATAAAGGTAGGGCTGAACTGAGGCTAAACCTCATACTTCAGACCCCCCATACATCCACAAACATGATTCTTATTTTTCCTTAATTTTCGGTACTCAAAATCCATTTTTTCCCTATTTTTTTCCATTTTCCCTATTTTTCTTGTATTTTTTTTCAATATTAAATGACTGAAAATACAAAGTGAGGTGTGGGCTGTGGCCCTTAGGTTCATTTTCAGCAAAAACACAAATTTAGTTGGTGTGTCTTATTATATTTTCCATTGATATGTCAAAAACACCCAATTTCCCCATATTTCGTGTATTTTACGGGTTTTACACTACTAATTTCATCCACAACACTTATGATTTTTTGATTTTTTGATCATAAACAGTTGGAAGACATTGCAAACAACATTATAATGCATAATCATCCCATAGGAACAAGTATTCATGAAGCAAATTGCATAAAACATCAAATTCCTTTGTAAAAATGAGATTACCATTCTTTGCGGGTTGCGGGTTTTTATTTGCCATGTCTCGGGACTGATTTCCAGCCACCATTAATACTCATGACAGTCCACAATCAGCAATCTTCCTTCCTCTTGCACCACGGAGCAATCCGGTCTTCATTGGACAAGCATCCATCATCCATTCTTCTTCTTCTTCTTCACTACATGAATCTACCTTTAGGGGAGAGAGAGGGAGGAGAGAGAAAGACTGAAATTAGGATTCTTCATAGAGATCACCATTGGAGGAGCGAAGCACTGCAAAATGATTGGCATCCAAGGGGGAATGAGGAGCAATAATCATTTGCAGGGGTTGTTTGCAGGCAGGGAGAGGCATGATCAACAAGAGGGCGCAAATTTCGGCGCCCTCGTGCTCACGCCCTCTCCACATTTTTTTTGCATGCCTCCTCATCCAAACTTTCATGTGACATTAAATTTTTGGGCTCCCAAAGGTCACTTGCCCATTTTGGCCAAATTTTGTCCACCTCTTCGCATCTTGACCGGTTTCTTGTGGCCATTTTTCCGTCCGGACTCCGAATTGAGCTCTGAAAAATCCTGGGCGCCCGGCTTGACATCCCGCATTGGTCGGTAACTCGTGTCAACCCGTAGGAGAGTCTGAAAAATTATGAAAAATCAACAAGTGTTGCTCGGACGCCTTTAAAGCACTTTGACACTTAAAATCATCCTAGATCGAGCCGCCGCCTTTGACTTTGAATATTTTTCCCTTGATATTCGTAATTTTTAGCTATTTTTAAGCACTTCTCGGCACCAAAATTCCGCTCTCATTGGCGACCACGGGATAGGGTGACTCAGCCCGTCAAATCCCACAATGGATTTACACATGAACAACCAAAGGAAGCATCAAGCTGATACAAAATAAATACATACTAAACACAGCACAACGCTCTCCCTACCCCCTGACAGAACCAAGGCATGACATCCACAAGGAGTAGGCCTAGCATAATCTGATAGAAGATCCCAAGATAGTCATTAATCGACTGCTCCAACACAATCAAACTAAAAAGAACTATCAAAGAGGTTGCTCTAAGTGGTGGTCTGAACTACCTATCTAACTAAAGACAACACAACTAGGAGTTCCTACTAGGCGAGGACTCCTATAGCCTGAGCAAGAAGTATTTTCTTTCAACACAATTCTTTTTTTAGGGTTTTTATTTTATTGACATACTCGGGCATGTAAAAAGGAGGGAGTTGAGTGTAGTGACCCAAGGAGAATAGGGCATCGGCCTCAGGACCTGTCTCGGTACCCAAGAACCTACCAAGCCCTCGCAAGGCAACACTTAATCTTTTTTTTTTGTTTACGCTCACTTTTATTTTCACTCCAACCTTCCTGAATGTCTTTCCTAGCAAGATGCCACCCCTAGGAAGACAAGGCATCGGCCTCGGGTCTGACTCGTCCCCAGGAACCTACCAGGCCCTCACAAGGCGATGATCAACTGCTCAGAAAGTTTTATTTCTTTTCTTTTCTATTTTTATAGGGGTTAGAACCCCTTTTTACACACCTTTGTATATTTTTATTGGCTTTTCAGATGTTCAGGGTTTCTTATTATCAGCATTCTTTTTCTTCTGGCAGGCTTCTCTAACTGCCTCACAACTAATAGGAACTCCTAGAACGGCTGCTTAGCAGGCTAGCAGAACACCCACTAGGACTCCCTTCTAAGACAGGTCTTTTAATGCCTTGACAATGTCTTGACAGGAGGCAACGACTACTCAGACCTCCCTGAAACATACTGAACCTAAACCTCGAGACTTCATACCTTGGACGCCGGTCCCCAACAAGAAACAAAAAATCCCTTAACAAGTACACAAACACAAATAGCATAAAAACCATAGTACTCATAAAGGAAAGATATCACCTGGATAGGGCCACAAGAAGCTTCCACGCAACAAAAGGCTCCTTCCAAGCTCTTCTTCAAACCTGTCTAGCACATAACTCAAACAAGAAACCATTAACTGCACCTACACTAAACAGACAACTGGCCCTCTTGGCCTAATGAAATAAAACACTTCACTACAAAACTGAATCGGCCCTCTTGGCCTAATGAAATAAAACACTTCACTGCAAAACTGAATCGGCCCTCTTGGCCTAATGAAATAAAGCATTCAAAACCTCGCAACACTGGCCCTCTTGGCCTAACGAGATCAAACAGAATAGCACCTACACATCCCTCCCTGAAGAATCCAGATATACAATAATAAGCTCCTTTCCAAGGAGAAAAAATTAGGTTCGTAGCCCTAAACTAAATGCATAAGGTTATGACCCATCCCTCTTGCATAGATAGCAAGAGGCGTACGCATAACATGTTGTCTAATCAACCTATGGGTCCCAGATAATGACGGTAAATTGGTCTCAGCTACTCTTTGCATCACCCATATCAACCATCGTTTGCAATATATTGCATGTTCTGATAACATTCCCCACAAGCGACCGGGTCCTGTTTCATCATTGATAACAATATCCAGACTAGGCCCACAATTAAAGAAGAGGTCTTCCTCATAAGCAAGATTTGCTAATGAATCCGCAAACTGATTCCAGTAACGTGGGATCAGTTGAAAAGACACTCTCTCAAACTCCTCTAGTAGGGTCATAGCAGTCCGATGATACATACAAAGAATGGGATTCCGCATTGTGTATGTCCCATCTAGCTGATTCAGGATCAACTGGGAATCCCCTTTTACTAACAATCGACGAATATCACCTTGTTTGGCAATATACAGTCCCATAATCAAGGCTTTATACTCCACCATATTGTTAGTGAATCCTACCCCGAGATAAGCAGCTAACTTCATCGTAACTCTACGTCGGGGGTCGTGGATTACTACTCCAACACTTCCTTTTTTATTAGGGCCCCTGGACGCTCCGTCAAAATATAATGTGTACGTGCACAGTGGGTTTACACAGCCAACCATCACGAACTCCTCTATTCGTAATTATGGTAATCAAAGTTTAGCATGTTGAGAGGATGAACTGACGGCTCCATCTCACCTTCTTCATTGAACGCAACAGGGATACTCGTCAACAGTCGTAAACAGTGATGGCAGAAGACTTTAATCTCCCACACAAAGGTTCCGTCTTCTTGCTCAATCACTTTATACCCTTTGCTCCACCATATGAGTTTCCCCTGATGGTATCTTTCCTCCAAATATGGGTGCTCCAAATAAGGGATTAACCGACCCATCAACCAGCTTTAAGCTATTTTCTGCAGGTCTCAGATCATTCCTAGCATGGGCCTGCAATGCATTTTCTTTGTATTAGCATACTTAGAAATAATAAGGTTTAATCTTATTAAGATTAACCCTATTCTTAAACTCTACTCCCTGTAGATCAGCTAATAGGGATGTAGACCTATTCTTCCCTAACCTAACAATCTTGTAGGGGCCATCCCATTTAGGTTCCAGCTTCCCTGAGAAAAGCTCCCTACGCGCATCATAATATAAAACTAGTTGTCCTTTCTTAAAGGTATACTTCTTCGCTTTTAGGTCGTGCAAGTGTTTCATGCGACGTTTAGCCACCTCTTGGTGTAATAAACTTTGCAACTTAATTTCATCTAGGTGTGCTAAAGTTGTAAATCACTCTAATAGGGCGTCCTCATTACCCAAAGAACGGTTTATTGCGAATCTAATGGTCAGCAACTCAATTTCTAAGGGTAAAACGCACTCTTCACCATAAACTAGTTTGAACGGCGTGTGGCCAGTGGCTCGCTTGAACATGGTATTATATGCCTATACTGCCACATACAGCTTAATTCTGGTCCCAGTCTCATTTCTTTTCAGAGACTATCTTGGACAAGATACCCACAAGCTGTTTGTTGGTAATTTCAACCTGCCCATTTGCCTGCGGATTATAAGGAGTCGTTTTATTGTGCTTGATTTGCCAAGCCTCAGTCAAGCTTTTGATCACCTTATTCAGGAAATGGGTTCCACGATTCGACACTAATTCTTTTGGGGGACCAAAACGACATATTATCTGCTCTAAAAGGAAACTAACAGTTTCTTTAGCATCATCTTTCCTGGTTGGACGTGTTTCTGACCACTTTGTGAAGTAGTCAGTTGCTACAATAATATACCTCTTTTGCACAGTTGACGACGGAGTAATAGGACCCACAAAGTCTATTCCCCACTTCTCAAATGGAAGTATCTCCATAATAGGGGTGAGTGGTCTTTTCCTATTCTCTCGACTATCATGTCGTTGACAAATATCGCATCTCTTAACATACGTGAACGCATTCTGGAAGATGGCAGGCCACCAGTATCCTGCTCTTAAAGCCTTTTGTGCTGTAAGCCATCCGGGGCACTCTTCCAAAATGAATGGCACCTCGTCAGGCATCACACATCGGCAATAGATGTCATCAACCCCTTGCCGATATAATGTACCTGCGATCAAGGAAAACTTTAATGCCTGCTGCTTAGTTTTCCTTCTCTCAGCTTTAGATAGTTCGGATCCAGCCTCTCCTATCGATAAATAATGTGTTATTGCAGCGTACCAGGAGGGAATAGACGCTGTATCTATTTTAAATAACAACTCCATGTCACTACCTTCAGCCCACAGATTCTTTCGGCTCCCCAAAGTCCACAAGACATTCCACAATACCCTGTAACCTTGGTGGCTTACTCTTAATTTCATAATCAAACTCCTATAAAGTGATTAACCACTTTGCTAGATGATCAGGCAGCTGCAACTTATTCATCAATAATCGAATCCCCTCCGCCTTCGTATAAAGCATAACTTTCTCATAGAGGATATAGTGCATGAATTTCTTGGTCCCAAAGACCATCGCAAGACACAACTTCTCCAAGTAGGCATAATTGATCTCGGAAACCCCTAGCTTTCGGCTAGCAAAAGCAATCGGGTGATACCACTTTTCTTCCCAAATTTGGGCTAAACAGTAGCAGCTGATACTATGCATGGTGGCTACTGAAAATATATAAAATACCTCACCTCTTTTAGGTGCTTTTAAAACGGGAGCTTTTACTAGCTCCTGCTTCACATCCTCGAATGCTACCTGACAAGGGTCACCCCATACAAACAAACAGCTAAAGGACAATAAATTTGTAAGCGGCAATGTTCTTTCTGCCAAGGCGTTTATGAATCTATGGAAATAACCAACCGAAGACAGGAAGCTATGAACTTCTTTCAGAGTGCGTGGTGGACCCATGGCAACTATGACTTTGACCTTCTCAGGATCTGTCGCAATCCTTACCGAACTGACCACATGGCCCAGCAAGAGCCCATAAGCTACACCAAAAACACACTTCCGTGGGTTTAGAGCAATGCAAAATTGCGTGCAGCGCTCAAAGCATTTTCTTAAAATGATCAACTGCCTTTTTCTCACGGTGGCGGCCCCTAAGTCATCAATAAACACCCTCAACTCTTCAGGGGATATGCCACCAAATGTCTTATTTGCTGTTCATTGCCACGAACCAGGCACATTGCATAAATCAAAGGCCATCACATGGTACGCAAAAGTACCAAAGACAGTAATAAAAGTTGTTTTCAACTTGTCCTCTTCTGCAATTGCCATCTGGTTATATCTTGCAAAGCAATCCATAAACGAATATATCTCCCTACTCGCTAATTGATCCAAAATCTGGTCAATAAATGGCAACGGGTAGTAATCCTTAACTGTCTGCTGATTCAGCTCTCTAAAATCTACACATAATCGGATCTGGTTATTTTTCTTCTTCCTGATAACAATTGGTGAACACCATTCCGTGTGTTGTACAGGAAAGATCAAACCCGCTTTTCTAAGCTTCTGTAACTCCTCAAACAGTCCATCCCTCAGTTCGAAAGGCATACGCCTTACTTTCTAATGCACAGGACGACTGCCGTCTTTTACAGGAATAGTATGAACAGCCAGGCTGGGAGGAATGCCTCTCAGCTCATCATAACTCCAGGCAAAGATATAGAAGAATTCTTGAATCAAGGACACATAGTCCTCCCTCTCTGCTGAGCTGAGCATAGAACCTAATTTAATTGGCCGCGAATCATTTGGCGTGCCAAGGTCTAGCTCGATAACATCTGCATCTCTTATACGATCTTGGGCCTCTATCGGCTCATTCAAAGTGATCTAATAGATGTCCTCTGTGGTGGATCCCTCTTTGGACTCATCACTCAATGATATATCACTGGCGGATGGATCCTCTAATGTCTCCAATTCTATGGAAGATAGAGGAGCTCTCTCACTCTGCGAGGACTCAGGATAGGCATCAATCACCACGCACTAGGCACCTTTGCCGAATATCAGTCGACCGGCGGGTATATCCACTTGGCAGTCCGCTTTTTGCAAGTTCCAAGGTCGTCCAAGTAATACTTGGTAACTTGGACGCCCTGCAAAATGAATTACTCTAAAGTCCAACAAGCATTCTACATTTGCAACAGTGACATGGACCTTAGTAATGCAAGGCTGTCTCAAACTATCATCTGCCATTCTGAGAATTGTGGAGGTATCTTTCTGGATCGTAAGACCCAACCTTTCCATCAGTTCAGAATGCATAATGTTAACAGATGATCCCGTGTCAACAATGGCATAATCTACTAATATCCCATCGACATAGGCTGCAACCCTTGGGCAATGCTTCTCAGCATGCTCGAACCACTCATCACCAACTCGCGCAATACCCAAAGGTTCTACGATATACCCGGTACGCAGGATCTTTCTAAATTCCTTGCGTACTCCTAGGGAAAGCTTAATAAGCTGTAAAAGGTTCACATCCGGCTTGACTTCGGGAGAGCTCGCCAAATCGAATTCATGATAGTTCGGTAAAGTTCGCTTTTCATGCCAAACCATCCGCTCTTTAGGTCGCTGAACCGGCTTTATTTCCTCTTCTTTAACTTTCACCTTCTTCCTTGGTGGTTCCTTATACTTCTTAACATCGACTTTACTCTCCACGGGCTTCAGAGGTCCCCCTTCCATGGCAGGATCCAGAACTTGCGTTCCTTTCTCACCCTGTTTAGGGTTTCCGTCGACAGACTTTTCCTTGTCGGCCTCTCTACCCTTTTGACCTCTTGTAAGGAAAGTAAGCATATTAGAGGTTTCAGCGTCATTAACATGCACAGCCTCAATCAAACTAACCCCACTACCACTGGCAGCTCCTCCACTGTAGTCTTTGGTCGTTGGAGTATTTGTTTAGGTCCGTCTTCTCACTGGGAATCATTTCCTTGTGCACAATGATTAACAGGCCCTGATTGTGCCGACTACCTCGCTGGAGGGAACTAATGTTACTCCAGCAAGTGGCTACTAAATGGCCGGATTTTCCACAAATGTCACACTTGACATTTGGGCAATTTCATGGATAATGTTGCCCACCACACCATTTGCAGCTAAACCTCGAAGGTGCACCCTCATCCGGGTATCTACTTCCTATCAAATTTTGTTGTTTTTAAAGAAAGTTGACATCAACGGCTATTTGTCGATACTGCTCCGTAATCATGTCGGTATAATGCTTCATCATGTCCTTAACCTTGCCAAGAATATTGGAAGCACTCGAATCGTAGCCTTGATCATTATCCTGTTGTTCCATTGGCCTAACAATCCGATTAGGCACTGGTTGTTGAACCATAGGCATAGTATTAGGATTAGTTGCCTGGCCTCCACCATTTGGAGCCATTTGACTGCCTGTAGGAATCGACATGCTAGGGGGAGCTGGTAATAAAGGCACATTCTGCATCATGTTCCCTCTCCCATTAGGATTAGCCATCACTATTCCTTGGCTACCACTGCCATTGGCCGTCGCCATATTATTTCCCAATGCTAGACCCATATTCGAATTGCCTCGAAAGGCATAGGCTGCTTGTAGTCGGGATTCCACTTCTTGTGCTCGTGTAATGGTACTATCTATATCCCCCAAAGGGACACTACTCAACTGCAACTGGATATTAAAGTCCAAGCCATGCAGAAAATATTGCAATTGGGCAGTTGCGGGGATAGGAATAGAGGTGACTAACTTACGGAAAACCTCTTTTAATTTCTTTGCATAAGCACGAATATCCTCGTGTGGTTCTTGGCGGGTCACGTTGAGTACATGCAACCAATATTGCCCACCCCTTTTGAGGGGCAAAATCCCTTCAAAAAGCTCCATAAAATGAATCAATATTCAATATGGTTCCGACTTCTAAGCCATGATACCATATGGCAGCTCTTCCTTTGAGAGTCATGTTGAAGAACATCATTAAATGTCCTTCTTCTTGGATGCGACAGCTAAACATCAGATTTTGAAACTCCCTGATGTGGAGTTCCGCATCTTCCTCAACTAGCCCATTAAAAGTGGGTAGCGGGTAACCTAGAGCCAGAAAATCCATCGTTCCTGTAGGAATTGCAATGGGCTGTGCCATGACGGAAATTGGATTTGCACTAGGAACATGGGACGGTGAGGTTACACCTCCCGCACTTGATATAGATTGCCTTATGGAAGAAAGGGGAGCACTAGAGCTTCCACCTTCTCCTAACTTACTGCTGGTGGCACCAAGACCACTAGATCCACTCCCTCGTAAGGGTTCAGCACCGCTACGCTTAGGGGGATACCTCCTAAGAATTTCACCACGTCGCCTAGCTCTTTCGTCTCTCTCTTGCTTTTGGATTTCTGCTAGACGATGCTTATCGATGAATAGCGGGTCAATCTCAGTATCCTTTGGCATAAACTGCTAACTCGTCCCTAGACTGTCAAGATTGTGGGAGAGAAGGAAGGAGTCTCACTTGTAGCTTTCTTGCTTGCACAATGGGGGAATACACACAAAGGTGGAGGCTAAAAACAGTTTTCCTCTTCTTAGTTGTGTAAGCCAAAAAGAACTCAAGTACATAGAAATAGAAGAACCCTATATATGGGTCTCAAACCAAACTCAACTAACTAAGGTGGCATACTAACTGAGCCACAAACTAGAGTAGATAAGGATAGCTATCATCTAGCTATTATTCATGGGCGGTGTACCAACCGTATCTGCAACTGACAAGTCGGTGACATAAATGCACAACAGTCACCCTGGCATATCACGAGTGGAGCTTGATATCTCAACACTCCCCCTCGAGCTCAATCCCAGTTCCTGCACACCAAGCAGGTCTTTGAACTTGTGCAGCTTCTCTGCGCCCAATGCCTTCGTGAATATGTTAGCTACCTGATCCTCTATGCTGACATAAACTAGATCAATAAGACCTAGTAAAACCCTTTCCCGCACATAGTGATAATGCACCTCAATGTGCTTTTTTCTAGCATGATATACTGGGTTATTTTCCAAGCGTATACTACTCATGTTGTCACAATAAATGACAACTGGCCCATCTATAGGCCGATGCATATTATTAAGTAGCTTATGCAACCAAGCTACCTCACATGCAGCCATTGCTGCACCCCTGTACTCAGCCTCTGTGCTCGACAAGGAAACTGTAGGCTATTTCTTGCTGCTCCAAGTGACTGCAGCACTCCCAAAAGAGAACACATATCCACTGGTAGATCACCTATTACAAATACTACCAGCCCAATCAGCATCAGTGTATCCATGCAACTGTATCTGAACCCGAGTCTCATAAAATAGTCCATACTGCAATGTGGACTTCAGATATCTGAGTATGCATCTAGCCGCATCCAAATGTGGTTTTCTTGGAGCCTGCATAAATTGACTTACCAATCCAACAGCATGGCTGAAATCTGGCCTAGTAATAGTCATATAAATCAAACTTCCTACTATGCGTCTGTACATAGTAGGGTCTTCGAGAAGCTCACCTGCATCTGTGCTCAGCTTCACATTCTGCTCCAAAGGAACTGAAATAGGCTTATAGCCTGTCATCCTATATTTGGATAGCATGTCCAATCCATACTGCCTCTGCAAGAGCTGTATCTCACTTGGTAAAAGCCAATTACCTCAATGCCCAAGAAATAACGCAGCTCTCCCAAATCCTTCATCTCAAACTTCTGCTTCAATAGCATTTTCACATGAAGGATATCTTCATCACTGTCACCTGTCATAATCAAACCATCAACATAAATGACAAGTAGCATAATACATTTCTCTGTTTTTCTCACATAAAGTGAGAAATCTGCCTTGGAAATCTGAAATCCAATAGTGATAAGATACTGTCTTATCTTGTCAGACCATGCTCTAGGTGCTTGCTTCAAGCCATACAATGCTTTCTTCAACCTGCAAACAAACTTAGGATGAACAGCATGCACATAACCTGGTGGCTGCTCCATATAGACCTCTTCTTGCAAATCACCATGCAAGAAGACATTCTTTACATCCATCTGATGTAAAGACCATCCCTTTGATGCAGCCATAGCAATGACTGCTCTTATGGTTGCCATCCTTGCAACCGGACTGAATGTTTCTTCATAGTTAATACCATATGTTTGTGCATACCCCTTGACTACTAATCTTGCATTGTATTTGTTCACAGAACCATCTGCGTTGTGTTTCACCTTATAAACCCACTTACAGGCAATTGCATTCTTATCTTTAGGCAAAGGTACCAACTCCCATGTAGCATTTGCTTCCAAGGCATCCATTTCTTCATCCATGGCTTTCTCCCATTTTTCTTTTTCCATGGCTTGCTCAAAAGAAGTAGGTTCTGGTTCCTGTATCACTTTGACCATATATGCATAGTGAATGGCTGTAAATCCATCATATTTCAGCCTATCCACAGGATACCTAGCTTTGGTAGACCTACGCAAAGTAGGCTCACTCCCAAGTACTCTCAAAACATCCCTGGTCTTCCTTACTCCAGGTGTAACAATAGAAGGAATACCCAACTCATCATCAATGCTCTGTTCTGAGCCACTGGATTCACCATCCACATAAGAGTGACCTGCATTCACATCAAACATGGGCTGATCTACCTTCTCTTTTCCTTTTCGTGATACCTGCATACCACTATCTGCATTGCTTTGAGAAGATTCTTCTGATCTCAACCTACATGTCCATGGTGAAGAATGTGAACCACTGCTAGAGGACGCTCCAGGTCCACTAATATCTTGTGACTGCTGCTATGAATTCTGTGCAACATTACCATTTTGTGCATCTACATCATCAATCACATTTACTGGTTTATACCAGCTACTCATCTCATCAAAAACAACATCTCTGCTCACTGTAAACTTACGAGTAGAAGGGTTATAACATCTATACCCTTTCTGTCTGCAGAGGGTAACCAATAAAGATGTACTTCTCAGCTTTTGGATCCAACTTGGATCTCAACTCATCTGGCACATGAACATAGGCAATGCAACAAAAAATCTTCAAATGAGAAATATCTGGTTTCCTACCAGTATATCTCTCCTCTGGAGTCATCCCATGTATTGCTGCAGTGGGAGTCCTGTTCATTATGTAGACTGCTGTAGCAACTGCTTCAGCCCAGTAAAAATCTGGCAAGTCTTTTTCATTGAGCATGGCACGAGATACCTCTCCAATATGCTTGTTTTTTCTTTCTGCAATTCCATTTTGTTGTGGGGTATGACTGCATGAATATTGCTGCTTTATGCCATGCTCTTGTAGGAACCTTGCAAACTCACTTGAGAGGTACTCTCCCCCTCCATCCGACCTTAGGCATTTTATTTGCAGGCCTCTTTCTTTTTCAACCATAGCTTTAAGAGTTTTGAAATGCCCAAAAACTTCACTTTTCTTTTTCATAAAATACACCCAAATTTTTCTGCTATAGTCATCAATAAAAGTGACAAAATAATGACAACCTCCAAGAGATGCAGCTTTAGTAGTCCACACATCAGAGTGGATTCATTCCAATGGCTTCTTACTCTCTTGAACATGTCTAGGAAATGGTTTCCTTGCCTGTTTTCCAAATTGACAAGCTTCACATATCTTATGCATTTCTGCAACCTTGAATTTAGGCAATCCTGCAACAATATTTTGGGCTTGCATTGATTTAAGTCACTGTATATTAACATGACCAATGCGTTTATGCCAGATATCAATATCTGCAACTACATCGGTCCCATGTGCAAACATTGATACACTCAATTCAGACATTTTTGCATCCAACGTAAACATTCTGCCCTTCTTCTTTCCTTTGCTATCAAGCGACCTTTATTTTTCATATCCTCAACAAAGCGTCCATGAGGATTAAATCTGACCTGCAAGCCCTGCTCAACCATTTGACCAACAGAAACTAGATTCTTGGTGATATTCGGAACATGAAATACATTGGACAGGTATTTCTTTTTCCCATCTTGCATAGACAAAGGATTTTTCCAATCTGCCTAATAGGATATGCAATATCATCACCAGTCTCCACAAATCCTGGTTTTTCCATTTTCCTTGCATCCTCCATCCATTCTGTATGACCTGTCATGTGGTTTGATGCACCTGAGTCAACATACCATACATCGTTGCTTTCTTCTGCACTTGTCACAGAATTGTTCATGTGCTGCACAATAAACAAATGCTCATTTCTGCCATCACCCTGTCTACTAGAAGATGCATAATTCCCTTGTTGCAATTTTCCATTCATGATGTCATTCTGCTTTTTATAGTAGTCTTTAGCCATATGACCCATTTTACCACAGTAGTAGCATTCAACATTACTGTTTGCATTTTGGCCTCTTTGCCATCCACCACGACTTCTTTGGCTCCCCCTGCCTCTAGAGTTACTACGTCCTCCTCCATAGGACTGGTTTTCTTGAGTTTGCTACATATTCTGATTTCTACCACGGCCTCCTCTACCTTTGCCTCTACCTCTTCCAGCATTTGAGTAGAAGACAGCTTCTTTTGAAGTTTCTCCTGAAGAAGATGCACCACCATTTCTCTGCTCCTCAGAAATTAGAAGAGCAATCAACTCCTCAAAATCAGGAAATCTTTCACAGACAGAAATGGATGTTTGGAACTGTGCATAATCCTTTCCTAGACCATTCAAGGTCACAGAAACTAAATCATCATCTTCCACTGGCAACCCAATGGAAGCAAGTGCATTTGCAATCTTCTTCACCTTCATGTGGTAGTCATTGATGCTCATATTTTCTCTTTGCACATTGTGCAACTCTTGCTTGAGCTGCATTTTCCTGGCTTGCGTATTTGTGCTGTACATTTTTGACAAAGTATCCCATGCCTCCTTTGGCATACTTGCATCTTGAGTATGCACAATCATAGAGTCTGAAATGTTGATAGACAGCTAGTACATAACTTTCCTAGCTCTCTCATACCATGCTTTAAATGCCTGCATTTGCTGTTGATTGGGAACATCAGGAAGAACTGGTTCTTCTTCATTTCCTGCAACAAATTCCCAATATCCTTTTCCCATAAGGAAATTCGTCATTCTGAACTTCCATGCTTGGAAGTTGTTCTTGTCAAGCTTTTCAGTGACAATCTGTGAAAGAGAATCAGACGCCATTACAGAACACTGCAAAAAATTCTGTCATTGCAAAGAACACAGCTTCAACCTCACAAGGGCAAATCTGCAAAACTGACGAAAGTGGTATTTGACCACACAGTCACTTCCTAGTGACGATTTTGCATCAACAGGCAACAAGGATGATTCTGTAACTCCCAATGTCTCTGCGCACGGGCATACGATGCAATTTCTATACTAACTTTTCACGAACCTGTAGAATAGTGGTCGCACAACATAAAAAAGGTCATTTTTTTGAGTGCGTGCAGAAAACTTCCGCCTCCAAAACAGGCCCGAAAATGGCCTCAAATTAAAAAAACAGGGTCACCAAGGGCTAAAGCCTCTCCTGCAACATATACTACCCTCTTGCTTCACCGTGAAGGGTGTCTCAACCTGAGACAATGCACTCTTGCACTTTCCGGATCTGCTACTTGCAGAGACTTGCTCCCAAAATAGAAAAATGAAAGCAACACTGGTCTTCTTACCAGAACACCACGAACTTGGCTTGCTTTCTTGAGCTCCTCACCATGAACAAGGCTCTGATACCATGTCAAGATTGTGGGAGAGAAGGAAGGAGTCTCACTTGTAGCTTTCTTGCTTGCACAATGGGGGAATACACACAAAGGTAGAGGCTAAAAACAGTTTTCCTCTTCTTAGTTGTGTAAGCCAAAAAGAACTCAAGTACATAAAAATAGAAGAACCCTATATATGGGTCTCAAAACAAACTCAACTAACTAAGGTGGTATACTAACTGAGCCATGAACTAAAGTAGATAAGGATAGCTGTCATCTAGCTATTATTCATGGGCGTGTACCAACCGCATCTGCAACTGACAAGTCGGTGACATAAATGCACAACGGTCACCCTCTCATATCACGAGTGGAGCTCGATATCTCAACACTCCCCCTCGAGCTCAATCCCAGTTCTTGCACACCAAGCAGGTCTCTGAACTTGCGCAGGTTCTCTGCGCCCAATGCCTTTGTGAATATGTCAACTACCTGATTCTCTGTGCTGACATAAACTAGATCAATAAGACCTAGTAAAACCCTTTCCTACACATAGTGATAATGCACCTCAATGTGCTTTGTTCTAGCATGATAGACTGGGTTATTTGCCAAGTGTATACTACTCATGTTGTCACAATAAATGACAACTGGCCCATCCGTAGGCTGATGCATATCATAAAGTAGCTTATGCAACCAAGCTACCTCACATGCAGCCATTGTTGCACCCCTGTACTCAGCCTCTGTTCTCGACAAGGCAACTGTAGGCTGTTTCTTGCTGCTCCAAGTGACTATAGCACTCCCAAAAGAGAACATATATCCACTCGTAGATCGTCTATCAGAAATACTACCAGCCCAATCAGCATCAGTATATCCATGCAACTGTATCTGAATCCCAGTCTCATAAAATAGTCCATACTGCAATGTGGACTTCAGATATCTGAGTATGCATCTAGCCGCATCCAAATGTGGTTTTCTTGGAGCCTGCATAAATTGACTTACCAATCCAACAGCATGACTGAAATCTGGCCTGGTAATAGTCATATAAATCAAACTTTCTACTATGCGTCTGTACATAGTAGGGTCTTCAAGAAGCTCACCTGCATCTGTGCTCAGCTTCACATTCTGCTCCAAAGGAACTGAAATTGGCTTACAGCCTGTCATCCCATATTTGGATAGCATGTCCAATCCATACTGCCTCTACAAGAGCTGTATCCCACTTGGTGATCTAATCACCTCAATGCCCAAGAAATAACGCAGCTCTCTCAAATCCTTCATCTCAAACTTCTGCTTCAATAGCATTTTCACATGAAGGATATCTTCATCACTGTCACCTGTCATAATCAAATCATCAACATAAATGACAAGTAGCATAATACCTTTCTCTGGTTTTCTCACATAAAGTGAGAAATCTGCCTTGGAAATCTGAAATCCAATAGTGACAAGATACTGTCCTATCTTGTCAGACCATGCTGTAGGTGCTTGCTTCAAGCCATACAATGCTTTCTTCAACCTCCAAACAAACTCAGGATGAACAGCATGCACATAACCTGGTGGCTGCTCCATATAGACATCTTCTTGCAAATCACCATGCAAGAAGGCATTCTTTACATCCATCTGATGTAAAGACCATCCCTTTGATGTAGCCATAGCAATGACTGCTCTTACGGTTGCCATCCTTGCAACCGAACTGAATGTTTCTTCATAGTCAATGCCATATGTTTGTGCATACCCCTTGACTACTAATCTTGCCTTGTATCTGTTCACAGAACCATCTGCGTTGTGCTTCACCTTATAAACCCACTTACAGCCAATTGCATTCTTATCTTTAGGCAAAGGTACCAACTCCCATATAGCATTTGCTTCCAAGGCATCCATTTCTTCATCCATGGCTTTCTCCCATTTTTCTTTTCCCATGGCTTGCTCCCATTTTTCTTTTCCCATGGCTTGCTCAAAAGAAGTCAATTCTGGTTCCTGTATCACTTTGACCATATATGCATAGTGAATGGCTGTAAATCCATCATATTTCAGCCTACCCAAAGGATACCTAGCTCTGGTAGACTTACACAAAGTAGGCTCACTCCGAGGTACTCTCAAAACATCCCTGGTCTTCCTTACTCTAGGTGTAACAATAGAAGGAATACCCAACTCATCATCAATGCTCTATCCTGAGCCACTGGATTCACCTTCCACATAAGAATGACCTGCAATCACATCAAACATGGGCTGATCTACCTTCTCTTTTCCTTTTTGTGATACCTACATACCACTATCTACATTTCTTTGAGAAGATTCTCCTGATCTCAATCTGCGTGTCCATGGTGAAGAATGTGAACCACTGCTAGAGGACGCTCCAGGTCCACTAATATCTTGTGACTGCTGCTATGAATTCTGTGCAATATTACCATTTTGTGCATCTACATCATCAATCACATTTACTGGTTTATACCGGCTACTCATCTAATAAAAAACATCTCTGCTCACTGTAAACTTACGAGTAGAAGGTTATAACATCTATACCCTTTCTGCTCTGCTGAGAGTAACCAATAAAGATGCACTTCTCAGCTTTTGGATCCAACTTGGATCTCAACTCATCTGGCACATGAACATAGGCAATGCAACCAAAAATCTTCAAATGAGAAATATCTGGTTTCCTACTAGTATACCTCTCCTCTGGAGTCATCCCATGTATTGCTGCAGTGGGAGTCCTATTCATTATATAGACTACTGTAGCAACTGCTTCAGCCCAGTAAAAATCTGGCAAGTCTTTTTCATTGAGCATGGCACGAGATACCTCTCCAATATGCCTGTTTTTCCTTTCTACAATTTCATTTTGTTGTGGGGTATGACTGCATGAATATTGCTGCTTTATGCCATGCTCCTGTAGAAACCTTGCAAACTCACTTGAGAGGTACTCTCCCCCTCCATCTGACCTTAGGCATTTTATTTGGAGGCCTTTTTCTTTTTCAACCATAGCTTTAAGAGTTTTGAAATGCCCAAAAACTTCACTTTTCTTTTTCATAAAATACACCCAAACTTTTCTGCTATAGTCATCAATAAAAGTGACAAAATAATGACAGCCTCCAAGAGATGTAGCTTTAGTAATCCACACATCAGAGTGGATTCATTCCAATGGCTTCTTACTCTCTTGAACATGTCTAGGAAATGGTTTCCTTGCTTGTTTTCCAAACTGACAGGCTTCACATACCTTATGCATTTCTGCAACCTTGAATTTAGGCAATCCTGCAACAATATTTTGGGCTTGCATTGATTTAAGTCACTGTACATTAACATGACCAATGCATTTATGCCAGATATCAATATCTACAACTACACCGGTCCCATGTGCAAACATTGCTGCACTCAATTCAGGCATGTCTGCATCCAACGTAAACATTCTGCCCTTCTTCTTTCCTTTTGCTATCAAGCGACCATTATTTTTCATATCCTCAACAAAGCATCCATGAGGATTAAATCTGACCTGCAAGCCTTGCTCAACCATTTGACCAACAGAAACCAGATTCTTGGTTATATTCCGAACATGAAATACATCGGACAGGTATTTCTTTTTCCGATCCTGCATAGACAAAGGAAATTTTCCAATCTGCACAATAGGATGTGCAGTATAAAAACCAATCTCCACAAATCCCGGTTTTTCCATTTTCCTTGCATCCTCCATCCATTCTGTATGACCTGTCATGTGGTTTGATACACCTGAGTCAACATACCATACATCGTTGCTTTCTTCTGCACTTGTCACAGAATTGTTCATGTGCTGCACCATAAACAAATGCTCATTTCTGTAATCACCCTGTCTACTAGAAGATGCATAATTCCCTTGTTTCAATTTTCCATTCATGATGTCATTTTGCTTTTTATAGTAGTCTTTAGCCATATGACCCATTTTACCACAATAGTAGCATTCAACATTATTGTTTGCATTTTGGCCTCTTTGCCATCCACCACGACTTCTTTGGCTCCCCCTGCCTCTAGAGTTACCACGTCCTCCTCCATAGGACTAGTTTTCTTGAGTTTGCTGCATTTTCTGATTTCTACCACGGCCTCTAGATCGGCCTCCTCTACCTCTGCCTCTACCTCTTCCAGCATTTGAGTAGAAGACAGCTTCTTTTGAAGTTTCTCCTAAAGAAGATGCACCACCATTTCTCTGCTCCTCAGAAATTAGAAGAGCAATCAACTCCTCAAAATCAGGAAATCTTTCACGGACAGAAATGGATGTTCCAAACTGTGCATAATCCTTTCCTAGACCATTCAAGGTCACAAATACTAAATCATCATCTTCCACTGGTGACCCAATGGAAGCAAGTGCATCTGCAATCTTCTTCACCTTCATGTGGTAGTCATTGATGCTCATACTGTCTCTTTGCACATTATGCAACTCTTGCTTGAGCTGCATTTTCCTGGATTGCGTATTTGTGCTGTATATTTTTGACAAAGTATCCCATGCCTCCTTTGGCGTACTTGCATCCTGAATATGCACAATCATAGAGTCTGAAATACTGATAGACAACCAGTACATAACTTTGCTGGCTCTCTCATGCCATGCTTTAAATGCTTGCATTTGCTAATGATTGGGAACATCAGGAAGAATTGGTTCTTCTTCATTTCCTGCAACAAATTCCCAATATCCTTTTCCCATAAGGAAATTTGTCATTCTAAACTTCCAATGCTTGGAAGTTGTTCTTGTCAAGCTTTTCAGTGACAATCTGTGGAAGAGAATTAGACGCCATTACAGAACACTGCAAAAAATTCTTTCACTGCAAAGAACACAGCTTCAACCTCACAAAGGCAAATCTGCAAAACTGACGAAAGTGGTATTTGACCACACAGTCACTTCCTAGTGACGATTTTGCATCAACAGGCAACAGGGATGATTCTGTAACTCCCAATGTCTCTGCGCACAAGCATACGATGCAATTTCTACAGTAACTTTTCACCGACCTGTAGAACAGTGGCTGCACAGCATAAAACTAGGCCTTTTTCTGAGTGCGTGCAGAAAACTTCCGCCTCTAAAACAGGCCCCGAAATGGCCTCAAATAAAAAAAACAGGGTCACCAAGGGCTAAAGCCTCTCCCGTAGTATATACTACCCTCTTGCTTCACCGCGAAGGATGTCTCAACCTGAGACAATGCACTCTTGCACTTTCCGGTAGTGCTACCTACAGAGACTTGCTCCCAAAACAGAAAAATGAAAGCCACACTGGTCTTCTTACTAGAACACTGCGAACTTGGCTTGCTTTCTTGAGCTCCTCAACACGGATAAGGCTCTGATACCATGTCAAGATTGTGGGAGAGAAGGAAGGAGTCTCACTTGTAGCTTTCTTGCTTGCACAATGGGGGAATACACACAAAGGTGGAGGCTAAAAATAGTTTTCCTCTTCTTAGTTGTGTAAGCCAAAAAGAACTCAAGTACATAGAAATAGAAGAACCCTATATATGGGTCTCAAACCAAACTCAACTAACTAAGGTGGCATACTAACTGAGCCACAAACTAGAGTAGATAAGGATAGCTGTCATCTAGCTATTATTCATGGGTGGTGTACCAACCGCAAGTCGGTGACATAAATGCACAACAGTCACCCTAGCATATCACGAGTGGAGCTCGATATCTCAACATCCTTTGGCGTACTTGCATCCTGAATATGCACAATCATAGAGTCTGAAATACTGATAGACAGCCAGTACATAACTTTCCTAGCTCTCTCATACCATGCTTTAAATGCCTGCATTTGCTGTTGATTGGGAACATCAGGAAGAACTGGTTCTTCTTCATTTCCTGCAACAAATTCCCAATATCCTTTTCCCATAAGGAAATTCTGTCAAGATTGTGGGAGAGAAGGAAGGAGTCTCGCTTGAAGCTTTCTTGCTTGCACAATGAGGGAAGACACACAAGGGTGGAGGCTGAAAACAGTTTTCCTCTTCTTAGTTGTGTAAGCCAAAAGAACTCAAGTACAAAGAAATAGAAGAATCCTATATATGGGTCTCAAACCAAACTCAACTAACTAAGGTGGCATACTAACTGAGCCACGAACTAGAGTAGATAAGGATAGCTATCATGTAGCTATTATTCATGGGCGGTGTACCAACCGCGTCTGCAACTGACAAGTCGGTGACATAAATGCACAACGGTCACCCTGGCGTATCACGAGTGGAGCTCGATATCTCAACAAATTCGTCATTCTCAACTTCCATGCTTGGAAGTTGTTCTTATCAAGCTTTTCAGTGACAATCTGTGAAAGAGAATCAGACGCCATTACAGAACACTGCAAAAAACACAACTTCACCCTCACAAGGGCAAATCTGCAAAACTGGCGAAAGTGGTATTTGACCACACAGTCACTTCCTAGTGACGATTTTGCATAAACAGGAGCCAAGGATGATTTTGTAACTCCCAATGTCTCTGCACACAAGCATACGATGCCATTTCTGTGGTAACTTTTCACCGATCTGTAGAACAGTGGTCGCACAGCATAAAGCAGGGCCTTTTCCTGAGTGCATGCAGAAAACTTCCGCCTCCAAAACAGGCCCTGAAATGGCCTCAAATAAAAAAACCAGAGCAACCAAGGGCTAAAGCCCTTTCCCGCAGCATATACTGCCCTCTTGCTACACCGTGAAGGGCGTCTCAATCTAAGACAATGCACTCTTGCACTTTTCGGCTGTGCTACCTGCAGAGACTTGCTCCCAAAATAGAAAAATGAAAGCAATACTAGTCCTCTTACCAGAACACCGCAAACTTGGATTGCTTTCTTGAGCTCCTTACCACGATCAAGGCTCTACCATGTCAAGATTGTGGGAGAGAAGGAAGGAGTCTCTCTTGTAGCTTTCTTGCTTGCACAATGGCAGAATACACACACAGGTGGAGGCTGAAAAACAGTTTTCCTCTTCTTAGTTGTGTAAGCCAAAAAGAACTCATGTATATAGAAATAGAAGAACCCTATATATGGGTCTCAAACCAAACTCAACTAACTAAGGTGGCATACTAACTGAGCCACGAACTAGAGTAGATAAGGATAGCTGTCATCTAGCTATTATTCATGGGCGGTGTACCAACCGCATCTACAACTGACAAGTCGGTGACATAAATGCACAACGGTCACCCTGGCATATCACGAGTGGAGCTCGATATCTCAAAAGGTTGGCCTTTTCACCACTCGACCTTTGGCCCGTGAATCGAGCAGTTCCCTCTCGGGTTGAAACGCAGCATGACCTTGGAGATGATCCACCTGCACAAATATCCTTCCTTCATTAATCCAGATAAGAACCAAGCACAATCAAGAAAATTAGCCTAATATCATCTTTGAAGAAGGACATTCCTTTATTCCCATGGAAACTTGTCATTATAGACCCCTGCCATGCATTTACCATCAAACACAAGCACTTGGAATAATCATCCAATTCACATCCCATAATTAGTTTAATGCAAAAGCATTTTTTAAGACGATATTAGATCAATTCAACAAAAACAATGATAACATTTTCCAACATTGCAGGAACAGTTGTGATAACCTTCCATCGCATACTTGCTATCCCCCTTGGGGCAATTTCATGCAAAATCTACATAATACTTTGGCTAAGACACATGCCAAGGTCTTATACAACTATGCAAGAAGGTAAATTCTATTGAGCACTTATATTCATCAATCACCTAACCCTCTTCTTGGCGAGAGCTCAAAAGCATTGGCCTTTCCTTTGTCTTAGGTTTTCCTTGAGCTCTCTACTTGCCTTTGAGGCCCGGAGTTGTCTGAATCTAACCCAATCCCCATATTTGGATTGATAAACATAGTGTTTATTGGGAAACTCCCAAGGAAACTTGGCCTCTAATCCTTATGATCATTGTTTGTACAAGTTAAGTACAACGTCAAGATTTCCAATCTAATGGTATGAGCTACTAGCGACAGTTTGGCCAAGATCTAGAGCTTCGTAAATGAATCTCTTATAGAATAGGTTGCTTGCCATACAATCTATCAAACATGCAAGTTGCGACATATACCTTTGAAATGAAAAAAATTGACAATGCTTGAGTCTTTTATGAATTCATCGTATAGCATTTAAATACAATGATCTTCTCCTGATACGCATGTTTGGGGAATTCTATCTATCGAATACTTGCGATGCAATTTATCCTTCTTAATGTCCTATCCTCGTATGAATCTAATGCATCTCATGCGGGACTCAAAGCAAGCATTTATCAAATTGGAAATACATTACTTACGATTGGTGCCGCTCTTGGATAGGGGTGATGTCCTCGCTCGAGGCTTTCTTTGCGAGATTGCAATTTGGGTGCGACATCTTTCACTTGGGTGCCATCCCTAATCTCTTCTCTTTTAGATGTGCTTTACACAAGACTTCGGCGTCTTGTATTCAATTAGCAAGGTCCAATTGGGGAGCAAGATGAGCTTGTGGTTGAGGGATAATCATGTGGAAATGAAGTATCAGTCCGCGGCGAATGGGAGAGAAGGTATGTGTGTGGACACCCTCTACGGAGGGGAAAGGCTCCTTCTTCTTCGTCTCCTCCTCTTCTTCTCCCTATCTCTTCCTCTCCCTATCTCTCTCTCTCTTCTTCTTCTTCTTCTTCTCTTCTTCTCCTTTCTCTCTCCCTCTCTTCTTCTCTTCTTGTTCTTCTTCCCTTCTTCTTCTCCTCTCTCTCTCTCTTCTTGTTCTTCTTCCCTTCTTCTCCTCTCTCTCTCTCTTCTTCTTCTTCTCTTCTTCTTCTCCTCTCTCACTCTCTCTCTCACTCCCTCTCTCTCTCTCTTCCTCTCCCTCTCTCTCTTCCTCCTCTTAGGACAGCAACAATTGGGGGGAAAGAGATGGTCTATCTCTCTCCCCCTTGAGGAGGGGGGTATTTGTATAGGGGAGAGGAGGGTAATATTGGGGGGGGGGGGGGGGGGGGGGGAACACAGCCAGGAGGTGGAATGGTGGTAGTGGTGGTGTTAACCACCCACCATCTATCACACAGCATGGCAGATAGGTGGCTAGTCGAGGGCCTAGGGAGGGGTGGTAGGCTTGTGGCCTCCCCCTCCACGTCACTTTGATCACGGTGGCTTGACATCACCATCCTCCCCCCCACCATCTAGGCGACGACTGGGGGGAGATAAAAAATTTGCATTTTCCTTTTAAAAATGTGGGGTTATGCAAAGAGGGGTGGAACGTTACACTGCTTGTTGACATGTACTTTTTTGTCCACTGATGGCTAGTATTGGATATGAGCCAGGTAGCAATTGACCATCTTTCTATTCTATCATGGTTGCATTCGATCATTCACCGGCATATTTTTTGGATACCCCTTGCATTTAGTGTAGGGACTAAGCAACCCATCCCCTTGGTCTAGTTTGGTGCTTTAGTATGATTTATGTATGGTCCAACGGTTTTCTTTCAATAGTAGGATGTTGAATGGTGTGCTTTACATCTATATTTTCATTAGGCCAAGAGGGCCATTCCTATTGGATTTAATGTTTGATTTTGTTAGGCCAAGAGGGTTGTTTATTTTGTAGTTCTCATTATGCAAAGAGGGCCATTTATTTATTTGGTGCAGGTGTGGTTAATGGATTTTGTTTTAGTGTTGCACTAAATAAATTATAGGGAGCACCTAGAGAGAGCCTCTTGCTACACAGAAGCTTCTTGAAGTCAAGTATAGGTGACATCCTTCCTTTACAAGTTCTTTTCCTTTATGCTATATGTGTATATGTATGTGGGATATTTTTCTTTTATTGGGGATCGGCATTCAAGGCATGAAGTCCTAGGCTTAGGTTAGGTGTGTTTGGGGAGTTACTATAACTCTCACACCATTGCTCCAAATTTATTGTTCAATAGCTCAATAGATTTTGTTTTTCATAAGGTTTCCAATCATGTGTAAAGTGATAGCTTTGGGAAACTTAAATATGTCTTTTTAGAGTCCCAATATTCTAAATAATGAAGAATGGACTTGAAAGATTCCCAAATTCACTAAAATTGTATTCTAGTGCTTCTTGGCACTTGTCTGTTGAGATATCGAGCTCCACTCGTGATATGCCAGGGTGACCGTTGTGCATTTATGTCACTGACGTGTCAGTTGCAGATGCGGTTGGTACACCGCCCATGAATAATAGCTAGATGACAGCTATCCTTATCTACTCTAGTTTGTGGCTCAGTTAGTATGCCACCTTAGTTAGTTGAGTTTGGTTTGAGACCCATATATAGGGTTCTTCTATTTCTTTGTAAAAGAGTTCTTTTGGCTTACACAACTAAGAAGAGGAAAACTGTTTTCAGCCTCCACCCTTGTGTGTATTCCCCCATTGTGCAAGTAAGAAAGCTACAAGTGAGACTCCTTCCTTCTCTCCCACAATCTTGACATGGTATCAGAGCCTTGTTCGTGGTAAGGAGCTCAAGAAAGCAAGCCAAGCTCGTGGTGTTCTGGTAAGAGGAACAGTGTTGCTTTCATTCTTCTATTTTTGGGAGCAAGTCTCTGCAGGTAGCACAGCCGGAAATTGCAAGAGTACATTGTCTCAGGTTGAGACGCCCTTCGCGGTGGAGCAAGAGGGCAGTCGGGCGAGGGCTTCAGCCCTCGGTGACCCTGTTTTTTTTATTTGAGGCCATTTCGGGGCCTGTTTTGGAGGTGGAAGTTTTCTGCACGCACTCAGGAAAAGACCCTATTTTATGCTGTGCGACCATTGTTCTACAGGTCGATGAAAAGTTACTGTAGAAATTGCATCGTATGCTTATGCGCAGAGATATTGGGAGTTACAGAATCATCCTTGTTGCCTGTTGATGCAAAATCGTCACTTGGAAGTGATTGTTTGGTCAAATACCACTTTCGTCAGTTTTGCAGATTTGCCCTTGTGAGGCTGAAGCTGTGTTCTTTGCAGTGATAGAATTTTTTGCAGTGTTTTGTAATGGCGTCTGATTCTCTTTCACAGATTGTCACTGAAAAGCTTGACAAGAACAACTTCCAAGCATTGGAAGTTTAGAATGACGAATTTCCTTATGGGAAAAGGATATTGGGAATTTGTTGCAGGAAATGAAGAAGAACCAGTTCTTCCTGATGTTCCCAATCAATAGCAAATGCAGGCATTTAAAGTATGGCATGAGAGAGCCAGGAAAGTTATGTACTGGTTGTCTATCAGTATTTCATACTCTATGATTGTGCATATTCAGGATGCAAGTATGCCAAAGGAGGCATGGGATACTTTGTCAAAAATGTATAGCACAAATACGCAAGCTAGGAAAATGCAGCTCAAGCAAGAGTTGCATAATGTGCAAAGAGACAGTATGAGCATCAATGACTACCACATGAAGGTGAAGAAGATTGCAGATGCACTTGCTTCCATTGGGTCGCTAGTGGAAGATGATGATTTAGTTTCTGTGACCTTGAATGGTCTAGGAAAGGATTATGCACAGTTCCGAACATCCATTTCCGTCCATGAAAGATTTCTTGATTTTGAGGAGTTGATTGCTCTTCTAATTTCTGAGGAGCAGAGAAATGGTGGTGCATCTTCTTGAGGAGGAACTTCAAAAGAAGCTGTCTTCTACTCAAATGCTGGAAGAGGTAGAGGCAGAGGTAGAGCAAGCGGATCTGGAGGCCGTGGTAGAAATCAGAATATGTAGTAAACTCTAGAAAACCAGTCCTATGGAGGAGAACATGGTAAATCTAGAGGCAGGGGGAGCCAAAGAGGTCGTGGTGGATGGCAAAGAGGCCAAAATGCAAACATCAATGTTGAATGCTACTACTGTGGTAAAATGGGTCATATGGCTAAGGACTGCTATAAAAAGCAAAATGACATCATGAATGGTAAATTGCAACAAGGGAATTATGCATCTTCTAGTAGACAGGGTAATGACAGAAATGAGCATTTTTTTATAGTGTCGCACATGAACAATTCTGTGACAAGTGCAGAAGAAAGCAACGATGTATGGTATGTTGACTCAGGTGCATCAAACCACATGACAAGTCATGCAGAATGGATGGAGGATGCAAGGAAAATGGAAAAACCAGGATTTGTGGAGGCTGGTGATGATACTGCACATCCTATTGTGCAGATTGGAAAAATTCCTTTGTCTATGTAGGATGGGAAAAATAAATACCTGTCTGATGTATTTCATGTCCCGAATATCACCAAAATCTAGTTTCTGTTGGTCAAATGGTTGAACAGGGCTTGCAGGTCAGATTTAATCCTCATGGATGCTTTGTTGAGGATATGAAAAATAAAGGTCGCTTGATAGCAAAAGGAAAGAAGAAGGGCAGAATGTTTACATTGGATGCAGACATGTCTGAATTGAGTGCAGCAATGTTTGCACATGGGACCGCTAGTGTTGCAGATATTGATATCTAGCATAAACGCATTGGTCATGTTAATGTACAGCGACTTAAATCAATGCAAGCCCAAAATATTATTGCAGGATTGCCTAAATTCAAGGTTGCAGAAATGCATAAGGTATGTGAAGCCTACCAATTTGGAAAACAGGCAAGGAAACCATTTCCTAGACATGTTCAAGAGAGTAAGAAGCCATTGGAATTAATCCACTCTGATGTATGGACTACTAAAGCTGCATCTCTTGGAGGCTATCATTATTTTGTCACTTTTATTGATGACTATAGCAGAAAAGTTTGGGTGTATTTTATGAAAAAGAAAAGTGAAGTTTTTGGGCTTTTCAAAACTCTTAAAGCTATGGTTGAAAAAGAAACAGGCCTCCAAATAAAATGCCTAAGGTCAGATGGAGGGGGAAGAGTACCTCTCAAATGAGTTTGCAAGGTTCATGCAGGAGCATGGCATAAAGCAGCAATATTCATGCAGTCATACCCCACAACAAAATGGAATTGCAGAAAGGAAAAACATGCATATTGGAGAGGTATCTCGTGCCATGCTCAACGAAAAAGACTTGCCAGATTTTTACTGGGCTGAAGCAGTTACTACGACAGTCTATATAATGAACAGGACTCCCATTGCAGCAATACATGGGATGACTCTAGAGGAGAGGTATACTGGTAGGAAACCAGATATTTCTCATTTGAAAATTTTTGGTTGCATTGCCTATGTACATGTGCCAGATGAGTTGAGATCCAAGTTGGATCCAAAAGCTGAGAAGTGCATCTTTATTGGTTACTCTCTGTAGCAAAAAGGGTATAGATGCTATAACCCTTCTACTCGTAAGTTTATAGTGAGCAAAGATGTTATTTTTTATGAGATGAGTAGCTGGTATAAACCCGTAAATGTGATTGATGATGTAGATGCACAAAATGGTAATGCTGCACAGAATTCACAGTAGCAGTCACAAAATATTAGTGGACCTGGAGTGTCCTCTAGCAGTGGTTCACATTCTTCACCATGGACATGCAGATTGAGAACAGGAGAATCTTCTCAAAGCAATGCAGATAGTGGTATTCAGGTATCATGAAAAGGAAAAGAGAAGGTAGACCAGCCCATGTTTGATGTGAATGCAGGTCACTCTTATGTGGATGGTGAATCCAGTGGCTCAGAACAAAGCATTGATGATGAGTTGGGTGTTCCTTCTATTGTTACACCTGGAGTAAGGAAGACAAGGGATGTTTTGAGAGCACCTGGGAGTGAACATACTTTGCGTAGGTCTATCAGAGCTAGGTATCCTGTGGATAGGCTGAAATATGATGGATTTACAGCCATTCACCATGCATATATGGTCAAAGTGATACAGGAACCAGAACCCACTTCTTTTGAGCAAGCCATGGGAAAAGAAAAATGGGAGAAAGCCATGGATGAAGAAATGGATGCCTTGGAAGCAAATGCTGCATGGGAATTGGTACCTTTGCCTAAAGGTAAGAATGCAATTGGTTGTAAGTGGGTTTATAAGGTGAAGCACAATGCAGATGGTTCTGTGAACAGATACAAGGCAAGATTAGTAGTCAAGGGGTATGCACAAACATATGGCATTAATTATGAAGAAACATTCAGTCCGATTGCAAGGATGGCAACCGTAAGAGCAATCATTGCTATGGCTGCATCAAAGGAATGGTCTTTACATCAGATGGATGTAAAAAATGCCTTCTTGCATGGTGATTTGCAAGAAGAGGTATATATGGAGTAGCCACCAGGTTATATGCATGCTGTTCATCCTAAGTTTGTTTGCAGGTTGAAGAAAGCATTGTATGGCTTGAAGCAAGCACCTAGAGCATGGTCTGACAAGATAGGACAGTATCTTGTTACTATTGGCTTTCAGATTTCCAAGGCAGATTTCTCACTTTATGTGAGAAAAACAGAGAAAGGTATTATGCTACTTGTCATTTATGTTGATGATTTGATTATGACAGGTGACAGTGATGAAGATATCCTTCATGTGAAAATGCTATTGAAGCAGAAGTTTGAGATGAAGGATTTGGGAGAGCTGCGTTATTTCTTGGACATTGAGGTGATTAGATCACCAAGTGGGATACAGCTCTTACAGAGGCAGTATGGATTGGACATGCTGTCCAAATATGGGATGACAGGCTGTAAGCCTATTTCAGTTCCTTTGGAGCAGAATGTGAAGCTGAGTGCAGATGGAGGTGAGCTTTTGGAAGACCCTACTATGTACAGACGCATAGTAGGAAGTTTGATTTATATGACTATTACCAGGCCAGATTTGAGCTATGTTGTTGGATTGGTAAGTCACTTTATGCAGGCTCCAAGGAAACCGCATTTGGATGCGGCTAGACGCATACTCAGGTATGTGAAGTCCACATTGCAGTATGGACTATTTTATGAGACTGGGGTTCAGATACAGTTGCATGGATACACAGATGCTAATTGGGCTGGTAGTATTTCTGATAGACGATCTACCAGTGGATATGTGTTCTCTTTTGGGAGTGCTGCAGTCACTTGGAGCAGCAAGAAACAGCCTACAGTTGCCTTGTCGAGCACAGAGACTGAGTACAGGGGCGCAGCAATGGCTGCATATGAGGTAGCTTGGTTGCATAAGCTACTTTATGATATGCATTAGCCTACAGATGGGCTAGTTGTTATTTATTGTGACAACATGAGTAGTATACACTTGGAAAATAACCCAGTCTATCATGCTAGAACAAAGCACATTGAGGTGCATTATCACTATGTGCGGGAGAGGGTTTTACTAGGTCTTATTGATCTAGTTTATGTCAGCACAGAGGATCAGGTAGCTGACATATTTACGAAGGCATTGGGCGCAGAGAAGCTGCGCAAGTTCAGAGACCTGCTTGGTGTGCAGGAATTGGGATTGAGCTCGAGGGGGATTGTTGAGATATCGAGCTCCACTCGTGATATGCCAAGGTGACGGTTGTGCATTTATGTCACCGACGTGTCAGTTGCAGATGCGGTTGGTACACCGCCCATGAATAATAGCTAGATGACAGCTATCCTTATCTACTCTAGTTCATGGCTCAGTTAGTATGCCACCTTAGTTAGTTGAGTTTGGTTTGAGACCCATATATAGGGTTCTTCTATTTCTTTGTAGAAGAGTTCTTTTGGCTTACACAACTAAGAAGAGGAAAACTGTTTTCAGCCTCCACCCTTGTGTGTATTCCCCCATTGTGCAAGCAAGAAAGCTACAAGTGAGACTCCTTCATTCTCTCCCACAATCTTGACATTGTGCTCAACTAAAATTTGAATTTTTTGGGGATGATTTGCTGCTAATCTTGCAATCTCAAAATGGGCAAGGACTCACCAACATCTCGATTCAATGGTGTTGGATTCCATACATGGCAAACTAGGATCAAAATGATCCTAATGAAGAAAGTCTTGTGGTCAATCACAAGTGGTCAAGAGACATTTAAGGGTAATCTTTGATGTTCTTCCTCTTGCCATAGCTACTTGACCATAGCCTTGGAAAGCTTTGCCTTGATCTCAAAATTTTCCTTGGTGATGGTTTCCACCAAGCTTTGGACAATCTCTCCTAAAATGTCCTCACTCGTTACAGTGAAAACACCTAAGACCATCCCTGTTTCCTTGGGTAAGCACAAAATTTCCAACTACATTGGATTTTGCCTTTTTCTTCCAACCTTGGTGAAATTGACTTTGGGTTCTTTCTGCTTGACCTTTGAATCCTCCTTTGTTTTGGTTATTGTAGCTCCAGAACTTATTATTTTTAGGCTTTGATTGTACTTTATGCACAATAGGAGCAGTTCGAATCAAAGCATCTTGGAGGTCTATTGGGTGCATTGATTCCAAACGAGTATTCAGGATGAGAATTTAGCCCATTGCAAAACTTGGTGAGCAGTATCCATGGAGGCTGCATATTTTAGAAGTAAAACAAACATGGAGCAATGCACCTCTAGGGTCAATACCATTTGCTTCAAATTAAAGAACTCATTCATCTTATAGGTGTAATAAGCTAGGGGTAAATATCTTCCTCTTACAACTTCTTTCAACAAATCCCAAGTAATGGTATTTTCAGGGACACCTTGAACTCAGCACCACTGCTTCCACAAGAGTTGAGCTTTGCCAATTACTTTTAGTTTAGCTATCATGGCTTGGTTGGCTGGGACATTTCCAACAGCACTAAAATAACCTTCCATGGATTTGATCCAAATTTCTAGATCACTTCCTTGTCAAATTTCGGAGGTTTGACTTGCTTCAAAATATTCCTTTTCTCTTGGGCTTCCTTGGAAATTATTATGGGTGCGAATTTACGAAATTTATATAGCCTTAATGTTAGAGTTTGATACTCGAATTATTTCTCGCTTAATTTATTGAAATAATTTCAAATAAAACTCTTTTTGCATTGCTAAAGTTAAATTGTAATTTCAGAGGTTCCAAGGGAAAATAAGGTTCCATTATTTCTTTAATTGATAAAGTATCAATGAATCTTTATTACAACATATGTACAAGGTAATCAAATGGAAAAAAAATACATTATTCAGATAGCTCACAGTTCATCTTATTTTTTTCAAAAAAGGATTCCCTACTACAATCTAAGCGTGACACTCTGATACATCCTTTATGAAATAACTTGGATTCTAAGAGTAGATATCTAAGAATCTATATTTTTAAGGGAGATCAAAAAATTCGTCATTTTTGTAGTTGCGGTGGCTAGAAAGACCTACGACTTTGATTATGTAGGTTGGAACAATCTTCGTAACTTCCTCATTGATCTACGTGTTTAGTTTTATCTTCTTGCCCCTAGTATACAAGGTTGAGTTTGCACTGGCTTCACAAAATAGATAGATCTTGACAACTTTAAGATCCTTCCATTCATTTAACCATTTTCGGATTATTCTGAAGATAAGCTAAGACGGCTTGCATTGATATAGTAGTATCCTTTGTTAATCATCCACCATCTTTCACGATATAGAGGCGAGGGATTGTATAACAAATCTGGTATCCACATCATTTGATTCCTCCAAGAAAAACTAGATGAATGCATAGCTAACATAAACATTACTCAGAAGGTCAAGAATCATTTTTAAGATTCCTTATTCTGTCATAATTCAAAAACATACATTAACAAAGAGAAGAAAATATGTCCTAGAGTATACTTGCCATCCAAGAAATTTTTTTCTTAAGCTTGCTTTGTATTCTATTCTAATGAACGCTTTGATACCAACCATGAGGTGTCTACCAAAGGTGCACTTTTTAGTAGTTTATCAATAGGTTTTTCAAAATGATGCCACCCGGTGCTTCCTTGGAGTATCATGGGGTTTGTTACTTAGGCCCTACTGAGTCTACATCGCAATGAAAGAGTTTCAACCGAACCCACTACCTGAATTTTTGGGTTCCTAAAATCAAAGGGTCTCCTAATAGCCAGCTAGCATCAATAATTTTGGGTGTCCACTTCCTACATGATTTCTCAAACTGAAGCGGACTTGCCATTGCACTTGGTTCAAAGAGAATGGGAGATGGAGGGGAGTGCAATACATCAACCCTCCTGCCCATAAGGCAAAATCCCATTCCAGCCCCCTAAAACAATGCAAGTTGGTTCTACCTAACGACTAGTTAATTTATCATCTTCCTATTTCTATCCGATTTAGAAAAGCTCCTAGCTAACCATGACCACCCTACCGCTGGACGGACCCGTCGAAGGTCACATCCACCCACTTTCCTTTGATGATGGTTGTCAAGATTGTGGGAGAGAAGGAAGGAGTCTCACTTGTAGCTTTCTTGCTTGCACAATGGGGGAATACACACAACAGTGGAGGCTAAAAACAGTTTTCCTATTCTTAGTTGTGTAAGCCAAAAGAACTCTCATACAAAGAAATAGAAGAACCCTATATATGGGTCTCAAACCAAACTCAACTAACTAAGGTGGCATACTAACTGAGCCACGAACTAGAGTAGATAAGGATAGCTATCATGTAGCTATTATTCATGGGCGGTGTACCAACCGCGTCTGCAAAAACAACTGACAAGTCGGTGACATAAATACACAACGGTCACCCTCTCATATCACGAGTGGAGCTCGATATCTCAACACTCCCCCTCGAGCTCAATCCCAATTCCTGCACACCAAGCAGGTCTCTAAACTTGCGCAGCTTCTCTACGCCCAATGCCTTCGTAAATATGTCAGCTACCTGATCCTCTGTGCTGACATAAACTAGATCAATAAGACCTAGTAAAACCCTCTCTCGCACATAGTGATAATGCACCTCAATGTGCTTTGTTCTAGCATGATAGACTGGGTTATTTGCCAAGTGTATACTACTCATGTTGTCACAATAAATGACAACTGGCCCATCTGTAGGCTGATGCATATCATAAAGTAGCTTATGCAACCAAGCTACCTCACATGCAGCCATTGCTGCGCCCCTGTACTCAGCCTCTGTGTTGGATAAGGCAACTGTAGGCTGTTTCTTGCAGCTCCAAGTGACTGCAGCACTCCCAAAAGAGAACACATATCCACTGGTAGATCGTCTATCAGAAATGCTACCAGCCCAATCAGCATCAGTGTATCCATGCAACTGTATCTGAACCCCATTCTCATAAAATAGTCCATACTGCAATGTGGACTTCACATACCTGAGCCGCATCCAAATGCGGTTTCCTTGGAGCCTGCATAAACTGACTTACCAATCCAACAGCATAGCTCAAATCTGGCCTCGTAATGATCATATAAATCAAACTTCCTACTATGCGTCTGTACATAGTAGGGTCTTCCAAAAGCTCACCTCCATCTGCGCTCAGCTTCACATTCTGCTCCAAAGGAACTGAAATAGGCTTACAGCCTGTCATCCCATATTTGGACAGCATGTGCAATCCATACTGCCTCTGCAAGAGCTGTATCCCACTTGGTGATCTAATCACCTCAATGCCCAAGAAATAACGCAGCTCTCCCAAATCCTTCATCTCAAACTTCTGCTTCAATAGCATTTTCACATGAAGGATATCTTCATCACTGTCACCTGTCATAATCAAATCATCAACATAAATGACAAGTAGCATAATACCTTTCTCTGTTTTTCTCACATAAAGTGAGAAATTTGCCTTGGAAATCTGAAAGCCAATAGTGACAAGATACTGTCCTATCTTGTCAGACCATGCTCTAGGTGCTTGCTTCAAGCCATACAAGGCTTTCTTCAACCTGCAAACAAACTCAGGATGAACAACATGCACATAACCGGGTGGCTGCTCCATATAGACCTCTTCTTGCAAATCACCATGCAAGAAGGCATTCTTTACATCCATCTGATGTAAAGACCATCCCTTTGATGCAGCCATAGCAATGACTGCTCTTACGGTTGCCATCCTTGCAACCGGACTGAATGTTTCTTCATAGTCAATGCCATATGTTTGTGCATACCCCTTGACTACTAATCTTGCCTTGTATCTGTTCACAGAACCATCTGCATTGTGCTTCACCTTATAAACCCACTTACAACCAATTGCATTCTTACCTTTAGGCAAAGGTACTAACTCCCATGTAGCATTTGCTTCCAAGGCATCAATTTCTTCATCCATGGCTTTCTCCCATTTTTCTTTTCCCATGGCTTGCTCAAAAGAAGTGGGTTCTGGTTCCTGTATCACTTTGACCATATATGCATAGTGAATGGCTGTAAATCCATCATATTTCAGCCTATCCACAGGATACCTGGCTCTCGTAGACCTGCGCAAAGTAGGTTCACTCCGAGGTGCTCTCAAAACATCCATGGTCTTCCTTACTCCAGGTGTAACAATAGAAGGAATACCCAACTCATCATCAATGCTCTGTTCTAAGCCACTGGATTCACCATCCACATAAGAGTGACCTGCATTCACATCAAACATGGGCTGATCAACCTTCTCTTTTCCTTTTCGTGATACGTGCATACCACTATCTGCATTGCTTTGAGAAGATTCTCCTGATCTCAACCTATATGTCCATGGTGAAGAATGTGAACCACTGCTAGAGGACGCTCCAGGTCCACTAATATCTTGTGACTGCTGCTGTGAATTCTGTGCAACATTACCATTTTGTGCATCTACATCATCAATCACATTTACTGGTTTATACCAGCTACTCATCTCATAAAAAACAACATCTCTGCTCATTGTAAACTTACGAGTAGAAGGGTTATAGCATCTATACCCTTTTTGCTGCAGAGAGTAACCAATAAAGATGCACTTCTCAGCTTTTGGATCCAACTTGGATCTCAACTCATCTGGCACATGTACATAGGCAATGCAACAAAAAATTTTCAAATGAGAAATATCTGGTTTCCTACCAGTATACCTCTCATTTGGAGTCATTCCATGTATTGGTGCAGTGGGAGTCCTGTTCATTATGTAGACTGCTGTAGCAACTGCTTCAGCCCAATAAAAATCTGGCAAGTCTTTTTCATTGAGCATGGCACGAGATACCTCTCCAATATGCCTGTTTTTCCTTTCTGCAATTCCATTTTGTTGTGGGGTATGACTGCATGAATATTGTTGCTTTATGCCATGCTCCTACAGGAACCTTGCAAACTAATTTGAGAGGTACTCTCCCCCTCCATCTGACCTTAGGCATTTTATTTGCAGGACTGTTTCTTTTTCAACCATAGCTTTAAGGGTTTTGAAATGCCCAAAAACTTCACTTTTCTTTTTCATAAAATACACCCAAACTTTTCTGCTATAGTCATCAATAAAAGTGACAAAATAATGACAGCCTCCAAGAGATGCAGCTTTAGTAGTCCACACATCAGAGTGGATTAATTCCAATGGCTTCTCACTCTCTTGAACATGTCTAGGAAATGGTTTCCTTGCCTGTTTTCCAAACTGACAGGCTTCACATACCTTATGCATTTCTGCAACCTTGAATTTGGGCAATCCTGCAACAATATTTTGGGCCTGCATTGATTTAAGTCACTGTACATTAACATGACCAATGCGTTTATGCAAGATATCAATATCTGCAACTACACCGGTCCCATGTGCAAACATTGCTGCACTCAATTTAGACATGTTTGCATCCAATGTAAACATTCTGCCCTTCTTCTTTCCTTTTGCTATCAAGTGACCTTTATTTTTCATATCCTCAACAAAGCATCCATGAGGATTAAATCTGACCTGCAAGCCCTGCTCAACCATTTGACCAACAAAAACCAGATTCTTGGTGATATTCGGGACATGAAATACATCGGTCATGTATTTCTTTTTCCCATCCTGCATAGACAAAGGAATTTTTCCAATCTACACAATAGGATGTGCAGTATCATCGCCAGTCTCCACAAATCCTGGTTTTTCCATTTTCCTTGCATCCTCCATCCATTCTGCATGACCTGCATGTGGTTTGATGCACCTGAGTCAACATACCATACATCGTTGCTTTCTTCTGCACTTGTCACAGAATTATTAATGTGCTGCACCATAAACAAATGCTCATTTCTGTCATCACCCTGTCTACTAGAAGATGCATAATTCTCTTGTTGCAGTTTTTCATTCATGATGTCATTCTGCTTTTTATAGCAGTCTTTAGCCATATGACCCATTTTACCACAGTAGTAGCATTCAACATTACTATTTACATTTTGGCCTCTTTCCCATCCACCACGACCTCTTTGGCTCCCCCTGCCTCTAGAGTTACCACATCCTCCTCCATAGGACTGGTTTTCTTGAGTTTGCTGCATATTCTGATTTCTACCACGGCCTCCAAATCGGCCTCCTCTACCTCTGCCTCTACCTCTTCCAGCATTTGAGTAAAAGACAGCTTCTTTTGAAGTTCCTCCTGAAGAAGATGCACCACCATTTCTCTGCTCCTCAGAAATTAGAAGAGCAATCAACTCCTCAAAATCAGGAAATCTTTCACGGACGGAAATGGATGTTCCAAACTGTGCATAATCCTTTCCTAGACCATTCAAGGTCACAAAAACTAAATCATCATCTTCCACTGGCGATCCAATGGAAGCAAGTGCATCTGTAATCTTCTTCACCTTCATGTGGTAGTCGTTGATTCTCATGTTTTCTCTTTGCACATTGTGCAACTCTTGCTTGAGCTGCATTTTCCTGGCTTGCGTATTTGTGCTATACATTTTTGACAAAGTATCCCATGCCTCCTTTGGCGTACTTGCATCTTGAATATGCACAATCATAGAGTCTGAAATGCTGATAGACAGCTAGTACATAACTTTCCTGGCTCTCTCATGCCATGCTTTAAATGCCTGCATTTGCTGTTGATTGGGAACATCAAGAAGAACTGGTTCTTCTTCATTTCCTGCAACAAATTCCCAATATCCTTTTCCCATAATGAAATTCATCATTCTAAACTTCCATGCTTGGAAGTTGTTCTTGTCAAGCTTTTCAGTGACAATCTGTGAGAGAGAATCAGATGCCATTACAGAACACTGCAAAAAATTCTGTCACTGCAAAGAACACAGCTTCAACCTCACAAAGGCAAATCTGCAAAACTGACGAAAGTGGTATTTGACCACACAGTCACTTCCTAGTGACGATTTTGCATCAACAGGCAACAGGGATGATTCTGTAACTCCCAATGTCTCTGCGCACAAGCATACGATGCAATTTCTACAGTAACTTTTCACTGACCTGTAGAACAGTGGCTGCACAGCATAAAACTAGGCCTTTTTCTGAGTGCGTGCAGAAAACTTCCGCCTCTAAAACAGGCCCCGAAATGGCCTCAAATAAAAAAAACAAGGTCGTCAAGGGCTAAAGCCTGCTCCCACAGCATATACTGCCCTCTTGCTTCACCGCGAAGAGCGTCTCAACCTCCGACTGTGCTACCTGCAGAGATCTGCTCCCAAAACAGAAAATGAAAGCAACACTGCTCCTCTTACCAAAACACCGCGAGCTTGTCTTGCTTTCTTGAGCTCCTTACCACGAACAAGGCTCTGATACCATGTCAAGATTGTGGGAGAGAAGGAAGGAGTCTCACTTGTAGCTTTCTTGCTTGCACAATGGGGGAATACACACAACAGTGGAGGCTGAAAACAGTTTTCCTCTTCTTAGTTGTGTAAGCCAAAAGAACTCTCATACAAAGAAATAGAAGAACCCTATATATGGGTCTCAAACCAAACTCAACTAACTAAGGTGGCATACTAACTAAGCCACGAACTAGAGTAGATAAGGATAGCTATCATGTAGCTATTATTCATGGGCGGTGTACCAACCGCGTCTGCAACAACTGACAAGTCGGTGACATAAATACACAACGGTCATCCTAGCGTATCACGAGTGGAGCTCGATATCTCAACAATGGTATCATCTTTAGTTGTTTAATTACCTACAACACATTTATTGAAACATATACAACCAGTTTCCTTAATTAGTCCATTAAATCACATGTTCCTTCACGTAATTTATTTCATGGACATGCATACAATTCAAACAACCCTTGAATTAAAAAAAATTCCTTTATTATATTGGAAGTTGATTACAATTTTCATCTTTTCGATCCTGCACAAGATGTACAGAATTCCATGAGGGTATTCTATCCACCAAGATTCCTCCCTTGTAACTAGTATTAGGGTTCTAGGATCCCATCCTGGGTTTGAAAGTGGCTCATTAGATTCTAGGAGTAATGTAAATTTATAGCCAAAGTCCCCCCCTGGCATCCACATTTCCTATTGCTGGAGACTATCCCTATGAATAGGTCTTTCTACTACGGAGCCGGTCTAAGCCTCTTGAAGTGATAATCATGACCCCCTTGGAGTAGAGCCTCGTAGCTAGCTTGGGGGTAGCCTAGCGCGATCTCTCCTTTTATCCTATTTGTCAATGTTTTTAATCAGAGATCTAGATTCTAGCAAATACAAACAATCCTTTCAAACAATGACAATCACACCATTGTGCAGTTCACAGCTTTACATAGCCAAGGTAGATCCTTAACCCAAGGTAACCTTACCTTCTGATGAAGATTCTTCTTCCCATAAAAGAAGTGTTGAGTACAAATCTTTCAATGCTGTTAAGCAAGACACGAATTTCTAATTTAGGACTAACTTACCTAGCATAAGTAAATTTCCTTTAGTTGGTACTTAGAAAAATATTGCGTTAATTGTTTAACGAGATGTTTTACAAGATTCTTTAAATAGACTTTCACTTTTTAAGCATTAATTAACTCCTAACCATTTTCGTGTTTGGCAATAAATATCAAGTTATTTTACTAATCTCGAACGAGTGGGCGTAACGTTCTTTACTCATTTTTTGCAATAACCTCGTGCAACTATTTACAATTATAATCTCGATTAATCTATCTCCAAATCATAGGTAGCAGTTAACCATTGGGAGTGCATGTAATAATATTCTCTCTAGATGAAACTGGCATCTCATGTAAGTGTAAATTCAAAAGCTAATATTTTAAACACTTAATTTCAAACAAAACCTTATTATTTTATGTGGCGATATGAAAATAATAGCCTATCTCTAGGTTGTGAGCAACTAGGCTTAGCACGATGTCATTGGGAATTTCATATTTGCTTGCGCTTGTGTTCATCACACCCGATGTTCCATGGTAATGGTAATTCTGGCAACCTCAAGCATATTTGTATCGCTAGCAATACCCATTCTTTGATTGGCTGCATTGGATTTCATGATCTTTCCACCTCATTGCTTGGATCCATCATTCGCGAGCAGATTCGAGAGATAGAGAAGGTGAAATGAATCTGGGATGGGAGAGTGTGAGAAAATATTGTCCATATTGAGACTGATACAAGGGGGATTGAGTTAATTCATTTCCTCTCTAACCCTCTAATTTGTAAAATACATGGAATCTAGAGCATGGCAGATGCGAAAACTATGGAGGTTGAAAGAGGAAAAAGAAACCCATGAAGACATTGACCCTGACTAGGACAAATTGTTACTCAAGTGAATTAGGTTTCAAGATTGAGACTTGGACTCATAAACACAATCTTGTGTATTGACAGTGACATGACACTTTACTGGAAAGAAAAGAGTACTATCATTGCCTTAGAAAAAGAGTGCAAGTACAATGCTTTATAGCAATTGAGTGGTAGTACTTTCTTCTACTATGCATATGGGATTCTAGTCCTGAGCCCTCACTGCTCCTCACAAAGGGACTAGAGTAGATGTGATTGCAAATATCTCAACACCCCTCCTCAATCACAACTAGAAGTACAAAGTGTGTAGAGGCTTTAGTGAAAGCAACACCTGCAAAGTGTGGGCATACCATAAACATGGAAAAACCCCAGAGGCTGTTGCAAAAAAGGCTAAGTGTGGGTACCACAAACATGATGGACATCCAGAGTTTATAGCAGGGGCCTCACAAAGTGTACAGAGGCTGTAGTACAAGGGTAATTGAGGAGTTTAAAAGTTTATGTCTGAGGCATCAGGGCTAGGAAATACACAGCTAAAAAATTCTATTTGAATAGAAGGACTGATGAGGTTTGTCCTTCTCTTGGTGGTCTTCTTCTTCTTCTTCTTCCTTTTCTCCGTTTTATTCTTCTTCTTTGACTACAACTAGATAGGCCTTTTGGGACCTCTTTCTAGCATGGCAGAACTTCTCGGTGTGTCCGGTCCTTTTGCAGAAGTCACAGAAGAGCTGGTCCTTCTTGCCTTTGTACTTGTTGCCAACATATAATGCATGCTCATCTCTAGAGGTACTTGGTCCTTCCTTAGTTTTTAGTTTCTTTTCCTCCTCTAACAGTGATGCCTGGATATCAACAAGTTCAAGGCTTGGCATATTAATTGGAGTTGTTGATACATCATTATATTCAGGAGACAAACTCTTAAGTAGAACACCAATGCAAACATCTTCTTCCATTTAAATGTTGATTCCTACAAGTTGGGTTAGAAGTCCTTCCATGTAATTTAGATCTGTGGCAAGTGATGTGATGGACTTCATTTCAAGCCTGAAAAGCTCATTCAGGAGACCATACTTTGATGATTTAGACTGTGCACCGAACAAAGTGTCAAGTCTCTTCCATGTATCTTGTGAAGTCTCACAGTTATCCACATGGTGGATATAGCTGTTGTCTAGCTCCAGTTTGATAATGGACTAAGCCTTATCATCATTCTTTTTCCAAGTGATAGCAAGATCCACATCATGAGGCTTCTTTTCTTTTCCAGTGATAATGGCCCAGAGGCCCTTCTTCATCGGGATTAGTTTGATGCGGGTCTGCTAGGTATGTAACCCGACTCCTTTGAAACGGGAAGTTGGAGAATATTTGCCCATGTTCGACTTGAGGGACCAACAGCAAATCAGCTTCAGACTTATCAAATTTAAGCAGCAGAAGAGTTGGTCAAGATGTGTCAAGAGATACAAGTGTTTAGATCACTAAAAAATGAGTGTCAATAGACACTATGTTTCTTCCCTGAGTCTTTCAAACCTGTAAAAATCCTTCAAGTTCTTTCAGATCCAGATCTTCCCCTTCTTGATTTGATGTTGGGACCTTCATTTCTGAGTGGCAGTGGGTTGTTCCAGTGGCAATAGTTGGCTTGGCCAAATGGAGTAAAGAAAGAGTGAGAAGATGAAGTACAGGAGGAGCTTGATTTTGACTTGATTAAATCTTCAAGGTCTTCCAGATTAAAGGCTCAAATCTTTGTTGGTACTAAGTAGGACTCAGATCAGAGTGGCAAGAGAGAGAAAATGATGAAAAATTGAAGCTTTTGAGAAGTTGGCTATGGAGTCCAAAATAGGATTTCAAACAGGGGTTTGAATTTTCAAGAGATCTCTGAGTTGAAGAAGGCTTACATATAGGGCTTCAAAAGCCCCATAACCAACACGCGGATTGTTGACTCTAGTGACAGTGGGAGCAGTACAACCAGACTGTGGTGCAAAATAGGCAGCGACCTCCAATTTTGACAATGATGGGCTGTAGAAGGGCAATTGTCCAGGCTGCTCGTGCCAGGATGAAGCGTCCTGATGTGAGAAATGATTCCTTAGAAGACTTCGTGAGCTGAAATTATCTCTATGAAGAGATCCAAGGGCTCAAAGGAGGAAGGGTTCAGACTGGCTATTGCTACCACAAGGTGCACTGAACATGAAGTTGAAGAAATGAAGTCATACACTGATCCTGAGCTGGATAGGCATGAAGAGGAGCTGAAGGAGTAGAGAAGAAACCTGAGACATGCTAAGCCATGCTCAGCTGTCCTCTGATACCATGTAAAATATGCGGGATCTAGAGCATGGTAGATGTGAAAGCTATGGAGGTTGAGGAAAAAGTAGCTCATGAAGATATTGACCCTGACTAGGACAAATTGTTACACAAGTGAATTAGGTTCCAAGATTGAGACTTGGACTCATAAACACAATCTTGTGTATTGACAGTGACATGACACTTTACTAGAAAGAAAAGAGTACTATCATTGCCTTAGAAAAAGAGTGCAAGTACAATGCTTTATAGGAATTTAGTGGTAGTACTTTCTTCTATTGTGCATATGTGATTGCAAATATCTCAACATAATTCCCTCTCTCAAAGCCTCTTGGGATATTCGTCCCTCTCTCTCTCTTTCTAATTCTCCCCCTCTCTAGCTCCCTCTTGCATCCTCTCAAGGGGGGGGGAGATATCCTTCTACCTCCCTCTCTTTTCCTCCCTCTTGCTCTATACTCTTGAGAAGGGCCTCTCCCCTCTTGCTCAAACATCTCTCAACTACTCCCCATGCCTCTTATTTATAGCTTAATTAGAGAAGAAGGGTTGTGGCTAAGAAGAAGAGCTCTTTGTGGAGGGGATCTTGGCAAAATCAGCAATTTGAAGCTTCCAATATGCAATCTGATGCTCAAATCGCAAATTTATGGTTCTGTTGCTCCGAAAGGGGGGTAAAACCCTAGAACACTTGATCAAAAATCTTCCGAATAACTCCTTCTTCTTCTCCCCATTGTTCCGAGTGTTGTTTGCTCCCTGTAAACTCTGCGACCACAATGCGTATGATTTCACAAATCCTTATTTTTCTATTAAATCTCCAAAACTGCCTTAAAAAGTCACTTAATTTTTTTACATGATACCCTATTCTAGAAATTTTCATAGCTTTTTAGGATATTTACAATAAATAATTTCCAAAATATCATAAATATGCTAGTTTTGTCCAAAAATGTAGTATTTTTGGACCATCCATACTATAGACGCTGAAAGTAATGACTAACATGGCTCATAACTCTCGTCACGTGGTAACTTGCATGACAGGTGGCTAGAATCCTTGTCAATTCAGAAAAAATGTGGGGTTAGAATCCTCAGGATTTTTTTTACTCGAGATCTTCTCTATTTAATGATTTTAGAGTTCTTTAAGTCCATTTTGTGAGAAGTCGGGAAGATTTTAAATCAAAGTCGGGATTTGGGCATTAAGTGTATTGACCCTATGGCCCAAAAACTTTGGCATCCTAGTGTAGCCAATACCATGTTCCAAATCCATGAGCTGATGGAAATCAATGTAGACCTAATGGGGGAGGGAGAGTGATTAAGCAACCCATCAATGTTCTAAGTTTAAGACAGAATCATGGCAGAGAGATAATGCCCCAAAACATAGTTGATATATGCTACTGTGTGGAGGTTGTCTCAATGATTGAGAGCCAAGGTGATAGAAAATCTATGCTTTATAATGGTTAAGATCCACCCCCACCTAAAGTTGAATCTAGTAAAAGGATCTACTTTAGAGGAAATGACAAACAACAAGTGAGGCAAGATAGATTGATCATCATGAAAGAATATAAAAACAAAAGGAGTGGTGGCAACTAATCGAGCCATGCAAAGATTAAAAGAAGATGGGCTTGGAGGCCCAAAATCTCTAAAAGTGTGGCTGGTGTGCTAGATGAAAAGCAAAGAGTTCCAAATGGATATACCATGGTCCATTCCCAAGTGGATGAGACTAGAGGCCATAATGATGCATCTAGCAATATGCATTACTATGGGATGCATCGATGTGATGGGCCTAGGATTGAAGCCCTACCTAGTTTGGGTAGTAATAATGACACATTCAAAAATCTAAATAGGGAAGGCTCAAATGAGCCAAAATTTGTAGATCTTTCTATAGGAGAGGCCTTTAAGAAGCTGGAACAATCAGCCTATTTGAATGATAAGACAGTTGAGCCCAAGGAGGTCATTTATTTAGCTAATAGCATACAAAAAGGAATAGCCCATAATATTGATGTTATATTAGTGGGAAGGCTTGGACTTGTGGGTATACAAACAGTCCAGGATTAAAACACAATGATGGAATTATAGTGAGTTGGCATGCATATGTGGTGTGAGGCTAGCCCTTACACCTCATGTCACTTTGGTTTAGCTTCATTAGTCTGATAAGATATAATTTACATGCCCAATAGACCATATTTGGCTAGAGCAAAACAATCTATGTTTTAAAGGCCAAGAGGGCCATTTTTGTTGGGTTTTAATGATTGATTTCGTGAGGCCAAGAGGACCAATCATTCTGTAGTGAAATGTTACATTTCATTAGGCTAAGAGGTCCATGTGTCTGTTTAGTGCGGATGCCATTAATGGATTTTATTTTTATGATGCGCTATATAGATTTAGTGAGACTTGGAGGGAGCCTTTACTGCACTAAAACTTCTTGTGGCTGAGTCTAGGTGACGTTCTTCCTTTATAAGTACTTTTCCTTTATGATATTTGTGTTTATGTGCTTGGGGAGAATTGTTCTTTTTTTGGGAACTGAAAATCAAGGCATGAATTCCTAGGGTTAGGTTAGGTAAATCTAGGGGAGGTTTGAGCCTATTTTAGAAGATAGTCTTAGTGACCCTATTCTGCTAGCTTGCTAGGCAGCTATTCTAGGTATCCCTGTTAGTGTGAGGCAGTTAGAGAATCTTGCCAAAATAAAAGAAGAGAAAATTTTAGATCTATTTCCAATATAATAATATAAAGGTGTGTAAAAAGGGGTTTTGATCCCATTTTTAAGAAAAGAAAGAAAAAACTTAAGAGCAGTTGATTATTGCCTTGTGAAGGCCTAGTAGGTTCCTAGGGGGGACAAGTTAGAGACTTGGAGCTGACTTGCCTTCCTCGGGGTAGCAACTAGCCAAAATCAAGAAATACTAAGGAAGGTTGGAGAAAAAATAAAAGTGAGCGGAAAAGAAAAGGATTCAGTGCTGCCTCACGAGAGCTTGGTAGGTTTTTGGGTACCGAGTCAAGACCTGAGGCCAATGCCCTATTTTCCTTGGGTCACTACACTTAACTCCCTCCTTTTTACACGTTGAGTATGGAAACTTTGAAAGAAAATGTGTTAAAAGAAAATATATGGTGACCAGGCTCTAGGAGTCCTCGCCTAGTAGGAGTTCCTGGTCTAGTTGTCCTAGTTAGGTAGGTAGTTCAGGCCACCACCTAGGATAACCTCTTTGGTGGTTCTTTTAGCCAATTTATATTAGAGTATTTGGCTAGTAACTTGCTTTGGATTTCTATCCAATTATGTCGGGCCTATCCCTTGTGGAGTTTCATGCCTTGATTTGATCAAGGGGTAGGGTGAGAGTTGTTCTTGAGCTTTGTTATGTATTCTATTTTTTAATAACTTGATGCTTTTCATGGTTGTATTTTGTGTGGATCATTTCGTGGGATTCGACGGGCTGAGTCTCCCTATCCCGTGGTTGCCAATGAGAGCATAATTTTAGAGCTGATTATTTGAAGTGGAAAAGAGCACGAGAGACCGTAAAAGACCATTTTTTCATGCAAAATGAAATGATTTTGTGGATCGATGAGCTAGATTTTTTCTAGATGGAGTTCCATGTTAGAAACCCCATGCAAGTCTCGATTCATTGATCGGAGTCTGTTTAATCCTTGCAAGGTTTCGTGTTATGAAGCAACTATGTGATCCAGGAGCCGAAAAGTGCATGACAAAGGCCAGGTTTATAAATTTTGATGTACGTTGAATTCTGATGTTTTAATGATGCATAGCATATAGGATACGTTTGTGTTAATTGTAAAGGTCTAGTAGCAAAGAAAGCTCGATACTAGCCCTAAGTAACAAAGCACTCTCGGTTTGGAAGAAAAGCATGAAAAGAACTCTCTTCGCACCTTCATAATGCTAATTGTTAATGAATAAACTTGTTTGAGCATGGTAGTCATACACAATTGCATTGCATGAACCATATGGTATCATATCCTAGATACATGGCAATTGTTTTCATGAATGATGACCTACGTGGAGAGTGTAAGATACCCTAAGCCGTAGGCCTAGATATTCATTTTCTTTAGGAATACTCAGTGAGGATTATCTATTATCTCCTGGATCAATTTATTGAAAGAGTGGATTATGTTTCAAATGTGTTGTGTGTTTACGGCGCATCTTAGGGCCAATTCCCAAGGTGTAGGAGAGCCATAGAGGAGCCACGGCAAACAGTCAAGAGGCGCTCCCTTTGTGTGTGTTTATGTGGTGTATAACACCAACATATTTAAGGACTCCCTTTGAGGAGTGTGGGGAAAGAATTATATGTTGGACTAGAACCATACAAACACAAAGTTCTTAAACGCTCCTAGCCGTGAGGCCGTGTGGGGTAGCTTGAGGTGTGTAGTAGAGGCTCGGCTAGTGCATAGAGCCACTGTTAGGCCCATTTCAGGTCTCGATAGTACTCTAAGAAAAGGATAAGTAGTGGATTGTATCCTCTTTGTGAAGTTCAAGGACATTGATTTGGATTGTTGAATTTGTCTTTTTAAGGTAAGGTTTATTGATTTGGGAAAGAGATGGTTTTCCTAGCTAATGATAAATTGGTTGACTCTTATAAAATAATCAAAGTTCTTTTTTGGTTGATATTATGAAAAAAGAATATTTTTCTAGTAATTGATGATAGGTTGATTACCTTGGTTGTGTAATTTTACAAAATTTATTATGTCCTCATGGGAACATTTTTGGTTATGCACTAAATCTTCCCAAAGGTTAGTGATGAGAGCCCTTCACTAAGGGGCTAGTTTGACATGCTAGAGGTTAGGACCAACCCTAGATACAAGAAGTATCTCTGTAGGGAGGATGTTAGGCGAGGAGGTGATAAGGGTACTACGGGGGCTTTGACTGTAAGTCTCTTGGGTCCCGGCTTAATCCCTAGGAGCCCATGATGGACTTCTTGGAAGGCCTTGATGCTAGATAAGGGGGGATTGGTGGACGGTGTGCCAAGAGATTTGGACATGAGTCCTAGATTAAGAGACAGAAGGCCAAATTGGCATTGTACCTTTGAGAAAGGGGAGGATAAATATATTTTTTTACAATTTCTTTCAAAGGATAGTTTGACATTGTCTTTGTGTTTATGACAATAAATTATGTGAAGAAACCAATGCTTGATAGCTAATTAACAAAGCTAACTTTCATGTCAAACACAACTATCTTAGGTTAAATAAATAACTAAAATAAATAACTAACATACACCATTGATAAAAGTGGGAGGGTGAAAACTCGGTGGGTCTGTCATCCTATGGATGAATTGTCTCGATGAGCCCAAAATTTTTCTTCAATGTGTTAGAAGTAGAAGAAGTCTGAATGCTTGACTACTTAGTGTATTATCTTATACTTCAAACAATGCCACTTTAGGAGACTAGATTCAAGGCTATATTGTACGAGTAGAGGAGTTTATGCATATTGCTACCCCTCGTTTCTCACTCATTATGAACCAAGTGTGGCATTGATCTTCTTCAATTCAAGCTCACTTGTGAATGTAGTGATTCTAAGACTCAATAGTAGAGAATCAATAGGTAACCTTAGTCTACTTTAGAAACCCAAATTCAAGTCGATCTTATGGGTTACGACCAAAACCTTTTGTTGGGTAGTGGACTCAAGTAGATCTAGGTGACAAAACATGTGTTATTTCCAGGAATATAAAAAACATTGCTTAGAATAATATCTTAATGGACCACTAAAATCATGCCATTGAGGACTTCTCAATCAAGTACATTACACACAGTATCAAAGCAAAACAAAATGAATATGGTAGCAATAAACTATGCTTCTATTTTCTTAACATTTTGACTTTTACGTGCAAAAGTAAAAGAGTTGAAGCTATCCTAATAAAATAGCCTAAATGATATGATGTCAATTATCTAGAACCTTCTATCGACATGGATGTTGAGATCCAATAAAATAAATTTCTCTTGAAAAAAATCAAGCTATCTAAGTTCACAAGAAAAGGATCCAATGTTGAGGTCTAGATTGAAACCATTGAAGATTATTTTGATACAACAGGAATAAGCATAGCTAACAAGGCTATGGTTGCCAAGGTGAAACTGGTAGGTGAGGTATGCTTATGCTGGAAGCACTGGTGTGCCAAGACAATGCTAGCAACGAGACCCTTATAAGCTTGTAAGATATCAAGAAGGTAGTAAGACGAAGATACTTGCTACCTTCCCATGGTACCATCAAGAAGAATGAGTTTTTTTCTTTGTGTCAGTGAGGATTATGTTTGGAGGCCTATTATTGTTGGTTTGTGACCCTTTAAAAATATACAAATCCTATGAACACTATCCAAAAGGTGGCCAAATTTTGATATGGATTGAATCAACCATTGGATACTCATTTAGAGTCCCTAAGGCCAATGAATTTGCAAGACACTCTTATAAGAGCCAAATCTTTGATTGGGCCTAGTGGGGATCAATTTCTTGAAGATAATTACCTCCTAGTGAACATTGAAAAATACTATAATGACTCAAAGGACCAAGGAATGACATGTCATGAGTGGAGTGAGGTAGGGAACATTCGAAAGAAATGTCCCAATTAACGATGCTTCCTTTGTGATGATCTAGGATATATCCAATAATATTTTTCTAAGTTGATTCAAGAAGAGGAGGAACCAGTAATAAAGCAAAGCTACACAAGTTCAACATTTAGCTTCCCTCAAGAATTGGATAATGATGAAGACCCAGAGTCCACTAAAATCCTTGAAGATGATTAGAAGTTATAGAGAGTTCATTGTGAGATGTAATAAGCCCTATGATTATAATGATCCCCTATTGATTTCCTACTATTGTAGTAATAGACTATAATTGCAATAAAAATTGAGGTATGATATGTTGCAATAAATTTGTCAATGAGTTCATTAAGTTATCTGTTGGAGTTTGAGTACTCATACATAATAAAGATCTAGCCCTTAAAGTTTAACATATAATCTTTAAACCTTTAAAAAAACATTACCTCTCACTGTTCATTGTTATCACTGCCACCTGAACTGTAGCCTTGTTAGTGATCAACGACATCCACTTCTCCACATCACTAGACAAAGAGTCATTAGCGAGCTCATCCCAACCTCCACCACTCGATCCCTAACTCAACTGCACAAGACTGGTCCTCCTTGTCATGCAACCATGAATATGTAGACACTAATTGATAACAAGTGGAGAAAGAGAGATACATATGCCCTTAGGCTATAAAAGACTTAATACCTAGCCATTTGCATGGGCTTATGAAGGCAGCTGAAATGGTACAAAGGGAGAGATAAATGTGTGTGTGTGTGTGTGTGTGGGAGAAAGAGAGAGATAGAAATAGAGTAAGAGACAAAGAGAAAGAGGGATAGAAAGAGAGAGATGAAGAAAGATAGAGGGAGAGAAAAATAGAAAGAAGGATAGATAAGAGGTAGAGGGAAAAATTGAGAGTGATAGAGGGATAAAGAGGGATTGAAAGAGGTAGAGGGAAAGAGATAAATTGATGAAGTGTGGTACTACTACGAAGCAAACATTGAGCCCCTAATTCTAAACTAAGCTAAAGTAGGTATCTCGAGACTCAAAGCATATAAGAAGGAGCAACACTGCAAACCTTGGAGCTAAAGATAAGCAAAAATATTGTTGAGGTTTGAGAAAGAGCACAAGTATTGTCAAGATTTGAGAAAGAGCACAAGGAATTGCACAATGGCTCCCAAGAGGAAGACCTCAAATACAAAATACTCAATTGTCACTATGATATCCATTCCACTTGCATCAAAAGCCTTCTAGGTATCCACTACCCTAATTTTGACTATTTATTACAACCAAGAATAGCCCAAATCAAGTCCAGCCCAAATCAAGTGTATACATGGTCAAAAACTCTTTGGTGAAACATACAAGTTCCCCTACTCTCTAGGACTATGAACCAAGCATAAGCCACCATAAAATGATAAAAGAGAGTGCATGGAACCCATATATAACATTTAACCCTATTTTGCCCTATCATAAACTGTCAGAACAACCCACAAATGGTAGTCAAAGCTTGTACACCAATCCACCAATGATCAAGGGTCAACTTCCATTGTTAGAGGCTATGTATCCAACAAATGATGACATAGTTAGTGTAATGAAAGAAGTTGAGGGGAGAGAGAAAGAGAGCTGAGGAGAGAGAAAGAGAACAAGAAGAAGAAGGAAGAAGACTAGAAGCGGAGAGAGAAAGAGAGGAAAGAAGAGAGAAAGGAGAAGGAAGCCATGGAAGCTGGAGATGAAGGTGAAGAGTGTGATCTTAATAATAACTGGTTGCCCTAATCTAGGGCTCTTACACCTTAAATACCCCGGTCGGTGTGATGGGGTGTCTAAACCCTAGTCGGTGTGTATCCCGCTTATTGCAATCCATCCCCACTCGAAAGGTTTTTGCCCTAAAAAATAAGGAGAAACAGAGGGGAGTGATGGGTGGGCTAAGGGAGGGTTGCAGAGCACTACTTAGAGCCCTTTGACAATAAAGAATAGGTGTGGAGAGACTAGGGATAGCATGTAGTCCTGGACCGGTCGGCTGAAGTAAACTGGTCATAACTTTTGATAGGTAGCTCCAAATGGGGCGTACTATATGTCGAAATGGAGATTATGACGAGTACTTTCAGCCAATTAGAATGCACATGCATTGGATTTGGGTTAGTACAAAACTGTTCTAAAACAGTGTGCAGTCTGGGGGCGGAAGGTGGGCAATTTGGGTCACGACCGACTAGTCTTCCAGCCGTTGGGGTTCACGGAGGTAGGGAAACTCATCGAGGATGGTTTCTGGGTGCCAAGAGGCTTCCTCCAAGGGTAGACCTTGCCATTTGATGAGGTTTTCTTTGATGGATTGGGATCGTAAGTGCTTATCTCATTGCCCAATGATTGCTTCAGGAATATATTGAGTGATGCTCTCTTCATCGATGGGGGGAAGTTCTTCTACATAGTCTACTGAGGAGCCTACAAAGGGTTTTAGCTGACTGACATGAAACACATTGTGGATTTTGGTGGTAGGGGGAAATTCTAAGTGGTAGGCCAAGTTGCCAACTCTCTTTAGGATGCAGTATGGGCCATAGATGCGATGGGCTAGCTTGTTACTGCTGCCCTCTTTGAGAGTGGAGTAGCGGGACTTAGGCACTTTCAAAAGGACCAATTCCCCTTCTTGGAATTCCAAATGCCTGCGTCTTTCATCAGCATAGAGTTTCATGTGTGTTTGGGCCTTCTGAAGATTCATTTTGCATTGCTGAAGTAAAGCTTGCATGCAATCCAATTCAGCTTGACTTTGAGGATTGATTTTATCAGTAAACAAGACTGTAGGAAGGGGAACCTTATACCCATATAAGGCCTCAAAATGGGAGACTCCAATGCTAGAGTGTGTGGAATTATTATATGCAAACTTAGCCAAGTGAAGCCACGTATCCCAACTGTGCTGTACATCATGGCAAAAGTGCCTCAAGTATGTCTCAAGCCATTTGCTCACTCTCTCAATTTGGCCATCAGTTTGAGGGTGGTATGCAGTGGATGGAGCAAGCTTGGTCCCCATGGAGGTGAAAACTGTCTGCCAGAAGTTGCTCATAAACTTTGCATCCCGATCATGTACTATGACTTGTGGTAAGCCATGCAACTTGAAGACATTTTCCATGAACTGAGTAGCCACCTGAGAGGCAGTATATTGGACCTTAGTGGGGATAAAGTGGGTAGATTTGGTGAGGGGATCAACTACCACATAGATATTGTTCCACCCTTTCTTAGTCATGGGAAGGCTGGTGATAAAGTCCATTGTGATGTGAGTCCATTTCCCGTCAGGGATGGGGAGAGGCTGCAAGAGGCCAGCGGGCCTGAGCGTACTATCCTTGTTCTGTTGGCATGGAACACATTTGGTCACAAAGTCCTTGACGTCCCTCCATAACTCGGGGGGGTCACTCATGAATATATGTATATATAACGTGAGTTCAAAATAAGGGGTTTTTTAAACACCATTATTATACATTTTTAATATACAGAAGGGTGCCATATAAAGGGGTTACTTATAGATTGAATAGAAAAGGGTTGTGTTTTATTCAAACCCCTCGAGCTCCATAAGCCTTTCCAATGAAAGCTCTTCGCAATCCTTTCATATGTTTTGAAAACACCCAAGTGACTGGCAATGGGGCAAGAATGCATTTCTTCCATGATCTTCTACGTGAAGGGGGAAGTGTGTGGGATGACAATCTTGCCATGGGACCAAATAAGGCCATGCTTGAGCTGATATTGGGAGTTTTCAGCCATATCCCCATGCTGTAATTTTTGAAATATGTAGCTGAAATGGTCATCCAACAAGTAAGCCTCCTGGAGCTCTTCAACCCAATCACTGTGCAATTCTGAGATAGATGACACTTTGCATGTCCACATTCGAGAGAGAGAATCAACCACAATATTATCCTTGCCCCGCATGTGTGAAATGTCAAAGTCATAGTTCTGTAAGGTTGCCACCCATCGCCTTTGCTTAGGAGTCAAAGTAGACTGAGTCAAGAAGCTGAGTCAAGAAGTATTGGAGGACTCGGTGATCGCTTTTCACTTGGAAGCGGCTACCATACAAATAGTGGTGCCATTTCTTGATGGCATGGAAAATGGCCACCATCTCTTGGTCGTATACATTCATTTGCATCTCCTTCTCATCAAGCTTTCGGCTTTCAAATACAATCACACCATGCTCTTGCAACAATACTGCACCGATACCCCGGCCACTGGCATCACAATGAATGGTAAAGAGCTTAGAGAAGTCAGGGCAAACAAGGATGGGGGCTGAAGTAAGTACGTCATTTAACTGTTTGAAGCTATGATCTGCAGTGGCATCCCAAAAGAATGACTCTTTTTTCAAGCGATCAGTCAAAGGTGCTACAATGGTGGCATAGTGCTTAAATGAAGCGTCTGTACCACGCAAGGAGGTGGTGGTGGAAGGAGTGGGCCAATCCTTAACACATTGCACCTTTTTGGGGTCAGCCTATATACCATTTTTACTCACAATGTGTCCCAAGTACTCTATAGATGTCTACATGAATATACATTTTCTCTCCTTAGCAAAGAGTCAATGCTCTCTCAGTATGTCAAACACCCTCCGAACATGTGTCAAGTGCTCCATAGATGACTTGCTATAAATGAGGATATCATCAAAGAAAACAAGCACAAACTTGAACAAAAAGGACTGTAGGATTTTGTTCATGAGGCTTTGAAAGGTGGCAGGGGCGTTAGACAACCCAAAAGGCATCACAAGAAAATAGTAAAGTCCATGATCAGTCCTGAAGGCCATTTCGACCTCATCTCTGCCGCATACGAATCTGATGGTAGCCAGAGCGCAAGTCAATCTTAGTGAAAAAGCATGCCCCTTTCAACTCATCCAGCAAATCATCAATCCGTGGGATGGGGTAGCGGTTCTTCACTGTAATTTTGTTTAAATCTCTGTAGTCAATACACATGCAGAAGGAGGCATCTTTCTTTTTGACTAAGAGGACAGGAGATGCATAGGGGGAAGAACTCGATTCGATGAAACCCATCTCCAACAACTCTTTGATTTGCTTGGCAACCTCTTCACGCTCACACTTGGAGAGTCTATAGGGGGGTTTGTTCACTCACTGGCTTGGAATGGGGCTCTAGGTCAAGTGGGTAGTCCACTTGTCTCTTGGGAGGGAGGGATGTAGGCATCTGAAATAAGTCATTGTATACCTCAAGTAAGGCCTGCAAGGCAGAGTCATATGATACTGTGAAGTGCTGATCAAAATTGTCCTTATTTAATTGCAAAACAAAGATCTGTGAGCATTTCTTAAACTCCCATTTGAGTTGCTTTGCTGTAATGAGCTGAAAATCAGCATGGTCTCGAACTCCCTCTAGGTGGATAGGCTCTCCATGCATCATAAACTCCATGTAAAGCTAAGAGAAATCCATAGCAATTTTTCCCAATTGTTTTAGCCAATCATAGCCCAAGACAACATCAATGGGGTCCCATATCTAGGGCAATCAGATCAACCAGTGCCACATAATTTTTAGCCAAGCATAAGGGAACTGCGGGACATACATGTGTGCTGATTTCTTCTTCTCCATTTGCTATTTCGACCTTCAAGGGGTGGTGTAATGCCATAGGAATACATTTTGACCGATCAATGGCTGATTTATTGACAAAACTGTGCGTGCTTCCGCTATCCACAAGGATAAAAACATGCTTTCCATTGATACTTCCTTGAATGTGAAGGGTACTGGGGCTACGCGAACCTATCCAAGCATCCAAGGCGATCGAGCAAAGGAAAGTGGGAGGTGGGTGGGATGTTAAATCGAGTATCTATGAGGGCGCACTGCTCGGGTCAAAGGGAAACCCATCCTCCAGGTCATAGAACTGCTCATGATCAACATCCTCTGTGGGCTCAGTCTGGTCAATGGCCAGGTCATCCTCCTCATTGTGCCAATCTTCCATGATATACATGCTATGAACTTTGACCTTAGCTGACTTGTAGGGGCATTTGGGGGCATGATTAGCAGTGTACTTATCTCCACATTTAAAGCATAGGCCATTTTCTTTCTTTTCCTTGACAACATCTGGGGAGATGAGCTGTTGACACTGGATCCATGGGAAGGTAATGCAGTGGATTGTTGTTTTTCAGCATACCAATTTTCAGCCATAGAGCCCGATGCTGTCCCAAAAGTGCCCATTTTTCTTTCAGCTTGGAAGGCAGGGTAAGTGGGTACTTTGGGGCTGTTATTAGGCATAGAAGAGCCTCGAAAACCACCTCCGTATGGGGTTGATCGTGAAGGAATGCGGGGAGGTCCAACACCTTGCTGAAAATACTCATTCTTACGGTACGTTCTTGCATATCTCTCAGCTAGTTTGATTGCATCAAACAGTGTAGTGGGTTTTTGGGCCATGACATCAACCGATAGACTCGGTTCCAATCCATAGATGTACTTGTGCAATTTAGCATCGCCACTGATGCTTTCCACATACATGGTCAACTTCATGAATTGATTGGTCATACATACCCTGTTGTCCATACATCCCTTGTTTTCCATGAAATCCTTGTTGTCCATGCATCCCGTGGTGGCCATACATACCCTGTTGTCCATACATCCCTTGTCATGCATTTAGCCTATGTTGTCCATTATAGCCATGATGTCCATGTTGAGATATCGAGCTTCACTCGTGATATGCCAGGGTGACCGTTGTGCATTTATGTCACCGACTTGTTAGTTGCAGATGCGGTTGGTACACCGCCCATGAATAATAGCTAGATGACAGCTATCCTTATCTACTCTAGTTCGTGGCTCAGTTAGTATGCCACCTTAGTTAGTTGAGTTTGGTTTGAGACCCATATATAGGGTTCTTTTATTTCTATGTACTTGAGTTCTTTTGGCTTACACAACTAAGAAGAGGAAAGCTGTTTTCAGCCTCCACCTTTGTGTGTATTCCCCCATTATGCAAGCAAGAAAGCTACAAGTGAGACTCCTTCCTTCTCTCCCACAATCTTGACATGGTATCAGAGCCTTGTTCGTGGTAAGGAGCTCAAGAAAGCAAACCAAGTTCGCGGTGTTCTGGTAAGAGGATCAGTGTTGCTTTCATTTTTCTGTTTTGGGAGCAAGTCTCTGCAGGTAGCATAGCCAGAAAGTGCAAGAGTGCATTGTCTCAGATTGAGACGCTCTTTGCGGTGTAGCAAGAGGGCAGTATATGCTGCGAGATAGGGCTTTAGCCCTTGGTTGCTCTGTTTTTTTGATTTGAGGCTATTTTGGGGCCTGTTTTGGAGGCAGAAGTTTTCTGCACGCACTTAAGAAAAGGTCCTGTTTTATGCTATGCGATCACTGTTCTACAGGTTAGTGAAAAGTTACTGTAGAAATTGCATCGTATGCATGTGCGCAGAGACATTGGGAGTTACAGAATCATCCTTGTTGCCTGTTGATGCAAATCGTCACTAGGAAGTGACTGTGTGGTCAAATACCACTTTCGTCAGTTTTGCAGATTTGCTGTTGTGAGGCTGAAGCTGTGTTCTTTGCAGTGACATAATTTTTTGCAATGTTTTGTAATGGCGTCTGATTCTCTTTCACAGATTGTCACTGAAAATCTTGACAAGAACAACTTCCAAGCATGGAAGTTTAGAATGACGAATTTCCTTATGGGAAAAGAATATTGGGAATTCGTTGTAGGAAATGAAGAAGAACCAGTTCTTCCTGATGTTCCCAATCAACAGCAAATGCAGGCATTTAAAGCATGGCATGAGAAAGCTAGAAAAGTTATGTACTGGCTGTCTATCAGTATTTTAGACTCTATGATTGTGCGTATTCAGGATGCAAGTACGCCAAAGGAGGCATGGGTTACTTTGTCAAAAATGTATAGCACAAATACGCAAGCCAGGAAAATGCAGCTCAAGCAAGAGTTGCACAATGTGCAAAGAGAAAGTATGAGCATCAATGACTACCACATGAATGAAGAAGATTGCAGATGCACTTGCTTCCATTGGGTCACTAGTGGAAGATGATGATTTAGTTTCTGTGACCTTGAATGGTCTAGGAAAGGATTATGCACAGTTCCGAACATCCATTTCCGTCCGTGAAAGATTTCCTGATTTTGAGGAGTTGATTGCTCTTCTAATTTTTGAGGAGCAGAGAAATGGTGGTGCATCTTCTTCAGGAGGAACTTCAAAAGAAGCAGTCTTCTACTCAAATGCTAGAAGAGGTAGAGGCAGAGGTAGAGGAGGCCGATCTGGAGGCCATGGTAGAAATTAGAATATGCAACAAACTCAAGAAAACCAGTCCTATGGAGGAGGACGTGGTAACTCTAGAGGCAGAGGGAGCCAAAGAGGTCGTGGTGGATGGCAAAGAGGGCAAAATGCAAATAGCAATGTTGAATGCTACTACTGTGGTAAAATGGGTCATATGGCTAAAGACTGCTATAAAAAGCAGAATGACATCATGAATAGAAAAGTGCAACAAGGGAATTATGCATCTTCTAGTAGATAGGGTGATGACAGAAATGAGCATTTGTTTATGGTGCAACATATGACCAATTCTGTGACAAGTGCAGAAGAAAGTAACGATGTGTGGTATGTTGACTCAGGTGCATCAAACCACATGACAGGTCATGCAGAATGGATGCAAGATGCAAGGAAAATGGAAAAACCAGGATTTGTGGAGACTGGTGATGATACTGCACATCCTATTGTGCAGATTGGAAAAATTACTTTGTCTATGTAGGATGGGAAAAAGAAATACTTGTCGGATGTATTTCATGTCCCGAATATCACCAAGAACCTGGTTTCTGTTGGTCAAATGGTTGAGCAGGGCTTGTAGGTCAGATTTAATTCCCATGGATGCTTTGTTGAGGATATGAAAAACAAAGATTGCTTGGTAGAAAAAGGAAAGAAGAAGGGCAGAATGTTTACATTGGATGCAGACATGCCTGAATTGAGTGCAGCAATGTTTGCACATGGGACTGGTGTAGTTGCAGATATTGATATCTGGCATAAACGCATTGGTCATGTTAATATATAGCGACTTGAATCAATGTAGGCCCAAAATATTGTTGCAGGATTGCCAAAATTCAAGGTTGCAGAAATGCATAAGGTATGTGAAGCCTGTCAGTTTGGAAAACAGGCAAGGAAACCATTTCCTAGACATGTTCAAGAGAGTAAAAAGCCATTGGAATTAATCCACTCTGATGTGTGGACTACTAAAGCTGCATCTCTTGGAGGCTGTCATTATTTTGTCACTTTTATTGATGAATATAGCAGAAAAGTTTGGGTATATTTTATGAAAAAGAAAAGTGAAGTTTTTGGGCATTTCAAAACTCTTAAAGCTATGGTTGAAAAAGAAACAGACCTGCGAATAAAATGCCTAAGGTCAGATGGAGGGGGAGAGTACCTCTCAAATGAGTTTGCAAGGTTCGTACAGGAGCATGGCATAAAGCAGCAATATTCATGCAGTCATACCCCACAACAAAATGGAATTGCAGAAAGGAAAAACAGGCATATTGGAGAGGTATCTCGTGCCATGCTCAATGAAAAAGACTTGCCAGATTTTTACTGGGCTGAAGCAGTTGCTACAGCAGTCTACATAATGAGCAGGACTCCCACTGCAGCAATACATGGGATGACTCCAGAGGAGAGGTATACTGGTAGGAAACCAGATATTTCTCATTTGAAGATTTTTGGTTGCATTGTCTATGTTCATGTGCCAGATGAGTTGAGATCCAAGTTGGATCCAAAAGCTGAGAAGTGCATCTTTATTGGTTACTCTCTGCAGCAAAAAGGGTATATATGCTATAACCCTTCTACTCGTAAGTTTACAGTGAGCAGAGATGTTGTTTTTGATGAGATGAGTAGCTGGTATAAACCAGTAAATGTGATTGATAATGTAGATGCACAAAATGGTAATGCTGCGTAAAATTCACAGCAGCAGTCACAAGATATTAGTGGACCTGGAGCGTCCTCTAGCAATGGTTCACATTCTTCGCCGTGGACAGGCAGATTGAGATCAGGAGAATCTTCTCAAAGCAATGCAAATAGTGATATGCAGGTATCACGAAAAGGAAAAGAGAAGGTAGATCAGCCCATGTTTGATGTGAATGCAGGTCACTCTTATGTGGATGGTGAATCCAGTGGCTCAGAACAAAGCATTGATGATGAGTTGGGTATTCCTTCTATTGTTACACCTGGAGTAAGGAAGACGAGGGATGTTTTGAGAGCACCTCGGAGTGAACCTACTAGCGCAGGTCTACTAGAGCTAGGTATCTTGTGGATAGGCTGAAATATGATGGATTTACAGCCATTCACTATGCCTATATGGTCAAAGTGATACAGGAACCAGAACCCACTTCTTTTGAGCAAGCCATGGGAAAAGAAAAATGGGAGAAAGCCATGGATGAAGAAATGGATGCCTTGGAAGCAAATGCTACATGGGAATTGGTACCTTTGCCTAAAGATAAGAATGCAATTGGTTGTAAGTGGGTTTATAAGGTGAAGCACAATGTAGATGGCTCTGTGAACAGATACAAGGCAAGATTAGTAGTCAAGGGGTATGCACAAACATATGGCATTCCTCTTGATCAGGAGCTTGGGAGGTCAGGAAGAGGTCCCGGGGCTAGTTGATGTCGGGGATCACCTTTGGGTCAGATTTCTTGGGGTTTTTTGGGGCTAGCAGCCATGGCAGCTTGCAGGAGAAGAGAGAGAAAGAGGGCTAAGGCAAAAAGTAACTGAGGTTTTGCCCTCCTCCAACTCCTGGGACTCTAAACTTGACCTGGAACCCTTAAAATTTGCATGAAAAGAAGTGACGACCTGCTATTTTAACCGTTTTACCTGTAGATATGTCTGAATCTCCGGCCATAGCTCCTGCTTGCTCCAAAAAGCTGAAGTTAACCGCAGTCCTTCTTGCTGTACATGTACTTGTAAGCTGAGTAACTAGGGTTTTTGGGATTTGAAAAGGGAAAGAGGAAAAGGACCAAAGCCTAAAGCTCTGATACCACTTGTAATGAAAGAAGATGAGGGGAGAGAGAAGGAGAGCTGAGGAGAGAGAAAGAGAACAAGAAGAAGAAGGAAGAAGACTAGAAGAGGAGAGAGAAAGAGAGGAAATAAGAGAGAAAGGAGAAGGAAGCCATGGAAGCTGGAGATGAAGGTGAAGAGTGTGATCTTGATAATAACTGGTTGCCCTAATCTGGGGCTCTTACGCCTTAAATACCTCGGTCAGTGTGACGGGGTGTCTAAACCCTAGTCGGTGTGTATCCCACTTGTTGCAGTTAGTTCAAAGAGAGAAGAGGATAATCAAGAGTTTGTCTTCAACCTTGTATGCTCTATTGTTGGCTGTCAAAATAGTCCCAAATTAGTCCACTAATGGTACTCATGACACATAGCACTCTCCTTCCATGAGCAAAGATGAATCTTCTATTGGTAAAGTCCAAGATGCAAGCATAAGAAGCTATGGATAGTGCAGAGAGAGAAGAAGAGAACAAATCTGAGTATTCAGCTTTGAAAACCTTATTCTAAAACTGAGAATACAGCAACACACCCTCTCCAAGAGAGCCCCTTTGCATGAATAAAAAGTCATTTTTCCCTACTCCAATGGTGGAGAGCTTCCTCGTCACTTGCCACTTGAGTTCTAGGGCCCCCATGAGCTCTCCTGCATCCCTTTTTCTCCACAACTGGGACAGCACCATGGCGCTTATCAAAAGAGGCCAAAAATTGCCTTGAAGATCCTGGCCATACTCCACGACTCCTTGTCTACTACTTAATTATCTAGTGCGTCACTTGAGTGACTAATCAAGGCTTAAGTTATGCCACTCACTAGCATGACTTGTCAAGTGCTTCCCAAGTCCATAAGACAAAGTCAATCTTCAAATAGGGACCATCATTACTTGGTGAAATAGACAACAGCTCTATTATTGCTATGTCCAGTCAAAGTGTCAATTTTCACTATGTGTATCGAAACTCCTTCGACAACGTGATACATATATATATTTGTGAGTGAACCCCCCTCCCCCTTGAGACTTGTTTTTAGGTATATACATGAAACTTTTGATAGATATAAGAGGATATTCTTGTTGGCTTTAAAGTAGCTAAGGTTTGTGCTAACTCTTTAGGGACAATTGACAAGAGCCGTTTCCTCAATTGGAAGGGGCAAGTACACGAGTTCCCAGATCAGTGGTTTGATTCCCCTTAATTGGCCAGCTCTATGATGTGTGATCCTTTGAGAGGAGTTCTCAGTGATCAATTGATCATCCTCAATTGACCGCTCTATGATGTGTGATCGTTTGAGATGAATCATGAAATGAACCTCCACATGAGTGGATGACATCCGAATTCTAAAATAAAAATGCCATTAAACTTAGTATCTAGTTGGGGAAAGCTACTAGTATTTAGAGATGGATTTGACCAATATTTTCCTAAAATTAATATTCATAGTTTACTTCCTTCAACAGACGCAAGCATTTTTTAAAAAAATGATTCATAGTTTACTTTCTTTAATGGACCTGAGCATTCATACAAAAAGAAGGTATGTTTTCCCCATACAATTGAGGAAAAACTCGGTAGGGGAGGTACGTGGAAGCATGTTTTGGGAAAATCAAAATCCGTGAACCCACTAGGAAGCCGCGACATTGTATTACTAGGGGAGGTACGTGGAAGCTTGTTTTGTGAAAATCAAATCCGTGAACCCACTATGAAGCCGCGAGATTGTATTGCTGACGAAGTGGAAAGAGAGAATCCTCCACTCTAATTGAGACACGCGTACACGCAGAGAAAGCGCGGCCCGAGAGCAGTTCGATGCGTATATATACATCCAACTCATCACTCCGTCTTCAGTCGCAGTTGATTAAAATCCTCTTCTTTTCCTTCTCTTTCCATCATCGTGTTCGTCTTGTCTGCCTGTCTGTGTATTGTACTGTTAGCTTACTATTAGCGGCCGTAATTTGTTCTGCGCGCCAGTTTCTGCAACGAATCGGTGACTCTAGATTGGGAGAGTAAGATGGGGCACGCAGGCCATCACCGCCATGGAAAACATCACCACTCTTATGGCTATGGCTATACCTACGGTTACCCGTCACAAGGTATATTATGAATGTCTGGCTTCCTGCAGTGTGTTTCTTATGATCTCCTGTCTCCTTATAATGCTTGCGACCATATTATTCCCTAGCATCTAATTGATCTCGCTTCTCCTTCCATGCGTATTTAGTATTTTTAATTCCTGAATCGTCCTCTAATTACCGTGTTTTGTTTCTTTCTTGCTTTGCAAATCTTATCTACTGCAGGATATCCTCCGGCGTACTACCAGCAACGACTGCCCAGGCGCTCTGGCGGAGGCTTCTTGCGTGGATGGTATGGGCTTCTTATCTTTTCTGATTTACTAAATCTTAATCCCTGTTTTGAAGATTGTGTTAAATCGAAATAGGAATTCGATTTGACTTGATCGATCGGTCGATTGATATGTTCTAATTTGCAGCCTGGCGGCACTGTGCTGTTGCTGCCTGGTGGAGGAGTGTTGCTGCTGCGATCCTACTGTCGTCATTGGATGATTTCACTAAAATTGCAGATTCCTTGCAAAATTGCCATTCTTGATTTGTATATATTTTTTGGGTAAAAATTTGCGCCTCCTAAATCTCCACCTGTTGTAATCAATGAAGGAGTCCGTCTCCCTTACGGTATATACATATCAATACGAACATCACGACAGCAACTTCGCTCTATTTGCTCGGCTGTGAGAGAGAGAGAGAGAGTGTGTGTGTGTGCGTGTGTGTGTGTGTGTGTGTGTATAGAATGACTTAAGAAGAGAAGAGAGAGTGTATTTTTATAGAAAGAGTTACGTAATGTGTGTGCGCGTGCGTGTAGACAGGCTTAAGAACTGTTATTTAGATTATATTTTTAGAAATACTTAAAGAAATTGTGTAGATTCTACATCTAGAAATACTTGTAAGGAAAAGGGACATCTACAATGACCTCGGTAAGTGTTGTGTACTTAACGAACATCTAGAAATACTTTTAAGGAAAATATATAACATCATGAGGTGTTGTGTATTTAATGATATCGTTATATGTTGTGTATTTAATGAAAATCTATAACGATATCGTTAGGTCTTGTGTACTCGATGAAAATCTATAACAACATCGTGTGAATTCTATCATTACCTCCTCTCGAATCCTTTGGGACAAGGGATGCAACCCCCCAACATAACATGGCCTAGAATATTGGAGGAGAGGAAGACGGATGGGATAAGGTGTGCATGTGTTGGTTCATACTTGGGAAGAATTTGTACTTGATTCACCCAAAGAATCCTCTATTCCACCCAGGGGACTCAAGGGGAACCCGGGAAGGCTATGGGAAAAATGGAGTCCTCAATATGGCTTTACCTTCAGGTCTTATAAAGCCTTAATCAACAAATCGAATGAAATAAAACTTAATATATATCCTCGAGAGTCGTAATACTTAACTAATGATCCTCCCTGGCAGAATCTATTTTCTAGCATGTTGGAGACCTCCGTAGAGAAACCTAAAACAACTTGAAGCTCTATGTTGACGATTTTTGTGGGCGGACATCCCCGCATAGTTTAAAATATCCAAGGTAGCATGGGAGACTTGCAATCTATCCAATAAATAGAGGGGGTTGGGATAATGGACCTTCATAGGATGGCTAAAAAACTAGGAGGGGAATGGGTTATCAAGTGTTGGTAGCAACAAGATGAAACCTGGGCAATCATTTTCTTGTATAACCTAAGTAAATTCACAGTCATTAACTATCCAAGGCTTGACACAAAACTGCCTATCCATAGTGTTATATTTTCCAAAACAAAATTCTCTTCTATATGTGCCTCCCCTCTTGTCAAAAGCATATGGGAGGCTTGGCAAAGGTACAAGAAATGGTTACAAATTCCAAGCAGAATCCAAGATCAGTCCTAGGCTGCCCGGGACTCCATATGGTGTAGCATAACGGTACCCTTGTTTGCAGATGAGGCCTCATTTTAAACAGGAAAGGAGCCCAAACATGGTGAGACTTGTGGGACTTCAACAAAAAAAGATGGCTATCAAATAAACAGTTGAAAGCTAAATTTAGACAAGAATTTAGATTTGCAAGTATTAAGTAATGTGAGATATCAAGCTCAACACAAGTTGAGACTCACGTACTTGGGTAGCAATTTTTGCATTCATATCACTGACATGGTTGGTACCTCCATTGGCATATCACTCTAGTGATACTCTATAATTGGATATTAGCTAGTCCACATGAGTCATCTTTCTACTTAGTGTGTTCACACTATGGATGACTTGTATATTATGTATGTTGTACACTCTCTTATTCTTAGTAGACTCATATAGTGAAGAAGAAGAAAGAATAGGGTTACAACTTCCTACCTTATGTGTCTTCTATTTGTGTATTTTGTGTCTTGCAAAATCTCAATCTCCCTCTCTCTCTCGCTTCCCCCCCAATCTTTTCATGGTATTATGCAGTGTTCAAAGGAACTATTGCCACTAAATTGATTACTTATTACACATTCGCTATTAAATAAAATTTATGTCAATAAATTAATGACTCACATTTCTTTAAGTGTTGATGATGATCTAGCATGGCCATGAGACCATTTAGAGACCAATATTCCTAGTGCATCACTTAATGGGGTGATCAGAGCACTGTGACGGGGATATCTAGTACATGCAGTACAAGTTATGAAGGGGAAAATAAGTGTCTGCTTGCCAAGTGTAAGAGTATACACAAGAACCAAGGAGTTACACATCAATGAAGATGGATTAAGTTCTAAGAAGAGGAAGTGCATTAGCATTGTGTATATGCATTTATTTGTGCACTTGTTTGTAATGAGCATTGCATTCATTTGGGATCATCCTCTCCCTTGCAAGTCAAGGTTTAAGGTGTTTTCTTTCATTAAGAAAGACGAGAGGGGTAATTCTCTCACTAAGAAAGACAAGAGACGTGATCCTCTGGAAGTGAGGAGAGAAGTGATTTTCTTTTTCTAAGGTCTAAAATGACACAAGCTTTTGTGTGGAAGTCAATTTTAAGGTTGAGGCCTAAGGCAATTTAATGAACTCTCTTTAAGGTGGTTGCATGGACCACAAGTTAAGAGTACAGTTTAAGAAGCTGTTCTTTTAAAAAAAGATATGGTGAATTCATTTTTAAAATATCTCGTGATAGAAAGAGGATCTTTAAAAACGAGTTGCGAGGGTTATCGGAAACAACGAGATCTACAACTTTTGTGTTGGACATTTTTTCATCCGAGCAACACACAGAGAGATATCTCGAAATTGGTACTGCAAAGTAGGTCCCAGAGTAGCCACATCTTGCATGAAGATCAACTCAAGTCTCTCTCCAATAAAAGAAGCTCTTGAAAGCCAATAAAAGAAGAGGCTCTCCTTGGGTGTGAGGGAGGTGAAGGAAGTATGACTTTGCATGCATCCAAGAGGAGAAGAGAAGGTGCAAGTACTGTGGAAGCTCTACTGAAGTCAAGTGCTATGGAAGCTCTACTGAAATCAAGTTCTAAGAGGAGAAGAGAAGATGCAAGTGCTGTGGAAGCTTTGTTGAAATCAAGCACTAAGAGGAGAGCCCTACACATATTGTGTAGGAGGGAAGGAGACTCAAGAAGGATCAAAAGGTGCCAACTTCCAAGTTGTGCAAGTGTTAGGTGGTTGTATACCGTGCAAGGAACCATGATCTTGTTTCCAAGATCTACAAGTAAGAACTGGTTTCTGTGTAACAGAGGAGCTTGCTCCTTGTCAATAATATAACTCCACAAGGTGGGGGGACTGGCCCATCTTCCAGTCCCTAATGTGTTGTCAATTTCTCTATCTCTCTCTCTATATATATATCTTTCTTTTCTCTCATCTATTCTGGAGTATAATATTCACCATATATATTTTAAGTATATAAGAAAGTCGAGCGTGTATCTCGAATCTTATAACATTGGTATCAGAGCAAGTCTCTTTGCTTTTCTCAAAGTAAAGGCGATCCTTGCAAGAAGAAGATAAAGATGGCAACTGATGAAGTGCATACAAGTGAGCAATTACAGGCTCAATTGATAGAGTATCGTAGCTTGTTGGAAATTTCCGAAGTAGGTCAATTGATTGGTAGCTTAAGGGCAAGGGAAGAAGCTACTTATAAAGGACCAAAACCTCCAAAAGATGGTGATACTGGAAGAAACACCATTGCACCAATTGATGGTGAAGGTGCAAAGCATCCAATTTTGAGAAGCTTCATGGAAGAAAGAAGGACTCTCTGGTAAAGAAGAGTAAAAAGACCTCACCTCGAGTGAGGTGGATAAGGAGGAAGTTATCTCCCTCAGCAATCAGCTACTCCCTTGATTACTCAAGTTCCTCCTCCTCCTCATCAACTTCTGGTTCCTACCCTCTTGGTTGTAAGTCTCTACAATCTGCAAACGGACAAAGAGGGACCATAAGAAGAGCAAGCTTAAGAAGGATAAGACTTTCAAGTATGGGGATAAGGACATAAAGTTTGACTCTTACTCTGATAAGAAAGATCCTTTTAAGGCGTTAGCATTTGTTAGGCAATTTGAAGTTACTTTTTCTGATGGTAATTTCTCAGAAAAGTCTAAGCTAAGGCATGTAGGCATGCACTTGAAAGGCATCCTTAGCAATTGGTGGTTGACTCTCATTTTGGAGGGAAGGAAAGCTATGACTTGGAAAAAGTTCAAGAAGAAGTTTTATGTTCAGTTCTTGCCTCTTGATTTTGAGAATGATGTCAAGAAGGAGTGGGATTGGCTAGGCCAGAAAGAGCATGAGAAGGTCACTAGTTATGTGGACAAGTTTTGGTCTACTCTTCTCAAGGTTACTCCTTTCATGGAGATCAATGATGAAGAGAAAAAAAGGAAGTTTGAAGTTGGCCTACTCCCTCATTTACATAGAACCATGAAGGTGTATCCACATGAAACCTTATCTCGCATGATGGAGTCTGCCATCATAGCTGAAAGTTTACATACACCTAGTACATCTCGAAAGTTGGAGATGAGTTCTTATAGAGCTAGACAAGAGTAGCTATATGATCAACCAAGAGATAGGACTAATCAAAGAAGACCTATCTTTACCCACGACAAATATTCAAAGCTAGAGGCTAGCAAGAAGAAGCAAAAGTATCTCTCACCCTCTAAGATATAAAAGTACAAAGAGGAAGGAAGGTGCTTTCTTTGTGGTGAGTTAGGGCATATGAAGCTTGATTGTCCTCACAAAAGGAACGAAGAAAATGTGGTTAAAGATCCTCCTCCAGTATCCTCAAATTCTATTCTAGATGTGCAAGCTAACACTCATTCAAATGAGAAGAAAAGACAACCTTAAAGGGTTGGGGGACACTCAACAATCAACGAGTTTTGATACTCTTTGATCTAGGGTCCACAGATAATTTTGTATCAACAGATATTGTTGAAAGACAAAATTCCACTAGATTGATTGGGAACACCAATTGGATCAGGTTTGGAATTTGAAGGATTTACAACCAATTCTACTCCTATCCATCTTAGAATTGGGGATTACTGTGACCAAGAATATTTTCCACTTGCACCCATGGGTAATTGTGATGTTATCTTAGGTATGCCTTGACATTACAATATTAGACCTCTTCCCGATTTTGTTAAGAAGACCCTTGCATTTCAATTCAAGGGTCAGAACATAGTATGCATTACTGATGTTGGAGATTGGCTTATGCCAATGGTTAGTCATGTTAGTATTTCTAAAGAAATGAAAAAATCTATTTCTGCATACATGATTTTTATGAGAGAGTCAAAATAAGCTAATGACTCAAGGGTACTTAATGCCTCTAATGAACACACAATACCAACTAATGCTTCTCAGACTTTAAAAGAACACCTCTCTTTAATTGATCAAGCCAGACATGATTTTGTTAAACAATATGAAGATTGTTTTAGTGATTCACTTCTAGGAGAGTTACCTCCTAGGCGCCCAAAAGATCACACAATTGATCTTATCCCAGGCAGTTCACAACCTAACCAACGGACTTACCGAGTAAGTGCAAGTCAGCAAGAGGAGATCCTAAAACAAGTAAATGAACTATTGGAAAAAGGGTTAGTTCAACCTAGCTCTTCTCCATACTGCTCTCCAGTCTTACTTGTTCAAAAGAAAGATGGTTCTTTCCATATGTGCATAGACTACAGATCTTTGAACAACATCACAATCAAGAACTATTTTCTTATCCCAAGGATAGATGATATCTTGGATAAGTTGCAAGGGGCTAGTGTCTTTAGTCGCATTAATCTCAAGAGCGGCTATCACTAGATACGGATAGCACCTGAAATTGTTCATAAGACAACTTTTTGTACAACATTTGGACTATATGAGTTTTTAGTCATGCCATTTGGTTTGACTAATGCACCTGCCACATTCAATCAAATGATGGAGAGAATTTTCAGACCTCACTCAAAGTTCACAGGTGTCTTCTTTGATGATATTCTAATATTTTCACAGTTTGAAGAAGAGCATAGAAAATATCTATCTATTGTTTTTCAAGAGCTTTGCAAGCATAGACTACAGGTCAATGCTAAGAAGAGTGAATTATTCATTTCGAAAATTCATTACTTGGGCCATATTGTTTCTCACAATTTGGTGAGAATGGATCCTAAGAAGATTTGACCCATTGTTGAATGGCCTACACCTACTTCTGTACATGAAGTTAGAAGTTTCTTGGGTCTATGTTCATACCACAGGAGGTTCATACGAGGTTTTGCATATGTTGCATCTCCTCTACATGACCTTACTAAGAAGCAAATGCCTTTTCATTGGGGATCAAAGGCAACTGCAAGCCTTTGAAAGAATTAAGTTTCTTGTGACTCAAGAACCAATTTTCATAGATCCTGATCTTCAAAAACCTTTTGAAGTTCATTACAATGCTTCTCGGGATTTCATTGGAGCTGTGCTTAACCAAGAGCATCATGCAGTATCATTTGAGAGCTGATGCCTCAAGGATCATGAGCTACATGCTCCAGTATATGAGAAAAAGCTTATGGCAGTGGTACATGCTCTTCAAGTATGGAAACACTATTTACTTGGTGCAAATTTTGTTATTAAAATAGATCACCAAAGTCTAAGATACTTCCTTACTCAAAAGAAGCTCTCAGAGAAACAAATGCACTAGGAAAATTTCTTATCTATGTTTCGTTTTCAAATTCTTCATACATTTGGAACTAAGAATGTGGTAGTAGATGCTCTATCATGACGACCTTGAGTGAATGCAATCACAATTGTTTACTATAACAAGTTCATGGATTTACCCAAAATGTATGCAACTGATTCTGACTTCACAACCATATGGGATCTAACTCAGGTCAGTCGATTACACCTTACTCGATTCGATATGGTTATTTGTATCATCATCAAGCAATTTTTGTAGCATTATAACCATTGAGACACAAGGTAATGGATGAAGCACATGCATCTCCATATGCTGGACATAGGGATATTCTACCCACTACTCAAGCATTGGAAAGATATTTCTTTTTTCCCACTCTTAGAGCTGACATTGAAAGATATGCCCATGAGTGCAATATATTCTAAAAAGTAAAGTATGACAGGCATAAACCACTTGGTCTACTAAAGCCATTACCTATTCCCAATGAGCCTTGGGAAAGTATAGCAATGGACTTTATCATGGAGCTTCCTCACCCGCACACAAGCAAGCAACGATGCAATTTGGACAATCATTGATAGATTCAGTAAGCAAGCTCACTTTATACCTGTGCAAAAGACAATCAAAGTCGATCATATGGCTAAGCTATTCATTGCTCATATTTTCAAGCATCATGGTATGCCTAAGTCCATTATAAGTGATCAAGATCCCAGCATGACCAGTCTCTCTTGGCAAGCTCTCTTCAAGAACCTCTGGACAAAGTTAAAGTTTTCATCCTCTTATTATCCTTAAATGGATGGATAGAGTGAAAATGCTAATTCTATTGTTCTAGACCTTTTGGAATCCATGTTTCTGATAATGAAAGAGAATGGGAAAAACATTTTCCTTTAGTAAAGTTTGCATACAATAATACGGTGCACTCGAGTACTTGTAAGGCACCCTTTGAGATCATCTATGGTAAGCCTCATTTACCACCCATTCTTATTATGAAGGATAAGATATTTGTATCAAATGAGTTTGTTAGAGACATTGATACAACTTTCACTCAAGTAAAAGCTACTATCCAAAGGACACAAGAGAAGCATAAACGTGAAGCTGATAAGCATCGTCGTAAGTTAGATCTCAAGTTGGGACAATATGTTCTTCTTAAGTTTGAGAAGGCTCACTTGAAGAAGCAGAAAGGTCAAAATGGTAAAGTGGTTAAGCTTTTTAATCGCTATTATGGCCCTTTCAAGATCACAGATAAGATAAATGATGTGACTTTTTGTTTGGATCTACCAAGTCATTGGGACATTCATAATGCTTTTCATATAAGTTTGCTACATTCCTATATTGGAGAACCTCCAATGGAACCAATCAAGGAAGATTTACCCGACATAGAAGAAATAGAAGAGTTCCTTGTGCTTGAAATAATTTTACACCATAAGAACAATACCCTAAGGTCAAGTCAGGTATTATAGAAGTATCTGGTTAAGTTTAAGAATTATCCCCCATTGGACGGTCAATTTATGAGACTGAGAGAGAACTACAAGACTTTCTGGATCTTCTTAAGGACTATGTATCCTCTCTACAGTTTGAGGGAAACTGTTTAGAAGCCAGAGGGATGTCACTAAATTGATTCCTTATTATGTATTCTCTATTTAAAAATTTTTATGTTAATAAATTAATGACTCACTTTTCTTTAAGTGTTGATGATGATCTAGCATGGCCATGAGACTATTTAGAGATCAATATTCCTAGTGCATCACTTAATGGGGTGATCAAAATACTGTGACAGGGATATCTGGTACAGGCAGTACAAGTTATGAAGGGGGAAATAAGTGTTTGTCAAGTGTAAGAGTGTACACAAAACCAAGGAGTTACACATTAATGAAGATGGATTAAGTTCTAAGAAGAGGAAGTGCATTAGCATTGTATATATGTATTTATGTGTGCATCCAGGGACGCCTGGGAATGTTTACTTGTGTGTAATGAGCATTGTATTCATTTGGGGTCATCCTCTCCCTTACAAGTCAAGGTTTAAGGTCTTTTCTTTCATTAAGAAAGACAAGAGAGGTAATTCTCTCACTACAAAAGACAAGAGACACGATCCTCTGGAAGTGAGGAGAGAAGTGATTTTCTCTTTCTAAGGTCTAAAAGGACACAAGCTTTTGTGTGGAAGTCAATCTTAAGGTTGAGGCCCAAGGCAATTTAATGAACTCTCTTTAAGGTGGTTGCATGGACCACAAGTTAAGAGTACAGTTTGAGAAGCTGTTTAAAAAAAAAAAGATATGGTGAATCCATTTTTAAAATATCTCATGATAGAAAGACGATCTCTAAAAACGGGTCGTGAGGGTTATTGCAAACAACAAGATCTATAACTTTTTTGTTGGACATTTTTTCATCTGCACAGAGAGATATCTCGAAATTGGTGTTGCAGAGTAGGTCTTGAAACAGCCACATCTTGTATGAAGATCAACTCAAGTCTCTCTCCAAGAAAAGAAGCTCTTGAAAGCCTATAAAAAAGGAGGCTCTCCTTGGGTATGAGGGAGGTAAAGGAAGCATCACTTTGCATGCATCCAAGAGGAGAAGAGTCTATGGAAGTGCTACGGAAGCTCTGCTGAAATCAAGTCCTAAGAGGAGAAGAGAAGGTGCAAGTGTTGCGGAAGCTCTACTGAAATCAAGTTCCAAGAGGAGAAGAGAAAGTGCAGGTGCTGCGAAAGCTCTGCTGATACCAAGCACTTAGAGGAGAGCCCTATACATATTGTGTAGGTGAGAAGGAGACTCAAGAAGGATCAAAAGATGCCAACTTCCAAGTTGCGCAAGTGTTAGTTGGTTGTATACTATGCAAGAAAGTATGATCTTGTTTCCAAGATCTACAAGTAAGAAGTAGTTTATGTGTAACGGAGGAGCTTGCTCCTTGGCAATAATATAACTCCACAAGGGGGGGGGGGGACTGGCCCATCTTCCAATCCCTAGTGTGTTGTCAATTTCTCTCTCTCTCTCTCTCTCTCTCTCTCTCTCTCTCTCTCTCTCTCTCTCTCTCTCTCTCTCTCTCTCTCTCTCGCTCTCGCTCTACATATTTCTTTTCTCTCATCATGTGTTCTCTTTGTACGTCAGCATAATATTCACCATATATATTTTAAGTATATAAGAAAGTCGAGCATGTATCTCGGATCTTATAACAACTAGGAGCCACAAGCATAAGTCTACAAGAAAACCCTACTGTGGAGTATACTTGTGGAGATCTCTCTCATACAATCTCCAATTGACAAGCCCTCTTCATAAGCTTGAAGTGCTCAAGAGAATGTTGTAGACCTTCGATCTATTTAGTATTTTGAGACTATTCATATACAAATCTCATAAGATTCACAAACTCTACAAGCCTTGTCATTTTGAAAATATGTTATAGGTAGTGGGTATGTCAGAGTACTTGGATACTATTAGGCGTTACAAGTGTTTCTTAGGGTATGCTTATATATTGAGTTCAGTATGTGCGATAGTTTACCTAAATTAGCATGTTATTGATAAAGTCAGATTTGTTGATTTTGTTGCACAATGTATTAGGGATTTAATTAGATTATTAGCAACAAGCTCGACAAGCACAACTTCCATGCTTGGAAGTTTAGAATGACCAATTTTCTTATGGGTAAAGGTTATTGCTATTACATTGAAGGAGATAATATTGAGGCTCCAAGGTTACCAGAGAAAAATGCAATGCCCCAAGGCATTTAAGGAAGGGAGCCAAGGTGCTCCAAAAACTATATACTAGCTTTCCATCAGTATTTCTCACCAATAAAAACGAAGTTTTTTGTAATATTTGATACATGTAGCGCATTAGCCAAGTACTTAGTTTTACCATCCTGATTGGACATATATAGGATACGTATAGTCTTTTCAAAGCATGGAATAACCTTGTCAAACTCTTCGGTACAAATGCCAAAGCTAGAAAGTTGTAGTTGAAGTCTAAGTTAAACAATGTCATGTGGCAATCTATATATTAATGATTATGCATTGAAGATTAACAGCATTGTTGACACTCTTGGATATATAAAAGTGCAAATTGATGATGATGATATATTGGATGCATGTTTGGATGGCTTGTGAGAGCTGGATTTTAGAACCCGATTTAGACCCGTTCATGGAGCGTTTGAGCCTCTTTTGGAGCCGCAAAGTGTCCGAGAGGTGTCAAAGAGGCAATTTTCATGAAAAATTCAACATTGGAAGATGAGTGAGTTGGAGTTTTTTGAGATACATTTCGACGTCAAGAATTCAATGCAAGTCTCGGTTTGTCGATCAGAGGTCGTTTGACCCCCTATTTAATCCCTGAAAGGTTCAACATTCTAAAGTAGCTACTGGATCCAGGAGCTATAAAGTGCTTGACGTGGCTCAAGTTTATAGATTTCGATGTTGCGAAGCCAGCCGTCTAGTTGGATCGCGAATCGAAGTCTATTTGCATCCCCAAACAAGCCGAAAACCCTTCCACATGAGTGTGAAAGTGGTTATTTGAAGTGGATATTTTATAAATGAAACTTTAAATGAAGAAAACATACAAAAAACATGAGGAGATGTAGGGAGGGGGTATTTTTTGATTGGTGCCCCATTTTTTGGGGATTTGTGTGCCTCTTAGATGCTCAATCATGTAGAGAGAGAGAGAGAGAGGGAGATTCCTAATCTATGCAAAGAGGGCAAGATTTTGATGGTAACCATGTGCAATATGATGAAGGGAATGAAATTTTGATTTTTAGTCTTTCTCTCTCCTCTCTCCTCATGCTGCCCATTCATATGGATCAATTCAAGAGAGAAATGGGTAGGGTGTGATGACAAATTTGGATCAAATGATGATGTTGAAGTGTTAGAGGACATAGATAAGGTAGGAGAGTGTGTCAGTGGAAAAGGAGAAGCCTCAGTGGCCTCCCAATTTTCAGATACGTGCCTCGAAACCCGCGGTTCTTATGCGTAAGCGATCCTTCTTTTTGTTTTATGAAAAATGGTTGAAGGAAGTGTTTGATAATGATTTTTCTTGACTTCCTATGTTGCATTCTCTCTGAAATATAGAAGAAAACCAAAAAATTTAATGATGTAATGATTTTTTGCAAAACACGCAAAACTCACAAGTTGCAGTTTTTATGAAATGAAGAAAATTGGGAATTTTGTTGGGTTTTTTGGGGTCATATGAGATGAAATTTGATAGGGAAATAATGCTGAGCACATTTCATAAAGAAAAACTAATAATTCTCAAATATCATAATTTTGGGTAAATAAATAAGGAAAAATAGAGAAAATGGGAGAAAAAATAGATTTTTTCGCTCAATGATTTGGAAAAAATATGATTCATGATTGTGAATGTGTAACAAGACTAAGGCATGAGGATTAAGATTTATTTTAGTCGTGTTTGAGTGCGTTTTTATTGGTTTCTACATGAAAAATGACATAAAAATGAACCCTACACCTATGCAACGTTGCAAAACCTAAACGGTTAGGGGAAAGAGGGACTGTAAAAGTAAGGGGTTGATAAAATACATCAAATTTTGATTCATTTGGTTTATGCATAGCATGTAGGTCGATAATGATTTAAGTTTAAGGAGACTAGTAGCACGAGGAAACTCGATGCTAGGCTCTACTAACGCCGCAATAACGGTAGGTTGAAAATCATTAAAGGATTGTCTTTGCACACCACATGGCTGATTTCTAGTCATAAAAGTATTTGGCACAATGGTCATACACTCTTACATTTTGCATGCCGCATGGTATAAAACCTAGATGCACAGAACTTGATTGACTAATAAATGACCAATGTGGAGTGTGTAAGGATACCCTTGTTGTAGGCTAGACAATCGTTTCTTGGGAAAAGTGCTTGGTGAGGAAATTTTAAAGTCTCTTGGATTGTTCAAAATCAAAGAGTAGAGTATGTTCATATGTTCTTTATGTTGAGGCAATGCATCCTGGGGTCAATCCCTAGGGTGTAGGAGAGCTGCAATGGGGCCGCGATATTGATTTTGCCGAGAGGTTGCCTCCCTATGTTTGTGCTATGTGGTGTAGTATACCAAAATGTATGGATCTCCCTCTAAGGAGAACGGAAGGCAATCATTGGACTAAGTTCCACTACAAACGCAATATCCATATTAATAGTTAGAGTAGAGTGTGCCTTAGACACTCCTAGCCACGAGGCCGTGTGTGGGGGTTGTCTTAGAGTGTGAGAGGTCTTGGCTAGTGCTAGAGAGCCAGTGTCTTGGGGGGAGGGGGGTCACTATCTATAAATCCTATATATAGCGTGTGTTCATGGCATGTTTTATATATCCCTATGTGATAATTTTTGTGACATTATCTTGACCCTAGTGTGACTTATACCATAATTTATAAATCCCTTAGTGTAAGTTTACTTTTTGAATAGAAGAATTTAATAGATACTTATGTAATAGATACACAATACTAGTTTTATAATAGGATTAATAACAAACTATCTCTTAAGGTTTCATAAAATTTTTTAGTAGTTTTAGTGATGATAGATACAATCAGAGGACCTTGAACCTCCACTCTCCAAATTGGGACAAAGGTGGTTAAATGCACCAGTTTCAAAGTTACCTCGTGTCAAACCACTTTAGAGGTGTGGGATAAGCTTTAGATGTTATATGAGAGACATCAAGCATGGGTGCAATGACTATCTATGGAAAGCTTCAATAGATGAAGTTCAATTCTAAAGTTATTGTTAAATCCTTCTTGCTTCATGTACATGGGTATAGGATCAGCTTTGATATACACAATCGGCTCTTCCAAAGGCACATATTTTGGACATTGTACTCTGCAAGCTCTCTCCGGAGTTTAATGAAGGACCCTTTAGCTACCTTCTAGTGCAAGTGATGCAATCATCTCTCACGACTCTGGAGTGTTAGAGAGAGTGGTGAGATGGGATAAATGAGCCTCATCTATAGAGGTATAGAGGTGCGAAGGATCTAGAGAGGAATGTTCCTTCCTTCACATCAACTGAGGTCTAGCAAGTTTCAAACTTTTGGAGTTGGGGTCAACATCAAGGTTCACCATGGGCTATTCCTTGACTAAGAGTGGAATTGGCTCCTAGTTTGAGTCCACCTAAGTGTACACTTTGGCAATCTTGTGGAAGGTGGGAAATCCATAGTCACATATGCTGAGAGGCCTTGTTGACAAGATGATCATGTATGCTACTACAAGGCATTGTTGACAAACATAGAGAGTTGATACGATACTTCACTATTTTTAGGTTCTGAAATGGTTAGCATCAACATCACATTCTCTTCAAGGCATCTTGGTGGTGGGCTAGCCACTCACTACATGGATATACATAGTTCTACTTTGATCCTCCTTGTTGTATGTACTATGATGAGTCATGATCATTGTATAATGTATAGTACCAGATTACCCATGATCTAAGAGAGAATATTAGGAGATTAGTTAGCTTGTGAGTGAGTCTGTATGCATATTTGTGAGCTATGCATTTCTTTTTGTGTATTGGTCAGTGGGTACCAACCTATTTGCCTTTGATTTCAGCTGCCTTGCATTATCTAGCTCGCCAATTATTATTTTTGGCTATTTTGAGGCTGGTCAACTTGAACAATTTTAATCATATTTTTTGCCTATTTATTCTTGGGCTCCCTCCTCAATCACTCATTCACTTGAAATCTTCCAAAGAAAGTCCTATTGGAGAAAGAGATTTGATGTCAATGCCCATATAGCCAATGACTTATTGTTGTGTACATGACTGTCTTGGATTCGATATTCCAAGCATATCTCCAAGTTTTTCATTTGTAGTTTTCCTATATTACTTTATACCTCAACATGGATGAAAATTCTACAAACTATGGGATTCTTCAATCTATGCATAATGGATGTCTTGATAAGCATGTTAACCCCAACACAAAGAAAGCAAAAGAAAATAAAAAAGACACAGGGCAAAGGCAGAAAAAAGGTAGCCCCACTGAAGAAAGAAAACGAGAAAAGGCCAAAAGTGCAAGGGCAACCTTAAAAGTCCAAGGAAAATGCAAAAGGGGAAAGGTGCATTTTAAAACACAAAGGCGCATCCTGAAATCTTGTAAAAGAGTGCCAGGCTCTCTCCTGTGCAAATTGTAAAGATAGATGGGCGGTGGAGAAGAAGCAAGAAGGATAGGAAGGAAATAGGAAAATAGGACCTAGGCCAATGGCCGGTCATGTAAAAAGGGGAAGACCGCCCAAGGAGGAGTAGGGCATGTATAAAAGCCAAAAATGGAATGAGAAGCTCATTCTTGTGTGTGGCCAAAAGTGGCTCTCCTCTTCTTCTTCTTCTTCTTATTCTTGCTTGCTTGAGCTTGTGCTTGAGAGAGGGAGTGTGAGAGTGTGAGGGAGTGAGTGTGTGAGGGTGAGGAACCGGGGAGGAGAAGCTCTCCATCTTTTCCTCTCTTCTTCTCTTCTCTTCTCTTCTCTTCTCTTGCTTGTGGCTATAGAGCTTGGAGCGTGGAGCTTAAGGATGGAGCTTGCACTTGGATCGTGGAGCTATCGGAGTGTGCGGGAGAGGAGGTAACTTGATCGGCATGGAGGTAAGCTCACTACACCCATAGATATGGATGGCACGTCAGCTATGTGAGAGGTAGCCATTAGTGCTCGACTTGGAATGCTTGAACGATAAGTGGTCCATGGGTCTCGGCGGTTGAGCGAAAGCTCCCACATTTTGGTTACGTTGTTTGGACGAATGGATTCAAGCCTTGAGCACTTGCGCGCTTCGAATTGAGTATTGAAGTAGGGTTTTCCCCGAACCGGTGCTTGAGGTAGATAGGTAGGAAGTGAGGGAGTTTGAAGAGGTATTCGATCTCCTTAGCAAGTAGGTTTTTGGTTTTTTGGATTTGGAAAAGCATGTTGGAGTAGTGTAGGTGATTGCTTTGTAATCTGTATGCATTTAGGGTTGGAAAAAACAAAGAAAAAGAAGCAAACAATAGGGTTTTCTATTGCTGTATAACAGACTCAAGAAGGGAAATAGGGGCACAGATTCTTGGAGTGCCGTTTGACTCGAGCACCACAGTGATTCCAAGCATGTCTAGCATTTCCTTGTAGTGTTTTGCACCTATCTCGAAGGCACTGGATGATTCGGTGGAGTTGACGTTGACCTAGAGGCATCGCGTGCAACTCGCGGGCCGTCATCCACGCCATCAGACCAGGCCGTTCGAGTCCCAGAAACAGACCACTCTGAAAATCAGACCTCTCTGAAAATCGGACCACTTTTTCGATTCGATTCCCAGAATTGGACCAGTTCCAGAATCGGACCATTCGAATACTAGAATCGGACCACCCTATCCGATCTTATTTCCAGAATCGGACCACTTCGAAAATCAGACCACTTTTTCGATCGGACTCCTAGAGTCGGACGTGACCAAAATCAGACCACTGGGCCGATCGGGCCAACCCAAAATTGGACGTCCGATTCTGATATAATCGGACTCTTGAAAATCGGACAGAAAACTGTCAAAATCGGGCAGGCATCTAGAACACAAAATTTAACGCAGCTCAATCCCGAGATTGACCCCAAAGACTACTAGAGCTAAAGGCACATCACAAATCCATCACTGGGCTGAAATTTAGAGCAAGTAGTTCAAAATTTGGCTATAAATGGTCCTCCAAATTGCGCATGGCATTTACCATAATGGCCTTACAAGCCAGGGGGGACTGCCCCCCTGGACCCCCACAGAGGGGGCTCTGTTTCCTCCGCACCTCCCTCAAGTAGGTTGGAGAGAAAATACGCGTCGTGGACAGGTCCTCCAAATTGGACCCTAGTGTAGTGATGGCTCTACACGAGCATGGATTCTCACTTGCAAAAGAGCGACCAAAAGCCCATACATGAATAGAGAGGAATAGAGACCCTAGAACATCAATGGGCCAATTTAGCCATCAAGGGCAAAAAGGCCACACCACGAGAACACAAAGACATTGTGTTCAGACCGTGTCTAGTCAGAGCAAAATGCAACATCAGCAATCTACAAATGCGAAGATGACTAGACATGACACTCTTGACGAGAGATGTACCTTGAGCAGCACTGCCCAAACGACCCAAGACATCGGTGGAGAATCCACACCTTGTCGTGCAATTGAGGACTCAAGGGCATTTGTTAGAAGGCTTAAATTTACAAGCCAAGACTCGGAAAATGAGGACATAGTACCACCTGCTTATCTTAAGGTCAAACTCACTGCAAAAAGAGAGCATACTATCGATGCTCTGATTGATGGAGCAGATTTCAATATCTTGACTTATGAAGCATGGACTCTACTCTCTTAATCCTTACGGGGAACACCCATAAACACTTCTAGGGAAGTGTAGAATCCTTGTAACTATTGAAACAGAAAGCTTGCCAGTCCTATTCTATGTTCCTCCAAATGGCGAGAATTGTGGAAAGGAAATCCTCCTAGGAAGACCCTTCAAAAAGGCAATGAAGTGTGAAGTCGACTATATAGCACAGAGGATACACCTAACACTACTAGGTGTGAGGATAATCACGACTTTTAGCAAGGGTGGCCTCACCAAACCTCGAGGGAAGGGCAAGGATCATTCTAACATACCAAGCAAGCCTAGTAATGAGAGCAAGGAGTTGTTGAAAGAGTTGATACAAGTGCAGGTTGAACAGAGAGAACCAGTAAGTGAGGCCATACTTGAAACAAAAAGGTTAGGAGACAAGGCCAAGGATAGGGTTTGGACTTACAAATATCGTAGAAGACCACGAAAGAATCCCGAGCCTTATAGACGAAGGCATCGATGGAGAGCTAGCACAATGCCGCGATGGATATCCAAGGCATTGCTTCGTGCTCAAGGATATTATGCAGGAAATCGAGGGATTTGGGTACCAAAACCCCCTGCTAAACCACCTCTGTCAGAAGCCCAAATTATGTCAAAAGCAAAGAGGCGTAGGAGGAAACCTAAACAAAAATCCAAGTCTCGAACCAAAAATATTGGAGTGATTGATCCCCTCATGATTGAAATCAAGAAACCAAACATGACCTATCAAAAAGTAGATCCTCAGCCTAGTGTGCTTAGCAAGCAGATATCAGAGGTAACTGTCGAGCATGCACAAGGTCCACTAGTGCCCAAGGAGCCTTTGACTTCCCAAGAGGCTAATGAGCACCACAGGCACAACATTGCTCATGATAAGGTTGATTGCTCAACAAAGCTAATGATAGAATTGTCTAACAATCACGAGTAAATTCTCCAGTCAGTGCCAAGTCCACGTGGGAGTCCCAAATTTTGCTATATCCTCTTCACCTAAATGGACACAGGAAGCATGGCAGCAGTAGCCTCGTGCCACTGCTCAACTTGCACGAGTGAATGCACAAAGGGTAACAAAAGACACGACCACTTCTGATCTACCTAAGGACTTGACACCTCAGTCTACCAATGGTAGCCAGTCCACTGAACTAGCCACCACTACTTCCAGTCAGGGACCACAGTAGTCACAACCTTTGGCCATGACAACACCCATTGCAGAACATGTCCTTAGCAATTCACCTTTGGAAGAGATGTTGCAACAAACTTCCTTGACACCTCCAATCCTTCCAAAGCACCTAAATCCTAGGCTTGAGGATAAATCTCTCGAAGACTTGGCCAAAGAAATGGCACATCTAACCAATGAACTAGAGATGAAGTGCATGGTGAAGCTTTATCACAAGTTGATAGCCATCACATGTGTATACGTCCATGTGGACATCGGAAGGCCAACACCAGAGCACACAAAGCTCATAGCTAAACCACTGACTTGGTATGAGCAGCAACATGTTTGTTTCTACTATGCAGTTATTGTTGAAGAAGTCATGAAGGACATCCCAAAAGCCACAGCTAGAGAATTGCGCTTGACACCCTCATTTTATACAGCTCTATATAAGATAAATAAGGAAAATCTTGAAGCAATCAAACGAAAAGGGAAAGGACAAGGTACCTTTGCACAAAATTGGTACTCCAACCAAAGTTTGGCAGTCGACTAATGACACTTGCTGAGCAAAGGAAAGCCCTTTCGACATCAATACATGATTCCACGTACGTTGCCCCGACCTCATTGAGAGTGTTGGCAACTGTCCATGATGTCCAGCTTTCTACCACTGTCCAAAAACATCCCTTGTATGATAAAGTGCTTCTAGAACAAGATCTACACGTGGCTAGCAGGCTAGGAGTAGGGAGCATGGTACTTGATGTCAGTGCATATGTCTTCTGCCTCACTCAAGACCCTGCAATCCTAGATCTCTATGCTTCCCATCAATACAACCCTGACTTCTTCAATTGGTTTCTTCCAAGCCTACATGACAAAAACCCTAAATTGTCTTATGGTTCTACATTAGAGTCACCCAAACCTCCAGAGCAAGAGAACAACAGCTCTAAACACAACACTCACCTTGACAAGAAGCAATGGAGACAAGTTCTAATAGGTAAGGACAAAAATCTAGAGCAAATGCCTAACCAGGAGTAACTGTCAACGCAATTGAATGCAAGGCTGAACAAAGGAGAATTAGTTGGATAGCTAGACTCTCCAAAAAGAGAGGTAGTTGAACCCTCGCAACCTAGCAAGGTTGTTCAACCTAGTGAGGCCGTAGCAAAATCCCATGGCGACATGCCACATAAAGAGAATGCTAAGGCCCAACCAAGCATATCAACTACTGACCTAGTTCAAGATCCTGAGTCCTTAAAGGATACACTTCTAGTGCCCAAGAGAAAGAGAAGAAAACAACGAAAACAATGACAGTTGCAAGCTACTGCAGACGACAAGAAGATTGGGACCAAGAGCACTAAAAGAGATTATGAAAAAAATGTCTAGTTCATCCACATTGCCATCTCTCCTAACAGTGGTGAAATCTCAGACACATCCATGTCTTTTGATAAATCAAAGCAACAATTACCATCAACTGTTGCTTGTGACACTCAATCCACCGATAGAGAAACTCGCATTGATCAATCAAAAGTGGATACAACACTATCACAATAGGATGCTAAGACCACACTGGTCACATCCAAGGAGAACCATGACACAACTACCATAAAGCCTCAGGAGAAACATGAAAACCTCGAAGGCATAAGCAATCTTGGCATTGATCAATCTTACTCATCTAGGCCTGAGCCCCCAGCTATGCTAAAGCCTAAGGAAACCCTTAGAACTTTGCATGAGATAGCAACTGAGCAAGCCCTCATAGAACATAGAGATGCTGTAGAGTGCTTGACCGAGTGGGACACTAAACTGAAATTATTCGCACCACGTGTCTATGTTCATGCAGACATGGGCACATTCCCTAGGAAGCAGCTTGAGGAATATTTGCCTTATCCACTAGTGTGGGAAGAGCAAGAATACCTTGATGGACATTATGACAAGCTCTTACATGAATGCATGCGACTCATCTTTGACGAGGAGGCTGAAGAACTATGCTTAACCGTGACATTTAATGAAATGCTATGCCAGCCAAATCTCTTAGAGATAGAGCAACTAAAGCGACAATCAACGGGTAGAAGCCAATTTAAAAAATTTGGTTTGAAAATCACGCTACAATGGCCAAACTTGGAGCCAAAATCATGACAGTCTCAGAGGAGCAACTGGCCAAATGGCGGTCCCAAAGAGACCCGACCTATGTGGCACCAACTTAATTTTGAGTTCTAGCTACAATTCGAGGTATGGACCTAGCTAGAACTAGCCTAGAGAGCCCTTTGATTGATAAAGTTCTCACTGAGGAGGAGCTACATGTTTCCAGTAGACTCGGACAAGGAACCATGCTACTCGATGTTGCCAAATATTTATTATTGCTAAGTAGTCTACAACAGAAGCTAGATATGTGTGCCACATGTGAGTACAATGCTGAGTTCTACAATTGGTTTTTATCCTCACGGAGTGACATGGTTTCATGAACATGTACATAAATAAACAATGTGTTTTGTGACTGTGTAAATGATACCAAAAGAAGCAAAGGCCAACACACCCCATGAGGAATGATGACCAAGTGCAGGTGATACGCATCAAGTCAAAACTAAGGGATTCAGGTTGGCGATGTCTTGTTTAGCTGGACATTTTCATTATGGTTGAAGCATGTGACTTGCATGTGCTCTCGTGCCTTTCCAAGTGAATGCAGAATGACACATGTCAATGTCTAGAAGTGTTTAATATCCAAGTCACCATAAGACCACCAACCCCACAAAGAACCATTATGGAGGAAGTGACGAGAATACCAAGAAACAAAAGCCATGATGGAAGCGCCACTGGATGAGAACCCAAGGACACCTCTGTAGAAAGCACATAATGCAACTGAGCATGGCCAAAGCATAATCATCGATTACCTCCTCCTTCTTGGCCAAACTCTATGTTTGAGCAGGAGCCATGCTCTCAACAAGGGTGAATATCTCTTCATCATTTAGGTTCAATTCCCAAGATGCTCTGCCCTTGTCCTACATAGCTCACTCCAAGTGCTACCTCAATTGTTCGATGTCTCACATGTTACAAAGAGTTTTGCAAAATCTCAAGTGTATCTCTTCATCTCAACAACAGTTCCTCTAGCATGAAGGCTGGTGACACAATCATCTCTATAATATCCATTCTTCATAGCCTTTAGATCCCAACATTTCTCAATCCAAATGAAAGGCTAACAGCCTCAATGTATGGCATTGATTGTATTCATTTTTTCCACCAAAAAAAAAGAAAGAAAGAAAGGATAAAAAAAGAAAAGAAAAAAAAAGAGAAAGAAAGAAAGAAAGAAAGAAAAAAAAACCACACACGATCACAGCACCTCACCTAGGGGTCCTTAAATTAGGTACGTCCAGTGACCTTGGTTGGCTGGCTCTGTCCCTAATCCCCTAGCCCTTTGTACATCCCCCACAATTGCATCAAGGGCAGGATATACCTAGGGATCTTGCCTCGTCTATGGTTAGACCTGTCACCCTGAACCACTTGCACAATTCTTTTATACTCCATCTCAATGCCATTACAATCAACAGTGGTAAGCAAGGCATGAAAGACAATGGAAAAGTATACCATATTTTTCAAGCACTACAAGTAGCCACTAGCTACCAGAAGCTAAGACATCAAGGAGCTCAATTATGCTACATTGCCTTGACAAGACCATAATGATGTCTCAAGAAATCTTTAAGTGTACTCCCCATCTTCATCGACAAATTTTTCCATCAACTTAGCCCCTTGCTTCACTGACCCATTGCTATACACGGAACCAGGCTGACAGTCTTCTAACTAAGTAATACCTAAATATGCACGTGTATTCACATAATATTCACACTATAATGTATACACGGTTTGGGTCCTCAAGTGTAGGACAATACTCCAGGCTTGCTTAGAGTTCGACCTGTCTTCCAAACTAATCAAAATATGTCTTGTGTACGATAAGAAGACTAGCACTACCCCTTAGGGAGAGACCACATGAGAGGTTTTCAAATTGCAGGTATTAAAGACTCCAACAAAAGCGCCGTCAGCTCTACATCAACACTCAACTCTAAACTCTTGTCCTTTATTTCATCATGCAAGACCACAAGAGAATCATCACGAGAAAAATCCACCATGAGCATCCCGAGAACACCAATACCCGTGCCAGCTATGAGTGACCATTCCCAACAAAGAGTAGCCCTGTCGCCACCTACAACAATCATATCACTAGCCAATTAGAACAGCAAAGTGCCACCAACGACCTTCGTCCGCACCAACATCAGAACTCTTCCAAGGCAAACCAAAACAATCCCTTCCACCCATGTCTTCGATGCAAGCTCCGCATTCTACCTTTGAGGAAGAGTGCCATGGGACTGGCACTCGTCTAGGAGGGGGGTAATGTTAATCCCAACATGAAGAAAGCAAAAGGAAATAAAAAAGACACAGGGAAAAGGCGAAAAAAAGGTAGCCCGACTGAAGAAAGAAGAGGAGAAAAGGCCAAAAGCCTCAGGGCAACCTTAAAAGTCCAAGGGAAATGCAAAAGGGGAAAGGTGTATTTTAAAACACAAAGGCGCACCCTGAAATCTTGAAAAAGAGTGCGAGGCTCTCTCCTATGAAAATTGTAAAGATAGACGGGCAGTGGAGAAGAAGCAAGAAGGATAGGATAGAAATAGGAAAAGAGGACCTAGGCCAATGGCCGGTCATGTAAAAAGGGGAAGACTGCCCAAGGAGGAGTAGGACCTGTATAAAAGCCAAAAGTGGAATGAGAAGCTCATTCTTGTGTGTGGCCAAAAGTGGCTCTCCTCTTCTTCTTCTTCTTCTTCTTATTCTTGCTTGCTTGAGCTTGTGCTTGAGAGAGGGAGTGTGAGTGTTAACCCAAGTCAAGATGGCGAAAGATGGAGAAAAAGAAAAGGAAGATGGAGAAAGAGCAAAGACATGCAAGCGGCCTTTAAAGATGAACTGGGGCAAAAAGCGCAACCTTAAAAGAAAGGGCACCTCAAAAAAACTCAAAAAATACTTGTAAAAGAGTGCCAAGCTCCCTCCTGTGCCTATTGTAAAATATTAGATGGGTGTAGGCTAGAGGCACGAGGCTAAAAGAGGAAAATGGGAAAATGACCTTACCACAATGGCCAGTCATGTAAAAAAGGGATGGGTGCCCATGGGATTTTAGGGTTTGTATATATAAAGTTCAAAAAGTGAATAAGAGATCATTCTTTGGTGTGTGGCAAAAGAAGTCTTCTTCTTCTTCTCTCCTTCTCACCTTCTTGCTTGTGTGTGCTCTTGAGAGAGGGAGTGTGAGAGTGTGAGGGAGTGAGTGTGTGTGAGAGTGAGGGATCAAGAGGGTGAAGCTCTTCACCATCTCCTCTTCTTCTTCTTCGCTTCCCTTCTCTCTTCTTGTGCGCGTGGCTATGGAGGATGGAGCTTGGAGGTGGAGGAGGCTTGAGGATGCTTGAGCTAGCATCTATGATTGTGGAGCTACCAGTGTGTGGAAGAGAGGAGGCAACTCATATCGGCACTAAGGTAAGCTCACTACACTCGTAGGATCGATGGCGCATCGGCTAGGTGAGAGATAGCCATTAGAGCTCGCTTTGAATGCTTGAAACAATAAGCAGTCCGTGGGTCTTGGTGGTTGAGCGAAAGCTCCCACATTTTGGTTCCATTGCCGAGACCAATGGATTTAAGCTTGAGCACTTTCACGTCTCATATCGAGCATCGAAGTAAGGGATTCATCCCCAAATCAAAGCTTGAGATATGTAAGAAGTTGGGTGTTTTTGATCTTCAAAACAAGCAAGTATTTTGGGTTATTTTTTTTGTTTGATGATTAGGAAACATGGAGAAATCAGTTCAGCATTTTGCTTTCGATTCGTGTTGCATTTAGAGTAGGATAGGATTAGGAAATTGCACCGGAGAAGGTAGGGTTTACTGTTGCAAAATAGGGCAAAACCGGGCAAAAAAATCGTGCAAAAATGGCAAAAAGCTCGCTTGCGATACTTAAGATTGGTAAATGAGTGATTGGGGGCATCAACACCATACCTGAGAAGGGGTATAAGAGCCAAAAGGCCAAGGAAACACTCATTTGCAACAGTTCAGTGTGAAAGAGAGAGAGAGAGAGAGAGAGAGAGCTAACGGTCGATTCGATTCGATTGCACCAACGACGAGCCTCTCACTCCATCTAGGTATATGAATCCCTTCTCTTACTCCCTTAGGTAGGATCTGGAAGGTTATGCCTGGTATGATTGAGTGAAGCACGAGAAACGATCGAAATCGAGTTTGTGTTGTTTATGTGCGTCGCGCTCGGCCCGTCCGAGTGGCCACTCCTGGGCCGAGTCCCAGAATCGGCCCTCAGCCCCTCGCCATTCGGCCCATCTGACCAAAACCCTAATCGGCCCGTCGGAGTCTATAATTCGGACCGTGGACAAACTCGGCCCTTAGCCATGTATCAAATTTGGCCCTCGGCCCACTTGCCTCGGCCTGTCCGAACAACCTTGTATGAGTCAACTGCTCGGCCCCGTCCGAGTCACCCCGTTCAAGTGACTCCGTCTGAGTCCAGCCTGTCCAAGTCCCTGATTCGGTCCTCGGCCCATGCACCTCGGCCTGTCCGAGTAACCCACTCGGACCTTGCAATTCGGACCAGTTGGGTCGAGTGTAGGTTTTTACCAGATTTTTAGAAAATTGACTTGACCCGGCTAGGACTCAGTAGCTCAAAATGTCGAAAGCCTGTAGGGCGCTCAGAACTTAATTCTGGCATGTGGAATAGGAAAAATCGTAGGGCACCACTGCTTAGCAGCTCTAGAAGTGGGCAGTTGCGAGACCTAGAGGCTAAGACGCGACCCGCTGAGCTGTGAGGCCTGATCGAACAAAAAACAAATGAGGCAACATCTTAGGGAAACCCTAAACCCTGACAAGACAGCTAAACAAGCCTATTCGGCCCAAAACAACGTGAGAGTGTGTAAGACGACTAGGAAGTGGTTGTTGCACTCACCTTGAATTTTTACACTGGAAGTACACATAAGGAAACTGAAATCCTGATTGAGCACAAGTGCACGAGGAAAGACACATTGAGTGGCCATAAATTGAGGATTGTATTAAATAACTGAAGGAACTCACCCAGATAAACCACTCAAGGAACCCACCAATAGGAGAGAACTCAATACATAGACAAACCATCAACGCGCAAAGGTAGGACCAAGCAAGGGACACCGATGAAGTGGATTTGACGAGCCTACTGAACCTGATCGATAGCTTGGTGGAGCATGACAACTCAACAATGGCAGAAGAAAGTCCAGACCACAGATATAGCGAGAAATTCGACTTAGAAGCCTTTCCAGATTTAGTTCAGAAAACTGGTTAGTACTTACGACGCTCATGCTCGGTATGAGTACCGCGGTAGGATGGCAGACGCTATCATTGCAGATCTAGAAGAGGAGAGAAAGTTGGCCCGCAAGGCATTGCAAAGCATAGCTGAGTACAATAGGGATCAGCAGGCTAGGAACCAAAGGCAAGGCAAGGAGTTGTGAGAGGTGCATCGGGTACTGAACTTGGCTGGTAGAAATTGAACGTACCATGAGAGGGCACTAGAAGGAGACTTAACGTTGAGTGAGCTTCTTATGAAGCGACTGCTTGATAACACGGCTGCAGAGCAAAGTGCTACAGCTCTAGTGACATCGCTCCTCACAGGATTAGGAGCAAACTAGGGCTCAAAGAGCTAGGCTAAAATCTCTATTTTTGCCAAGCAACTCGATAAGTACCAGCCCCATGACGATTCCTATAGCTTTGTCAAGTAGTTCGAGTAGGTCTACGAAGCCAACGGCCTCAACCACCTGACTCAATGCTCTCAAGTGTTTGGGCTTTGCTTGGGCAACAAAGGTAGGACATGGTATATGAGCTTAGATAACGCAGAGCGAGCCAACTTCAATGGCATCAAGGATCTCTTCATTAAGAGATTTGCCAAGCCCGGATACTCCGATAACCTACTAGTACGCTTGATGAACGTCAAGCAGAAAGAGAGGGAGGACATTCGCGATTACGTGACCCATGTGTGGAGTCTCTTCAAGAGAATCCCTACTCGAGAGTGACCAACTGAAAGAGCAGTGTCAACTGTATTCATCAGCGGGATTCAGAATGAGGAACTATACAAGGCTTTGGCAGGCAACTCGAGCTTGCAGCGAGATGCACTAGCCAGGGTCTTTGAGAAGGCCATCCAAGTTGACGATTAGCTGAAGGAGCGGAGCTCCAGAGGCGCGAACCTAGAGGAGGCCAACTTGCGGAGCTCAGAGAGAGCGTCAGCCTCAAGTGAGCAATCGGCACCATCATCCCAGGATAAGGGAAAAACCACCAAAACAAATCAAGACTTGGCTGACGTTAGAATGGAACTAGCCAAGTTGCAAGACATGTTGAGATGACCAACGCACCCACACATCCAATGCGTGTACTGTGGTGGAAACCACTTGCCAGCTGAGTGTCAAGAACCTAGGTCATGACCTTGCGCTAACTGCGGTAGGTTTGGTCATGACGTCGCGCATTGTAGACTTCCAAGGAGACTTTCATACTCACAACCATACGGCTATCCTTACCTAGTGAACAGGCCGCAGCCATTTTTCGGAAGGGGAGCCCCATTGGCCCTCCCTGCTCCCAACAACATTAAGCCTGCCGTTCCTAGGATGGAAACAAATCCTATAGGCATTCCTAGGCTGCCTGGTCCTTACGTAACCCACCCACTAAGTGATGCTCCTGTCTACTATGTGGAAGAACCAAAGGAGGAGGAAGCTTACATATGCCCTTATGTTTCGCATGACAATGAGGGCAATGCTGTCCTCATGGACTATCGCCCCATCCCGGTGATGGCGTTAGGAAGAGGATGAGGTAAGGGCCTTGGAGGGTGGCACAAGATCCAATCACCTATTGGACCTGTGGCCACCCAGGTCATGTCTCATCGTGCTGCCCTGAGAGGGAGCAGCAAAACAGAGATAAGGCTAACCAAAGGTGTGCTGAGTGTGGAATCACCCATCTTTTCGTCGACTGCCCAAGGCGAAAACTGTCATCTAGCTTAGCCAACGAACCATTGGTCCCATTAGGGCTGTTCGATGTCGAGAACCATGACAGGGAGGCCACGCCTATCCCCTTGCGAGTCATGACCCGTGCCCAAACAAAAAAGGCTGGCATCTCTCTGCCAGGACCTAGCAATCTTGATGTAGCCTCGATAGGGAAGAAGAGCTGTAGACGGCGGAAGAGGAAGTCAGAAGCTAAAATCTCACTAAAAACGAAGAGTGTTACAACTTTGCCCGTTGGAAAGAAGGTCTCTGATGCAGAAGCAGAGACGTCAACCCCTAAGATGGCCGAAAAGGGAAGCGCTAAGGTAGGGGAATACCTGCACCCAAAGCGACAATTAGAGGCCATAGAAAAGGTGAGAGAATGGGTGAGGAAAGCCCAAGAACACCTAAAGGATACTGAGCCCATCATAGAGGATGGGATTGATGACCTCTCCAACATAAGTACGCCAACCTCACTCCCACAACCAAAGTCAAGAGAAGCAACTGCACCACAAGCGGCACTGCTAAGGCCAAGCCTTGGTGCTGCTACAGGGCCGCAGTTCAGTTACGGCCACTGGCCAGGACAATCCAAGTTAGGAGAGAGACGACGAACACCCAACGATCTCCTAACCACACTAGTGACTACCCGTGTAACACTCAGCTTGGGAGATCTGCTTAGGCAGCACCCCACCCTATGGCAGGATCTTAAGCAGTGGGTTGAAGGGTCACAAGAGCAGGTCACGACAGACCCTCATGACCATGAAGCAGAAATGCAAATACCGAGTTTGATGCTGCACTCTATGCCTAAGTCCATGCACATCAATGCCTTTTGGGAAGGCTCCGAGATGCATGCAGTCTTAGCCCTAGGCGATACAACGAGGAAGGGAATCGTAGACACGGGGGCTGGGGTTAGTGTGCTTAGCCACACAGTGCTTTAGACTTGGGGAAACCCACCTGTTGAGACTGCTAGGTTTAATGTCACACTAGCGAACGGTATGGGAGTTAAGCCATTCGGGGTGCTTAAGAATTGGCTAGTAAAGATCACAGGTGTCCAGTTCTCTGTTGACTTTATAGTCTTGAAGGGAGTGGACTATGACATCCTATTAGGCCGCCCCTAGATGTGCAACACTAGGGTCATCGAAGATTGGGGTAACATCTTAATCTTTCTTGAAAATAGGATGGACGCTGTGAGAGTAGAGATGGATACCTGGAAGACCTCATCCGTCGACTTAGATGCCATCTCCGCTATGCTCAAAGGTAATGCTCAGGCCAAGAAGTCCTATGGGCCCTTGACCAGGTATATCCCATGCCCAGAGGAAGAGCGGGATTGGATGCATGTCCTTACTACAATCGATCTGCCGTTCTCTGATCACGAAGCATATGAGCAAGCCATCAAAACAATCGGCAAGGCTGACGACATACCCTCCGTGCTAGTCTGCATGATGGCAGGAAGCCTTCAAGGGAAGCCGAAGCCTGTCAACTCCGATATCCCAACCAAAAAAAGGGAATTCCAGGAGATACTGGAATATCTATCCGACGAGCTAGCTGGCAATCCAGCTACAAATCTCAAGCCACTCCAGGATCTCTTAGATGAATCCAAGTGGCAATGGACCAAAGTGCATGACTTAAACCTCATGTATAACTGGGCCCTGGTGCCTGACCAACGACCAGGGATAGACCGAGTCCTAGGAGATGACGAGCAGTCTGATGAAGAAAATTCGAATGACGAATATGAAGACTGCCAGTCCTTCAGTGATGAAAGTGAGGGTGAGGTGGATACTGTGGAATATGACACTGAAGGACAAGAAATAGAGAAAATACGAGCAGAATCAAAGCCGCAGAGAAAGAGTACCTTCCAGATGGAGCGAGGAGTCATAAGCGTGGAATGTGACCGCACTTGGTTGAAACATGTAGGAGCCATAGACCTCTAGCAAGCGGGACTAGCCCAGCCAGAAATGACATCTTTTTTAAGAACTGAATCCCTGCTGAACTACGCCCACCAGGAGAGACCACCTCTTCTAGCGAAGGAGGGGGATTCGACTCTGAATCAGAGGCTAGTTTGGATAGTGATCTAGAGATCCCTAGGCCACCCACAACCAGACGCACCAAGGGGGACCTACCTGTCCACCTGAGGCGTAGACAATTGAGACAGGAAAAGGCAAAACAACCCGGGCATGCTCTAACGGAAGAACATAAAAAAACGCAGGACCTCCCTAAACGATTTACGAAATTCAAAAAGGGGGATAGGGTGGTAGTTCTGCTAGGTGTGAAACATCAAGCACAGACAAGCAAACCAATTGAGGGACCAGCCAAGGTCAAAGAGGTGGACCTAACTCAAGAGGAGGAACCACCCTGACCAGTCTTCATTGCTGATGACTTGACTAATGAAGAAGAAACGAGTCTTGTCGCTCTCTTGCGAGAGTACATAGACGTGTTTGCCTGGTCCTTAGGAGAGCTTAAGGGGGTAGATCCAAGTGTCCTGACCCACAACATACCCATGACACCAGATGCAATACTTGTCAAGCAGCGACCGTACCCTATGAATCCAAAACATGCTCATGCTGTCAAGAAGGAGATTGATAAGTTGATGAGAGCAGGATTCATTTATGAAATTGAGCACACAGATTGGGTATCGCCCATAGTCATTGTGATGAAGAAGAATGGAAAAATCCAAGTGTGCATCAATTACAAGAAGGTAAGCACTGCTACCAAGAGGGATAACTATCCGTTGCCATACACCGAGCACATGTTTGAGAGAGTGGCAGGCAAGGAAGCCTACAGTTTCCTAGATGGCTTCTCAGGGTACAACGAGGTGCAAGTGCATCCTGCGGACAGGCATAAGACTGCCTTCACCACTGAGTGGGGCGTCTTTGCTTACATAGTCATGCCCTTTGGGTTGACTAATGCCCCTGCAACTTTTCAATGCCTCATGTGCACCATCTTTAAGGACATGCTTCGCAAGGAATTAGAAGTCTTTGTCGATGACCTCTCTATCCACTCGACTTGGATCGAACACTTAGACAAACTCCAAGCAGACTTTAAGCGGTGTCATTTATACCGTCTCTCCTTAAACCCCTTAAAGTGCTAGTTTTGGGTGAAGCATGGATGCATTCTAGGGTAGGTGGTGTCGAAGAATGGCATTGCTACTGACTTCTCGAAGGTCAGGGTCATTGTTGACCTTCCACCCCTGAGAAACTACAAAGTAGTTCAATGCTTCCTAGGCCATATCGGGTACTATCGGCGGTTTGTACTCAATTATGCGTTGATCGCTAGACCATTGTACAAGCTGCTTATAGTCTTCAAATGGACTGAAGCATGCCAAAGGGCATACGAAGAGTTGAAGAAGGCTCTAACCACCACCAATCCTACGAGCCCCAGATTGGACCATCACCTTCCACGTGCATATCGACACTTCTAAGTTTGCCGTGGGGGCAATGTTGTGCTAGCCTGGCGAACACAATTTAGACTATCCAGTGAGCTTTGCTAGCAGACAACTCACTGAGACGGAAATGAATTACTCAACAACGGAAAGAGAGGGACTAGCCATGGTATTCGCAGTAAAGAAATTCCGGCATTACCTTTTGGCCACGCCCTTCACCTTCTTTGTGGACCATCAAGCCTTGCTATATCTAGTAAACAAACCTTGTGCTACAGGACGCATAGCTTGATGGCTCCTTCTACTTTTAGAGTTTGACTTCTCTGTAGTGGTACGGAAGGGAAAACAGCATTACATGGCTGATCACATGTCACGCATTCCCACCGGAGAAGCCGCTAGACAAGGTGTTGTTGATGAACTACCCGACATCCATCTGTTTAACCTCTCCAGCGAGAGAAACCTATTTAAGGCTGATCTAACACCGTATTGGGCAAATGACATAGTCCAAGTGCTTGAGCATGGACTGCCTGACCGATCAATAGAAAAAGCCCAGCTTAGGCGATTAATCCTTAAGATCCAGCCCTATCATCTGATTGCAGGCCAACTCTATAGGCTGAGGCAAGACGGATTGTTGCGCAGATGCATGTGAGAATATGAGATGCATGATGTGCTCTCAGAAGGGCACGACAGCATTGTTGAAGGGCACTTTAGCAGAGACACGACAGCACGAAAAGTGTTGCAGTCTCAACTATCGTGGCCCACGCTTTTTCGCGATGCAGCACAATTCGTCAAGCACTGTGATGAGTGCCAGCGGGAGGAAGGTCCCAATTCGCAAAGATCAAATGGAATTAACCTCGGTTATTGCTCGACAACCCTTCGAAAAATGGGGAATTGATTTCATTGGGTCCATCAGTCTTGCGGCACAGTATTCGCAGGCTAAGTACATCATTGTGGCCACGGATAACCTCACTAAGTGGGCAGAAGCGTAAGCCACATGAAAAAACGACCCTAGAATGACGGCTAAGTTCTTATGGGAGCAAGTAATCTCACAATTCGGTTGCCCCATCGAACTGGTTAGTGACCAAGGCACACACTTCATCAATGAAGTGATCGCGCATCTCCTGTCGACCTTCCTCATCATCCATCGCAAATCCTCTCCATACTACCGTCAGGCAAACCGCCAGGCCGAATCATCAAATAAGATTCTTGTCAATGTCCTAACCAAGGTTGTCTCTGCTTCACGCAGTGACTGGGACAACAAGCTGATGCTGAATCGCTTATAAAACGACTGTCGGTCAAACCCCCTTTAGGCTGACGTATGGGACAGAACCGATTCTAGCATTAGAGTTCTTCGTTCCTAGCCTGAGAATAGCGCTTCAAGAGGGATGGGAAGGAAAGGAGTCATGGATGCAACAACTAGTTGAGCTCGAACGTCTCTCAAAGACTCGTCTTCTTGCCACCCATGCACTGATTTGTGAGAAAGCGCGATGCAAGAGCTGGTTTGACAAGCACGTCAAGCAGTGCGATTTCGAACAGGGTGACTTAGTGCTCCTCTACTCGGTTAAAGGGCATAAGAAATAGATGAAATTTAGAGGTCTTGGACCCTTCAAAGTTTGTGCAATCAGCCAAACAGGAAATATTGAACTCGAGACCCTAAACGGTGAAGGAATAGGCTTTTTCAATGGTAGTCGTGTCAAGAAGTACTACCCTCCTCCGCATCCTTTACATGAACCACCGATGTTAGAACCACCTGTCAAGGTACGAGTAGCCACAATCACCGAAATCGATGACAAGAATGAGGAAGCCGTGGAACCCACATACCTTCGTATCACGGTCACGGCAAAACAAACATGTGCTTTCACCGCCTTGATCAACAAGGGAGCAGACTTCAATGTCCTGACCTACGATCATTGGACTCAACTTGGCCAACCACAACTTCAACCCACCACCGCAAAATTAAGCCCATATGGGGCTCATTCCTATGCACTACTTGGCAAGTGCAAGACATCCGTTTTTATCGAGTCTGAGACTATTCTAATGATTTTTTACGTGCTGCCAAATGCTAAGAATGCAGGCACAGAGTCACTACTGGGACGCACCTTCAAAAAATAGACCCACTACAATGTCGACTACGCATTGCAGTGCATCCATCTAGCAATAGGCAACATTCGCATTGTTACAGCTTTCAGCAAGGGCTGCGCAACCCCATCATAGGCCACCCAGCCACCGATAGAAACACCTATAGGAAATTCTAAGGAGGGGGTAGTGTGCGGCTATTGCCACTCCCCGAGTTTCATCGCCCGCAACCCATACCAGCCAAAGCTAAGGCCCCACAACATCGCCTTCAATGGGTGCCTAAACAACCGCAAGAGCCGCCTAGGAGTTGACGCTTCTACCCTCATAAGGCCAGAAACTCTAAATCTAGGAGGCCCAAACGTAGTCACAAGAATAGACGTGTAATCAGTCAAAGATGGGTCCCCAAGGCTCTCTTGTGTGCACAAGGCTACTATGAGGGCAATGCTTGGCTATGGATACCTAAGGCCCACACGGCCAGAGGCACCACTCGTACGCCAACCTCAAGCTCGATCATCCCAAAAACCATAGGACCTCAAAACCACAAGCTGCGAGCTTCCTTGACCCGCAACCATCGAGTCTATCCACGTGCAAACCTACACGAATCACCCAAGCCTATCATACCAATAAACAACCGCCAGCTCGAGCATCATCACAATCAGGAATCAATTCGGCTTTCCAAATCCATCCTGAAAGCAATAGGCCATCACTCGAGGCCGCTGCTAACCTAGCCTCCATCCCAACGACCCAATCGCAAGCTCCTAAAGTCCTACCATAGCAGCTATCCGTCGTCAAAGGGTCAAGTCCTACCAAACCACAACCACGTGCAAGCCTTAGGCCCTCTTACGAGAGGAAATCCTTTCTCTCACTAGCAGTTGATTTAGCTGAGGAAATAGGGGATGACATGGTGGATTGCATTAAGTGACTGGACGCTACTTTTGTATCGCTAGCTCTGACATAGACCTATTGGATGAATCCTTCGCAGCCAAAGTTCAAACGATGCCTTGTTCTTGGGAAACGTTTGAATTTGCATTTGCAAAAGCCCCTACCTCCGCTGCTAAGTGGCTCAGCAGTGAGATCTCAAAAGAGCAAGCAATCAAACAATGCCTCATCACGTCGTATGATCAACGAACCACCTCTGCCATCACCGACCAAGAAGTGGCAGAGTTGTCAAAACTTGCTGAGACGAAATCCCATTTCTTAAGGCATTGGTATGATCTTATACTGCAATGGGAAGTTGAAGGATGCTGAGTAATTACCAACGTCGAGCAGCGACGCGCTATCAAAACGGCAGAGTATGACCCCACATATGTCGCACCGACATCATATCGAGTGTTAACCACACTGCGGGGCCGTCCTATAGAAAACCATATCAAGGGACACACCTACCTCAACCGCCTGTTGACCAAAGAGGAGTTACACATTGCTAGCCGAGTCAACTCGGGTGACTTCTTGACTAATGTTCTCACGTACACCCAAGTGGGGATTAAACCCTCCAACCTGGACCGCGAAGCCCATTTGGAATACAACCCCAATTTCTATACTTGGCTCCTTCACAAGTAGCCCATACACCTCCATGCCAAAAGCCCTACACCTTTTAACCCTCATCCTAGAAAGGATTCTTCTCAAACTGGAAGGGGAGGGGGTAAGGTGAATCAGATCAGAAGTAGTAAAGCAAATCAAAGTCAGTGAAGTACGTAGACATACATTGTGAAAAACGGATGGGGTAGAAAAAGGGCACAAAAACTTTAAATTAAAAGGCAAAAAGTCAAAGTTTGAAAAGGGAATCTACACTAGACCTTAATGAAAGTGGAATTTTGATGCTGATAAGTGCTTAAAAATAGCTAAAAATTACGAATATCAAGGGAAAAATATTCAACGTCGAAGGCGGCGGCTCGATCTAGGACGATTTTAAGCGGCAAAGTGCTTTAAAGGTGCCCGAGCGACACTTGTTGATTTTTCATAATTTTTGAGACTATCATGCGGGTTGCCAAGAGTTACCGGCCAATGCGAGATGTCAAGCCGGATGCCCAGGATTTTTCAGAGCTCAATTTGGAGTCCGAACGGGGAAATGGCCACAAACCGGGCAAGATTTGAAAAGGTGGACATGAGTTTGGCCAAAGGAGTGGTGACCTTTGGGGGCTAGGGGGCATTTTATGCCAACTTTTTGAGTTAGCATGAAATCATGGTGGGAGAGAGAGGAAGAAAATGACGCCTGTATGGCGCTAAAATTTGCGCCATGGCATGGATGGAGGCAACATGCTAGCTGTGAATACCTTGCCCAATCGACATTGGGGCTTCATTCCTCTCTGGATGCTGATCATTTCGCCGTGCTTCGCTCCTCCAATGGCGGTCTCTATGAAGATCTCTAATTTTAGTCTTTGTCTCTCCTCCCTCTCTCTCCCCTAAGGGCAGATTCATGTGGTGAAGAAGAAGAAGAAGAATGGATGATGGATGCTTGTCCAATGAAGACCGAATTGCTCCGCGGTTCAAGAGGAATGAAGATTGCTAATTATGGATTGTCATGAGCATTAATGGCTGCTGGAAATCAGTCCCGAGATATGGCAAATAAAAACCCGCAACCCGGAAAGAACGGTAATCCCATTTTTACAAAGGAAATTGATGTTTTATGCAATTTGCTTTATGAATATTTGTTCCCATGGGATGATTATGCATTATGATGTTGCTTGCTATGAGTTTGATCAGTTTATGCTCAGAAAATCAGAAAATCATAAGTGTTGTGACTGAAATTAATAGTGTAAAACCCGTAAAACATGCGAAATATGGAGAAATTGGGTGTTTTTGATATATAAATGGGAAATGTAATAAGACACACCGACTAAATTTGTGTTTCTGCTGCAAATGAACCTAAGGGCCACATCCCATAACTCATTTTGAATTTTCAGTTATTTAATATTACAAAAAATACAAGAAAAATAGAGAAAATGGAAAAAAATAAGGGAAAAATAGATTTTGAGTGCCGAAAATTAAGGAAAAATAAGATTCATGTTTGTGTATGTATGGGGGGGTCTGAAGTATGAGGTTTAGCCTCAATTCAGCCCTACCTTTATGTTTTAGTGAGTTTTTATTGCTTTTCATACAATAAAAACATGGAAATGAACCCTAAACTGATCAATAATGCACAACCTAAACGGGTGAGGGGGTAGAGTGTATAAAAGGTGTTTAAATGTTGAATGAAATAATGAAAAGTTTTCTGGTTTTTATGCATACAATTTAGGTTGGTTGATAATTAAAAATTAAGGATCTAGTAGCACGAGGGTTCCTCGGTGCTAGGTTCATGCAACGTAGCAATTACGCATTAGAGAAATTCATTGAAAGAATGATTTTGAACTAAGCACAATGCTGTTTTTTTTTTGTTTGAGCACGTGGACATTCACAATTTTCATGAAGCATAAAATGATAAAAGGTATTAGACAATACCTCCTAGATGCATAGCACCTGTATTTTCTAGATCGTGACCAATGTTGAGTGAGTAAGGTTGTCCTAAGCTGTAGGCTAGGCGTTGGGTCTAAGGGGAAAGTAAAGTGAGGTATGGTATATTCCTGGATACGATCAATTAGTACCTTGAGGGAACTATGTGCGATGTTGTGTTATATATGTTTAGCGACGCATCGAGGGGCCAATCCCCAAGGTGTAGGAGAGTCACAGTGAGGTAGCGGCGGTCAGCCGTGGGAGGACCTCGTATGTTTGTACTTCGTGCTATTTGGCAATGTGCTAGGGACTCCCTCTGAGGAGTGTTAATTGGGTTAGAGTTGGACTACGAGACGTGATACAAATGCAAGATGTTTAGGAAGGCAATGTATGATGTATGTGTCATCCATGCTCCTGGCCGTGAGGCCGTGGGGTTGTTGAGCGCATGATAGAGGTCCGGCTAGTACATGAGCCAGTGTCGGCCTGTTTTAGGTCCCATCAGTGGTGCGTTTGCCGGGAGCCACTTATAAGTGGTGGTTTTCTGATCTAGGGTTTCTAGGGACCAAAAGGAAGTTGGTTTATGTCCTTTGACAAGGACCGTCAAGCCGAAATCCAGAAAGCCGAACGTGCTGAGAGGGCTAGACGGCGGTTAGAGATTGTAAGCATGTATTCTCCTCAAAGGAGTAGTCCATTACGTATACGAAGCAGTGGTCTTAGTCACTTAAGTGCTCCATCTATTCCATTAGGGGCAGGAGGAAGCATAAGTTCTTCCTCTTCTCCACTAAGTCTACCCACTTCAAGTGGGGGTGTGAATCCGTTATTTCAAGCTCCTACTGCTAATCCGATTGTCACCATGGCACAACCTATTGCGATTCCTGCACGGACACTAGATTTACTAGCCTTAGGAGTTCCCTTGCCCATTTTTAATGGGTTAGTAGAAGAGGATGCAGAATTTCACATTTGTGAATTTCAGAGGTTGATGTTCAATTATCGCATCCAAGATGAGGGACATCTCATGATGTTCTTCAATATGAGGTTAAAAGGAAGGGCTGCGGTTTGGTATCACAGCATTGAGTCTGGAACCATAACCACCATTGATCAATTATACGCAGATTTCCAAGCAGAATATGCCCCTGAAAGAGGTGGCCAATATTGGTTGCGGGTCTTGAATGTAACACGCCAAGATCCTCACGAGAATGTGAAAGCATATGCTAAGAAGTTGAAGGAAGTATTCTGTAAGTTGCAAACTTACATTCCCATTCCACCAGCTACCCAATTGCAATACTTTTTGCATGCGTTGGACTTTAATATCCAAGTATAATTGAGCAGTGTGGCCTTGGCAGATATAGATACCGCTATTACGCAGGCAGAGGGAGTAGAAGCATGATTACAAACGGCCTACTTCTCTCGAATGAATGTTAATGGGGGTTTAGTACCTAGTGGCAATCCATCATTGATGAATGGAAGTCAAGGGATGCCTATGACTAACCCTATTGGAAGAGGGAGTATGGTTTCGAATGTACCTTTACTACCGGCTCCTCCCAGTGTGATTATGCCCATGGCAAGTCAATTGGCCCCACCAAATGTTGGAGGCCAAGTTTCAAATTCTAACGTTGTTCCTATAGGTCAACAGCCAATGCCAAATCAGATTGTCAGGCCAATGGAACGAGGAGTTGACGATCGAGGCTACGAGTCGAGTGCATCTAATGTCCTTGGAAAAGTTAAGGACATGATGAAGCATTATACCGATATGATTTCCGAGCAATATCGACAAATAGCCGTCGACGTTAATTTCTTAAAGAAGCAATAAAATTTGATAGGGAGTCGACGCCTTGAAGAGGGTGGACCCTCTAGATTCAGTTGTAAATGGTGTGGTGGATAGCACTTTCCCAGAAACTGTCCAAATGTGAAATGTGACATTTGTGGGAAGTCAGGCCATTTAGCTACAACCTATTGGAGTAAGATTAGTTCTCTCCAACAAGGGAGTAAACAACCGGGCCCAATGAATCATAGAGCGCAAGGAAATAACTTGTAGTAGAATGATGCACCTAGGCAAATATTACAGAGGGGAAAAACAAATATAGAAGAGTTGCCACAAGGCAATGGAGTCAGCCTTATTGAGGCTGTATGAGTCCATGATGCTGAAACCTCTAACTTAAGAGTCGTGAGACAAGAGGCCAAAAGGCTAAGGAGGTTGACAAAGATAAGGAAAAACCGGTTGAGGCAAACCCTAAACAAGGGGATAAGGGGACACAAGTCCAGAGTCCTAGCATAGAAGGGGGATCGCTAAAGCCGGTTGATAGAAAAGGCGACCCTAAGAAGGATGAGGAGATGCCAAGAAAGAAGGCAAGAGCCAAGAAAGAAGCACCGAAACCGGTCCAAAGACCAAAAGAGAGAATGGTTTGGCGAGAAAAGAGAGCTTTGGCTACGTATCACGACTTTGATCTAGCAAGTTCTCTTTGCGAAGTTAAACCAGATGTGAACCTCTTGCAATTGATCAAATTATCTCCAGGAGTACGCAAGGAATTTAATAAGATCCTGCGTATCAAGTATATTGTGGAACCTCTGGGCATAGCGCGAGTAGGGGAAGATTTGTTTGACCACGCTGAAAAGAACTGCCCTAGGGTTCCAGCTTATGTAGATGGAATATTAGTGGAACATGCCATTGTAGACACTGGATCCTCCATCAATATCATGAGTTCAAAGTTGATGGAGAGGCTGGGTCTAGGCATCCAGAAAGATAGCTCCACCCTTCTGAGAATGGTTGATGATAGTCTAAGACACCAGAAGGTTGCATTACTAGAGTCCATGTTACAGTTGCAAGTGTAGAATGTTTCTTGGACTTTAGGGTGATAAGATTTGCAGGACGTCCTAGCTATCGAGTTTTGCTAGGTAGACCTTGGATCTTACGAATAGATTGTCAAGTCAATATACCCGCCGCTCGAGTGGTTTTAGGTAGAGGTGCTAATCGAGTAATAGTCGATGCTTATCCTGAGTCTCCTCAAAGTGAGAGAGCTCCTTTATCTTCTACTGAATTAGAAATAGTAGACAATCCATCTTGTAGTGAGACATCATCCAGTGATGAATCTAAAGAGTGGTCCACTACAGAGGATATATATCAGATAACTCTAAATGAGCCGATAGAGCCTTAAGATAGGATAAGAGATGCGGATCTGATTGAGTTAGACCTTGGCACGCCGAATGATTCACGGCCAATTAAACTAGGTTCTATGTTTAGTTCAGCAGAAAGGGAGAACTATGTGTCCTCGATTCAAGAATTCCGTGATATCTTTGCTTGGCTGTTCATACTATTCCTGTAAAAGAAGGCAGTCGTCCTGTGCGTCAAAAGGTAAGGCATATGCCTTTTGAATTAAGGGACGGGCTGTTTGAAGAGTTGCAGAAGTTAAGGAAAGCTGGTTTAATCTTTCCTGTACAACACATAGAATGGTGTTCACCAGTTGTTATCAGGAAGAAGAAGAACAACTAGATCCGATTAGGTATAGATTTTAGAGAGCTGAATAAGCAGACGGTTAAAGATTACTACCCATTGCCGTTTATTGACCAGATTTTGGATCAATTAGAGGGTAGGGAGATATATTCATTCATGGATTTCTTTACATGATATAACCAGATGGCAATTGTAGAAGAGGACAAGTTGAAAATAACTTTTATTACTTTCTTTGGTACTTTTGCATACCATGTGATGGCCTTTGGTTTATGCAATGCACCTGGATCATGGCAATGAACAACAGACAAGACCTTTGGTGACATCTCCCCAGATGAGTTGAAAGTATTTATTGATGACCTGGGGGTAGCCACTGTAAGGGAAAGGATGTTGATTATTTTGAGAAAGTGCTTTGAGCGCTGCAGACAATTTTGTATCGCTCTTAACCCACGCAAGTGTGTTTTCGGAGTGCCTTATGGGCTATTGCTGGGCCATGTGGTCAGTTCAGTAGGAATCGCAACTGACCCTGAAAAGATCAAGGTTATAGTTGCTATGAGTCCACCACGCACTCCAAAAGAGGTTCATAGCTTTCTGTCGTCGATAGGGTACTACCGGAGGTTTATAAATGCCTTGGCAGAAAGAACATTGCCATTAACAAATTTATTATCCTATAACTATCTATTTGCATGGAGTGATGCTTGCAAAATATCATTCAAGGTGTGAAGCAGGAGCTAGTAAAAGCACCCGTTTTAAAAGCACCTAAAAGAGGCGAGGTGTTCTATATATTTTCAGCAGCCACTATGTATAGTATAAGCTGTTGTTTAGTCCAAATCTGGGAGGAAAAGTAGTATCATCCAATAGCTTTTGCTAGTTGAAAATTGGGCATTTCAGAGATTAATTATACCTACATGGAGAAGTTGTATCTTGCGATGGTCTTTGGGACTAAGAAATTCAGGCACTACATGCTCTATGAAAAGGTAGTATTCTATACGAAGGCGAAAGGACTTAGATTGCTTATGAACAAGCTACAGCCGCCTAATCGTTTGGCAAAGTGGTTAATCACTTTGTAGGAGTTCGATTATGATATCAAGAGTAAGCCATCGAGGTTGCAGGGTATTGTGGAATGCCTTGTGGATTTCGGGGAGCCAAAAGAGACTTTGGCTAAAGGAAGTGATATTGAGGAAATGTTTAAAATTGATACAGCTTATATTCCATCCTGGTATGTTGCTATTACGCATTATCTGTCAACAGGAGAGACTGTAGCTGGTTTGTCAAAATTTGAAAAGAGGAAAATCAAACAGCAATCTTTGAAGTTTTCCTTGATCGCAAGGACACTATATCGGTAGGGTGTTGATGATATTCATCGCCGATGTGTGATGCCTGACGAGGTTCCTTTTATCTTGGAGGAGTGCCATGACTCTGCATGTGGAGGGCACTTTGCAGGACGGTTGATGGTGCAGAAAGCGTAAGAGCTGGATATTGGTGGCCGTCCATCTTCCAAGATTCCTTTGAGTATGTTAAGAAATGTGATACATGTCAAAGACATGACAGTAGAGAGAATAGGAAATGTCCACTTACGCCTATCATGGCTATCCTTCCATTTGAGAAGTGGGGCATTGATTTTGTGGGTCCTATTACCCCGTCGTCTACTACCCATAAGAGGTATATTATAGTGGCCATTGATTATTTTACAAAATGGTCAGAAGCCGGGGCGACAAGGCAGGACAATGCAAAAGAGACTGCAAGTTTCCTATTAGAGCAGATTATATGCCGCTTTGGTCCATTGAGGGAATTAGTGTCGGACCGTGGAACCCATTTTTTGAATAAGGTGATCAAAAGCTTGATTGAGGCTTGGCAAATCAAGCACAATAAAACGACTCCTTATAATCCACAAGCGAATGGGCAAGTTGAAAGTACTAATAAGCAACTTGTGGGGATCTTATCTAAGATAGTCTCTGAGAAGAAACGAGACTGGGACAGGAAGCTGTATGTGGTAGTATGGGCGTACAATACAACGTTCAAGCGAGCTACCAGCCATACTCCATTTAAATTGGTTTATGGGGAAGAGTGTGTGTTACCCCTTGAAATCGAACTGTCGACCATGGGGTTTGCAATTAACCATTCTTTGGGAAATAAGGATTCCCTTTTTGAACGTTTCACGACTATAGCCCACCTGGATGAGCTGAAATTGCAGAGCTTACTACACCAGGAGGTAGCTAAACGTCAAATGAAGCAGTTGCATGACCTTAGAGTGAAGAAATATACCTTTAAAAAATGATAGTTAGTCCTCTATTATGATGTGTATAGGGAGTTGTTTCCAGGGAAGCTGGAACCTAAATGGGATGCCCCTACAATATTGTCAGGTTAGGGAAGAATAGGTCTATGACCCTATTAGTTGATTTATAGGGAGTGGAGTTTAAAAATAAGGTTAATCTTAATAAGATTAAACCTTAGTATTTCTAAGTATGCTAATACAAAGAAAATGCATTGCAGGTCCATGCTAGGAATGATTTGAGACCTGCGAAAGAGCTTAAAAGTTGGTTGATGGGTCGATTAATCCCTTATTTGGAGCACCCATATCTGGAGCAAAGATACCATCAGGGGAAACTTATCTGGTGGAGCAAAGGATATAAAGTGATTGAGCAAGAAGACAGAACCTTTGTGTGGGAGATCAAAGTCTTCTGCCATCACTGCTTACGATTGTTGACGAGTATCCCTATTGAGCTCAATGAAGAAGGTGGGATGGAGCCGTCAGTTCATCCTCTCAACATGCTAAACTTTGATTACCATAATTACGAATAGAGGAGTTCATGATGGCAGGCTGTGTAAACCCATTGTGGACATATATATTATATTTTGACGGAGCGTCCAGGGGCCCTAATAAAAAAGGAAGTGTTGGAGTAGTAATCTGAGATCCTGGACGTAGAGTGATGATGAAATTAGCTGCTTATCTCGGGGTAGGATTCACTAACAATATGGCAGAGTATAAAGCCTTGATTATGGGATTGCATATTGCCAAACAAGGTGGTATTCGTCGGTTGTTAGTAAAAGGGGATTCCCAGTTGATCCTGAATCAATTAGATGGGACATACACAGTGCGGAATCCCATTCTCTGTATGTATCATCGAACTGCTATGACCCTACTTGAAGAGTTTGAGAGAGTGTCTTTTCAGTTGATTCCACGCTACTGGAATCAGTTTGCGGATTCATTGGCAAATCTTGCTTATGAGGAAGACCTCTTCTTTAATTGTGGTCCTAGTTTGGATATTGTCATCAATGATGAAACAGGACCCAGTCGCTTGTGGGGAATGTTATCAGAGCATGCAATATATGGTAGACGATGGTTGATATGGGTGATGCAAAGAGTAGCCGAGACCAATCTACTATTATTATCATGGACCCATAGGTTAATTAGACAACATGTTATGCGTACGCCTCTTGCTATCTATGCAGGAGGGATGGATCATAACCTTATGCATTTAGTTTAGGGCTACGAGCCTGTTTTTCCTCCTTGGGAGGGAGCCCATTATTGTATATCTGTGCTATTCCAGGGAAGGATGTGTAGGTGCTACTTTGTTTTATCTCATTAGGCCAAGAGGGCCCGTGTTGCGAGGTTTTGTTTTATTTCGTTAGGGCAAGAAGGCCGATTAAGTTTTGTAGTGAAGTGCTTTATTTCATTAGGCCAAGAGGGCCAGTTGTCTGTTTAGTGCAGGTACGGTTAATGGTTTCTTGTTTGAGTTCTGTGCTAGACAGGTTCAAAGAAGAGCTTGGAAGGAGCCTTTTGTTGCAGGGAAGCTTCTCGTGGCCCTATCCAGGTGATATATTTCCTTTATGAGTACTGTGGCTTTTATGTTATATGTGTTCGTGTACTTGTTAAGGGGGGGTTTTCGTTTCTTATTGGGGACTGGCGTCCAAGGCATGAAGTCCCGAGGTTTAGGTTCAGTATGTCTACGGGAGGTCTGAGTAGTCATTGACTCCTATAAAGACATTGTCAAGCATTGAAAGACCTGTTTTAGAAGGAAGTCCTTGTGACCCTGTTCTGCTAGCCTACTAGGTGGCCGTTCTAGGAGTTCTTGTTAGTTGTGAGGCAGTTAAAGAAGCCTGTAGAGACAAAATAAAGATGCTAAAGGAAAAGCAACCCTGAATATCTTAAAGGTAAAAAAACAAATACGAAGGTGTGTAAAAAGGGGTTCTAACCCCTATAAAAATTGAAGAAGAAAAGAAAGGAAAATTTATAAGCAGTTTACCGTTGCCTAGCGAAGGCCTGGTAGGTTCTTGGGGACGAGTCAGACCCGGGGCCGATGCCTTGTCTTCCTAGGGGTGGCATCTTGCTAGAAAAGAAGAAACTAAGAAAGGTTGGAGCGAAAATCAAAGTGAGCATTAGAAAAGGATTAAGTATCGCCTTGCGAGGGCTTGGTAGGTTCTTGGGTACCGAGACAGGACCTGAGGCCGATGCCATGTTCTCCTTGGGTCACTACGCTCAGCTCCCTCCTTTTTACATGCCCGAGTATGTCAATAAAATAAAACCCTAAAAGAAGAAATGTGGTAAAAAAAAAAACTTCTTGATCAGGCTATAGGAGTCCTCGCCTAATAGGGGCTCCTAGTTGTGTTGTCCTTAGTTAGGTAGGTAGTTCAGACCACCACTTAGGGCAACCTCTTTGACAGTTCTTTTTAGTTTGGCTGTGTTGGAGCAGTCGGTTAGTGACTAGCTTCGGACCTTTTATCAGATTATGCTAGGCCTACTCCTTGTGGATGTCATGCCTTGGTTCTGTCAGGGGGTAGGGTGAGCATTGTGCTGTGTTTTATTGCATATTTGTTTTGTAGCAGCTTGATGCTCCTTTGGTTGTTTTGTGCAGATCTACTATGGGATTCGACGGGCTGAGTCGCCCTATCCCGTGGTCGCCAATGAGAGTGGAATTTTGATGCTGAGAAGTGCTTAAAAATAGCTAAAAATTATGAATATCAAGGGAAAAATATTCAACGTCGAAGGCGGCGGCTCGATTTAGGACGATTTTAAGCAGCAAAGTGCTTTAAAGGCGTCCGAGCGACACTTGTTAATGTTTCATAAATTTTCAGACTATCGTGCGGGTTGCCAAGAGTTAGCGGCCAATGCGAGATGTCAAGCCGGATGCCCAGGATTTTTCAGAGCTCAATTTGGAGTCCGGACGGGGAAATGGCCACAAACTGGGCAAGATTTGAAAAGGTGGACATGAGTTTGGCCAAAGGAGTGGTGACCTTTGGGGGCTAGGGGGCATTTTATGCCAACTTTTTGAGTTAGCATGAAATCATGGTGGGAGAGAGAGGAAGAAAACGACGCCTGTATGGCGCTGAAATTTGCGCCATGGCATGGATGGAGGCAACATGCTAGCTGTGAATACCTTGCCCAATCGACATTGGGGCTTCATTCCTCTCTGGATGCTGATCATTTTGCCGTGCTTCACTCCTCCAATGGCGGTCTCTATGAAGATCTCTAATTTTAGTCTTTCTCTCTCCTCCCTCTCTCTCCCCTAAGGGCAAATTCATGTGGTGAAGAAGAAGAAGAAGAATTGATGATGGATGCTTGTCCAATGAAGACCGGATTGCTCCGCGGTTCAAGAGGAATGAAGATTGCTAATTATGGATTGTCATGAGCATTAATGGCTGCTGGAAATCAGTCCCGAGATATGGCAAATAAAAACCCGCAACCCGGAAAGAACGGTAATCCCATTTTTACAAAGGAAATTGATGTTTTATGCAATTTGCTTTATGAATATTTGTTCCCATGGGATGATTATGCATTATGATGTTTCTTGCTATGAGTTTGATCAGTTTATGCTCAGAAAATCAGAAAATCATAAGTGTTGTGACTGAAATTAATAGTGTAAAACCCGTAAAACATGCGAAATATGGAGAAATTGGGTGTTTTTGATATATAAATGGGAAATGTAATAAGACACACCAACTAAATTTGTGTTTTTGCTGCAAATGAACGTAAGGGCCACATCCCACAACTCATTTTTAATTTTCAGTTATTTAATATTGCAAAAAGTACAAGAAAAATAGGGAAAATAAAAAAAAAAGGGAAAAATGGATTTTGAGTGCCGAAAATTAAGGAAAAATAAGATTCATGTTTGTGTATGTATGGGGGGTCTGAAGTATGAGGTTTAGCCTCAGTTTAGCCCTACCTTTATGTTTTAGTGAGTTTTTATTGCTTTTCATACAATAAAAACATGGAAATGAACCCCAAACGGATCAATAATGCACAACCTAAATGGGTGAGGGGGTAGAGTGTATAAAAGGTGTTAAAATGTTGAGATATTGAGCTCCACTCGTGATACGCCAGGGTGACCGTTGTGTATTTATGTCACGGACTTGTCAGTTGTAGATGCGGTTGGTACACCGCCCATGAATAATAGCTACATGATAGCTATCCTTATCTACTCTAGTTCGTGGCTCAGTTAGTATGCCACCTTAGTTAGTTGAGTTTGGTTTGAGACCCATATATAGGGTTCTTCTATGTCTTTGTAATAGAGTTCTTTTGGCTTCCACAACTAAGAAGAGGAAAACTGTTTTCAGCCTCCACCCTTGTGTGTAATCCCCCATTGTGCAAGCAAGAAAGCTACAAGTGAGACTCCTTCCTTCTCTCCCACAATCTTGACATAAAATGCTGAATGAAATAATGAAAAGTTTTCTAGTTTTTATGCATACCATTTAGGTTGGTCGATAATTAAAAATTAAGGATCTAGTAGCACGAGGGTTCCTCGGTGCTAGGTTCATGCAACATAGCAATTACGCGTTAGAGAAATTCATTGAAAGAATGCTTTTGCACTAAGCACAATGCTGATTTTTCTTTGTTTGAGCATGTGGACATTCACAATTTGCATGAAGCATAAAATGATAAAAGGTATTTGACAATACCTCTTGGATGCATAGCACCTATATTTTCTAGATCCTGACCAACATTGAGTGAGTAAAGTTGTCCTAAGCTGTAGGCTAGGCGTTGGGTCTAAGGGGAAAGTAAAGTGAGGTATGGTACATTCTTGGATACGATCAATTGGTACCTTGAGGGAACTATGTGCGATGCTGTGTTATATATGTTTAGCGACGCATCGAGGGGCCAATCCCGAAGGTGTAGGAGAGTCACAGTGAGGTAACGATAGTCAGCCGTGGGAGGACCTCGTATGTTTGTACTTCGTGCTATTTGGCAATGTGCTGGGGACTCCCTCTGAGGAGTGTTAATTGGGTTAGAGTTGGATTACGAGACATGATACAAATGCAAGATGTAAGGGAAAGCAATGTATGATGTATGTGTCATCCACGCTCCTGGCCGCGAGGCCGTGGGGTTGTTGAGCACATGATAGAGGTCCGGCTAGTGCATGAGCTAGTGCCGGCCTGTTTTAGGTCCCATCACTTAATGAATTCATTCAAAAGCATAGAGTTTTTTCTTTTTCAACGATTACTATGTCATAAGCACTAGTGAAAATTATGGTTATGACAGGAACAAAAAGTGTCGCAGCACGACTGAGTCCACGAACTCCCCTTCACGGAGGAAGAGAAAATGCGGTACAACATCAACCTGGAGTGCCGCGCCTATAATCAGTTGAAATTCCAAATTATTCACAATTTGGAAGAATTAGTGGCTAAGGAAGAGGCGGCCCTAGGAGCGTGGTGGAAAGCTGCAACCTCAAGAAGTACCTGGAAAGTTTCAAACGAGAACTTGAGCATACGAGCTATGTGGAATTTTTCAGGTCCTACAATCCTGACAGCGAATGTGGCACTATCACAGTGGGAATAGGACAAAATGCTAAGCAGGGTACTGATTCGTCTAACCCTGGCCTTGGTGGAGAAGGCACTGGGGCTGGAACCGAAGGTGGAAAAGAAGCAAAAGAGAGACGTATATGCCATGCTAGGAATGAGAAAGGAGGATGTGCTGACGAACGATGGCATCAATATCCAGGACATCCCCAATGCAGAGACCAAGCTACAGGCAAAGCTCATACATGCGCTCTTTTCCAACGAGTGCTATAATGCGTTGATGCACCAGATCAACATACCAATCCTGGAAAATGTAGCGGCCTAGACCCTACACGAAGTCGACTGGAACCGCTACGTGTGCAAGACTATCGACCAGGTAGCCCGAGCGCTAGTCTTAGGAAGCCTGCCAACAGGAGGAGAATCACTGATGTCGAAGGCCGCAGAAAGAAAAAGGGCTTCCTCCAAAGCCTCGTTCATCACATACGGGGGCATCTTAACGGCGCTTATCCAGGAGGCCATGAAGGAAGTAGAAGAGGGGGAGGGAGAAACACCAGATCGATCACCTCCCCATCAACACCACGAGAGGTCTAGCGATAGGACGGAGACCGAGGAAGAAGGGAAAGAGCAAAAGAGCAAAAATCAGGTTAAGGAGACTAAGAAAAAAGTAGCACAAAAGAAAAAGAAATAGGATGAAGGCCATAGAAAGGAGAGGGAGGACTTGGAGAAAGCGAAACGACAATCCCTGAGCGAGGCAGAGGAGAGAGAAAGGAAGAGGAAGCACGAAGAAGAATAGACAACGGAACAAGTCAAGCAGGATACAAAGGCATCCAAGCAAGAGGCTAAAAGGAGAAGGAAAGAAGAAAGAAAAACTAGAGGAAGAATGCAAAAAGGCCGAGGAGGAAAGGAAAAGAAGAGTCACGAAGGAGGACGAGGAGTTAAGAAGAAAAGAGGAGGAGGACCTGGCCAAAGCTACACGCCGGTCCATCGAGCAGCAATGCAGGGTGGATGACCCAAAAGCCTAGAATCAGCCCACGGAAGAGAGACCTAGCTCCAGCATGCAGGCCCCAGAACCCATGCCCCCGCAGTTCCAGAAGGAAAAGGAAAAGCACCCCTGCATCCCATCCCCACCCTCATGGCACCCCCTGCTGAACCCACTACGCACACCCCTAGCATCACTACCAGCTTGGAAGTGTCCAACCTGGTGGCCTGGATGCAATACTTCATCAGCAAAATGGCCCAAGGGAAAAACACGAAAACTATGACCACCGGACCAAAAAGGCCAGCTGCAAATGCTGAATCAAGGCAGGATCAAAAGCTTTCGTGCATGGAGGCCTCAACCACCCCCACCCACACAATAATGATGCCACCATCTGGTTACGACGAATACATTGCTAAGCTGCTCTCCCAACTGGAGAAAGCGAAGGAGGAAAAAAGGATGGCTGTGTGGCTGAGTTGATGACAGAAAAACAGTCAATGGCGGCTTTCCAATTGGAAAAAACCCGCATCATCGCCATGAAGCAACGCCAAATATTCGAACTCAAGCAAGAGTTGAAAGCCAAAGAGGACAGGGAAGAAAGTTACAAGCAGGCTGGAGGACGAGAATCAGGAACTTGTGTAGATGCAGTGGGAGTACAAGCTCCTCCTAATGCAATATAAGGAATTGGAGTCAAAGACCGCCACCATTGAGTAGATGATGGAGGAGCTGAACGCCAAGGAAGGGGAGAGGAGCCAAGAAAGAGAGCAACAACGATCAACTACGTCTTGTGAAGAAAGAACAAGACACATGAGCAAAGAGCTCAGGGCCCAGGAGCAGAAGCTTGTAACCCTAGCTCAAAAGTAGGGGGAGAGAATGGAAGGAATGAGCAAAAGGGCCAAGAAATGGGCTACGCAGAACGAGGCACGGGTGAAGGCATGGGCGCGGTGCCTCGCCTTGGTGGAGAAGGAAAAAATCTTGGCAAAAAGCAAAGCGGACGTCGCCCAGACAGCCTTCAGTGCCCAACAACAAGCCTTCCTCAATACGCTACTGGATAAAACTCAACCAGAGGGAACGGAGCCATTGGAGGTGGTGAAGAAGAAATTAAGCATCACACGCAGAGCCCTGCATGCGGGGCTGCAGATGCCACCCCAACCTGCAGAGGTAAGGCTGGGCCTAAAGGAGCAACAAAAGTATCTACTACTGACTTGCCTAACCCCCTAGGAGGTAGACTCCCTCGGCTTTGAAGAAAGAGCACTACAAGGAAACCGGTAGGGGGAGGAAGTCAAATTCGAAATCGACATGAACAGTTTCAGAGAAGATGTAATTCCGCAACCCCCCTCACTGCACGAACAAGATCACAACAACAACCCAACCCGCCCATGGACAAACAGGCCACTAGTTTTGCGTGCAACCAATACAATTCCACGCAGAACTAGTGGTCTGGGAACAACAAGAAATGGAAAAGGACCCTTTCTGCTTCAGTTTCCTTATGCTTGATAGCCTGAGAAGGGTCTTGCTGATCAAGGCAATGGAGGAGGTGATCGCGGCCAGCCGACTAGGCCAAAGATGGCTGGAGGACAGGGCAAGGACCCCCACTTTGTGAGGCACGGAACAGGCCGAATTCTGGCAAGAAAAAATACATGAAGTGCCACACATGGTAAGGGGCTACGAATGCCAACCCCTCTGGAGGAGGCGAATATGTAATACCAACATGCTCGCCTGGATGGCATTTTGTAACACCCTACCCTATGAGCGGAACGACCCCACGTTTCTGGCACGACTTCCCTGTCATCTACAATGGCAATGCCACTTCCTTTGAGGACGCTCTACTTTTTGATCTAGGAAGCTTGCCCGCCTCCATAACGTGTTTCCTTGCTGAGTTCTCCTCCTGCCCAAATCCCGCATTCATAACCACCTGTAATTACCTTAAGCTCCTTAAACTCCTACTTAAGCAAGATCCGGCACCGCAAAAAAGCAACTTGTCTCTCCTCTTTTTTGATCCTAATGCTACCGATAGTTGCGCTATGACCTGCTTAATGATGAGGGCTAGCCTACTACCTTCATTTTTCCTAGCGCTCCTAGAGGATATGAGCGACATCCAATTCACTAGGTGCAATCACCCCTTCCTATCCACCACCTCTCTCCATGTCCGCATGAACCTGAAAGGGTACATGTAGAGCCATCAATTTTTATGCAAATCCATCCGCCCGTCCTCCCCCCCTCATTCCAATGATGAGAACAAGACTTGGGTGTCCTGCTCCTCATGTAATACTATCCCGAAATGTATAAAAAAAAAAACACGTACGATCACTGCACCTAGGGGTCCTTAAGTTAGGTGTTTCCAATGACCTTGGTTGGTTGGCTCCAATCCTAATCCCCTAGCCCTTTTTGATCCCCCACGTCACGCTTAGGGCACATCAATGGCATGACACACCTAGGGAGGTAACACTCACCTATGGTTCGGCCTGTCACCCTAAGCCATTGGCACCACACCCCCTTGGCACAAATGGGGTCCTCAAGTGTGGGATATCACCATGCTTCGTCTGCGGTTAGACCCACTTCCCCATTTCAGTAGCACGGGCACATCACACCAACACACTAAAGACAGTACCCCCCTAAGTAGAGCACCGCACCTTCTTCTTCAGGTACACCACAAATGCCCAACCACCAACTTCGGAGGCCCTCATCCACCCATGCAATCCACTGAGCTGCCTCAACGAACCTCGTTCTTGAGCTTCCACAAGCACCTAAGTCTACATGTGGCCCTCACCCTTACACCCATGCCAAAAGTGCCATGGGAGTGGCACCCTTCTAGGAGGGGGGTAATGTTAACTCCAAGTCAAGATGGCGAAGTCAAGATGGTGAAAGATGGAGAAAAAGCAAATGAATATGGAGAAAGAGAAAAGACACGCAAGCGGCCTCTAAAGATGAAGCGGGGAAAAAAGAGCAACCTTAAAAGAAAAGGCGCCTTAAAAAAACTCAGAAAATCCTCGTAAAAGAGCGCTAGGCTCCCTCCTGTGCCCATTGTAAAATATTAGACCGGTTAGAGGCATGGGGCTAAAAGAGGAAAATGAAAAAAGGACCTTGCCACAATGGCCGGTCATGTAAAAAAGGGATGGGTGCCCATGGTATTTTAGGGTTTGTATATATAAAGTTCAAAAAGTGAATAAGAGATCATTCTTTGGTGTGTGGCAAAAGAAGTCTTCTTCTTCTTCTCTCCTTCTCACCTTCTTGCTTGTGTGTGCTTTGGAGAGAGGGAGTGTGAGAGTGTGAGGGAGTGAGTGTATGTGAGTGTGAGGGATCAAGAGGGTGAAGCTCTTCACCATCTCCTCTTCTTCTTTTTGGCTTCCCTTCTCTCTTCTTGCATGTGCAGCTATGGAGGATGGAGCTTGGAGGTGGAGAAGGCTTGAGGATGTTTGAGCTAGCATCTAGGATCGTGGAGCTACCACTGTGTGAAAGAGAGGAGGTAACTCATATCGGCACTAAGGTAAGCTCACTACACTTGTAGGATCAACGGCGCGTTGGCTAGTTGAGAGATAGCCATTAGAGCTTGCTTGGAACGCTTGAAACAATAAGCGGTCCGTGGGTCTTGGCAGTTGAGCGAAAGCTCCCACAGTGAGAGTGTGAGGGAGTGAGTGTGTGAGGGTGAGGGACCAGGGAGGAGAAGCTCTCCATCTTCTCCTCTCTTCTTCTCTTCTCTTCTCTTCTCTTGTCTTGCTCGCGACTATGGAGCTTGAGGATGGAGCTTGCTTGAAGCTTGCACTTGGATCGTGGAGCTACCGAAGTGCGTGGGAGAGGAGGTAACTCGATCGACATGGAGGTAAGATCACCACACCTGTAGATATGGATGGCGCATCGGCTATGTGAGAGGTAGCCATTAGTGCTCGGCTTGGAACCCTTGAACGATAAGCGGTCCATGGGTCTTGGTGGTTGAGAAAAAGCTCCCACAGCATCCACTTTGAAGCACCACACAAAAGGCCTCCATGTAGCCATAAGTTGCTCTCTTCAATCCTTCTGATAGAACCCTTGTCCCCCCCCCCCCCTCACCGAGTACTATTGACTACACCTTTTTAACCATGAGCCAAAGCTTCCAAGCATTGTGCTCTTCTTCTTGATGATTCTTGGTTGCATGCAACACCTCTGTGGTTTTTTTTTCATATGCCAACTATCTTGGTAATAGGGTCAACAAGTCAAGGCTACCCACATAAGTGTTGATACTCAAAGTAGTCATGATGTGCCTTGATTTACTCCTCACTCATCACACTATGAATTGAATGCATGTTTATCTTCACTACTCCATGCAATATTAATTAGGCCATGAACTAGTGATTAAGGCCCGGTTCCCCAATCATGTCCTCTTTTTTCTTTTTGTATTTTTGTGATGCAGCCTAACTGTGTCCCTTCCTCTTGACAGTATGACAATCCCAAGATGCACCTTCTATCTAATGGATGGCCACCTTGTTGCAAAGCTCATATTGTTGAGAATCTGCTAATCACACCCTATGTATACCCCTTTGTATGGAACAACTAGGCTAGGAAGGTGCAGTTCATTCTAGGAAGAGAGACAGATCCCATAGGCACAGTGATGTAGTGTGCTACCAAGCAATCCTATATAATGATGTACTTGACTATCACTTTCATATGATGATAATGCAATAGCAATTGTCTCTTTCTGTCAAGTCCCTGTGTCATTGTCAGTCCTACACAAGATTGTTTTTATGAGTTCAAGTCTCAATCTTGAAACCTAATTCACTTGTGTAACAGTTGTCTTCTTTGTCAATGTCAACATGAGTAGTATCTTCATCTTCCATCCTCCATAGCTTCCGCCTCTGCCATGCTCTAGATCTCGCATATTTAACATGGTATCAGAGCTCAGCTGAGCATGGCTTAGCTCTTTTCTGCTCTCTCTCAGTTCCTCTTCAAGTCTGGTCACCACAGTTCCAGCCCATGACTTCATCTCTCAACTCTACCTTCACTTGAGCTTCCATGGCAGCCATAGCCAGCATCACCCTGTCAGCTTGAAGCTCTTGGATCTCTCTCCACAAGTCATATCTCACTACAATTCCTTCTGGGAAAATGCTCCTCTACTTCCAAAGCTCCTCCCTGGCACCTCACACCTAAGCATTGCACACCTTGGAGCTCAGCATTGACAATTTTCTCAATCTTTGCCCTGTGTCTGCCATAGCCAAACTGGACCTGCAGTACTTGGAGCCTCCATATCTTCCTCTACAGTCCTTATCTCCTCACGCTTTCTTCTGAGAATATCCTCTACATTTCTAGGCGCAACTTTCCAGCATGAAAAACATCAACATTATGTGCCGCATGGCTTGCCATTGCTGATCTCCCCAAACTGGCACAGTTTTTCGCAGCTGCCTAAATGATCTATTGTAGCTCAGCATAGGGGCAGCCATTGAAGGGGCTTTTATGGGGCTTTAGTAGGCCATATAGTGGGCCAACTTCAGCTAAGAGGGCTCTTAAAAATTTTACTCCTACGTGCTGCTACAGTGAAAAGAACAGTTGGATCTAGGAACCCTAAACTCAGGCAGCCATAGCTTTGAGCTTCAAACTCAAAAATTCATCAGTGTCTCTCTCCTCAGGACTCAAACAAAGCTCTTGCCACTCAGACCTGACTAAACACTGAAGATTCTAACAAGGATTACTCATCAAATCACATCAAGGAGGGGATATTTGTGCTTGGAAGATTTGAAAGAGTTGAAGAAATCAAGCAGCTCAAGCAACAACCACATCAAGCTCCTCTTCCAACTCATACTTCTCACTCTTCTCACTCAACTGAAGGTTTTGCTACTCTGATCTACTCCAAAACTCAGTCTTCAGCAAGAAATCAAAACATCAAAATCAACAAGAAGAAGGTTCAAGAAGATCCAGCATCAACATCAGGCTCATCAAGAACAATATCTATTGATACTTATCAAGTGTTATTTGACACTATTCTTCTTGTATCCCTTGATACACTTAAGTACAACACTCTTACTGATTTATCTCAGATTTGAAGCTGATTCTTGGTCATATCAATGACAATCAGGAAGATCTCTATGTGGATACAATTCATGAAGAGTAACATGACTTGTGTTGCTTATTTACATGACATAGAAGATGTTCTTACTTTACCTGCTGAAGGAAATGGAGCTACCTACACCAAAGAGAAATCAATGAATCCATTTGAAGATTCTGAAGACATGTCTACCACTTTGCTTGAGGGGGACAACTGGAATAGCAAACTCAAAAATGTTGCAAGCAAAGTCAATAAAGGAGCAGACCAAGAAGATCATGAAGAAGAGAAGAAAGATAAGAAGATTTTCCATGATGTTGACAAAGAAATCGCATATGCTGAAAAAAGACCACAAGGGCCTATCAGTCCTTGTCTCTCATTTTCTGTTTTAAAAGTATTGTACCTGCCTTAATGTTCCTTTCATAAGCTTGTAAAAACTCCTCATGTAGCCTTGTACTACAGCCTCTGTACACTTTGTGAGGTCCCTGTTACAGCCTCTGGATGTCCACCATGTTTATGGTACCCACACTTAGCCTTTTCTGTGACAGCCTCTGGTGTTTTGCCATGTTTGTGGTATGCCCACACTTTGCAGGTGTTGCTCTCGCTAAAGCCTCTACACACTTTGTACTTTCAGGTTGTGATTGAGGAGGGGTGTTGAGAATTGGCCAATCACACCCTATGTATGCCCCTTTGTATGGAACAACTAGGCTAGGAAGGTGCAGTTCATTCTAGGAAGAGAGACAAATCCCATAGGCATAGTGATGTAGTGTGCTACCAAGCAATCCTATATAATGATGTACTTGACTATCACTTTCATATGATGATAATGCAATAGTACTTGTCTCTTTCTGTCAAGTCCCTGTGTCATTGTCGGTCCTACACAAGATTGTGTTTATGAGTTCAAGTCTCAATCTTGAAACCTAATTCACTTGTGTAACAGTTGTCTTCTTTGTCAATGTCAACATGAGTAGTATCTTCATCTTCCATCCTCCATAGCTTCCGCCTCTGCCATGCTCTAGATCTTGCATCTTTAACACATATAACCTCCTGCCCTCCTAATTAGACTAGCTGATTAAATCAATTTTTGCTACATCGATTTTATTCTCCACTTCATAGACTCCCTCTTTGTCGAGTTAGTAATTGCACATCAAGCCTCGAGGCATTGTATCAGACCTTAACATCCTAGGCAACTTGAGAATAATAATTCATCCTACATAATCTATTGCAAATACCACAATCCATAGAACATCGATGACCATTAATAGAAGATATACGTTAAATTGAACAATGGTGATGACAAAAAAAAAATGGTGACAGATATCAATCCTCAACAAGTGGTACATCATTTGGAGGTTGTGATTGTGATGATATTGACGACTAAGTGGCTAGGTCATTAGATGAACCAAATGTCATGCAAATGAATAATAAAATAAAAAAGGTACCTTTCATGTAAATTAATAAGTGAAGGGATATCAATGACCAAGATGTGTACCAAGTCCTTGAGAGCTGGCTGCAAAGAATCATCATTGATTTCCACGAGCTACACACATGAAGTACCTGCTATATATGTAAGAATACACATTATCCAACCATAAGAGTTTTTTGGACAAATGGAGAGCAATATGAGAGAAGTAATTCCAAGGACATAAATAAAAGCTCTCCTTTGCCAAACAAGCAATACACAGAGAGTAGAAGCCATGACCTCCAACATCATGTTGGCCATAGAATTGGGCCATATTGGCAACTATGTGTGGTGCCAAACGTTGTAAGGCTTCACCCATCCCATAAAATATTTGCCAAAGACCTTGTTATTATTCTCTTCAGTAGCTTCCATCATGTATGTGTTCTCAAAGCTACACTTTTGAGCCATAGCCATGAAGTGGTAGCCCTCAGCATTGGCAAATTAGAGCACCCACACTCCCTGAGACACAAAATCAATGCGCAATTGGCCATAAAAGTACTTCATCTACAGTCTGTCGTCATCGACCCTGGCACGCAAATGGCCTTCGATCATCAAGATCCGACTTCTAAAACCCACACCAGCATTAGGTTTCCAATCATCCTCGCCATTGCCATCATCATCAGACCCATCGCCATCTCACACGAATTGCCATGTGACTACATGTTGTGACAACCCACTACACCTTCGGGATGTGCCCGCCAATGTGGTGATAGAGGTTGGCTTGCTACAAGGCTACATACATGGAAGGGGAGGGGGTTTTTCCATTAGTGCTATATCCATTGAGGGAGAGGGATGCGAGTCTGGCATCGAGAGGTGAGTAACCCTTTCCTGGGGGAGAAGGGGTGTGGAAGGCGGAAGGGGTTGTGTGTAGAGAGAAAGAGAGAGGGAGGGAGAGTCTAGAGAGATGAATACACATGCATGGAAGATAGAGAGAGTCTGGAGAGATTGAGACATGTACTATGACTTGAGAGAGAGAGTGTGTGTGTGTGGGGATTTAATCCAACCATGCCCCCATAGCCCCCATCATCATAGCCTAGATCCCCCCTTCCAAGCTTATACCCACCCCCTCTCTTATTTCTACGATTTGGAAAAATATTAATGGGGGCGTATCCCTACTATATACACTTATGAAATCTTCAAAAATACTCTCTTTCCTTTCACTTACATGATTCCATAAGTTATCCACCACGGTGAACCTCTCAGAGCCATCAAACACATTTGTTCAGAACAACTTGAAGACAAAAGAGAGCTCTTAGATTAAAACTTACATTTGATTGATGATGCACAATTGAGGTACGATCTGAGTAGGAACCTGTGCTATGCATATACATGTTGACGCTTGGAAGTTTGATTCAACTACAAAATTTGAGTCAAGCTACCATCACATGTGTAATTGAGCCTTTGTTGGCCTACTTATTCTTTGACTTTTGTGTCTTTGAAATCTTCTTCTCAATATTTTTCTCCTCCATAAGAGAGGCACAAATAATTCTCTCCTGAACTGCCTCTACAGAAAGTGTACAGCCATAAGCTCTACTAACTGTCTTCTTGTGTTTACTAAGACGAGAGCCTCTATACAACAAGACACAAATGTGGAACTCGATGTATGCACTTGCCAGTTATAGCACACTTGGGATAAAAGGCATATTTCTTGGCATATTGAAGAGCATGCCTCCTTCTTGGAATTTTTACAATGCTCATTTGATTGACTTGATGGCATACTTGTGGTACCGATGGTAGGTGAGATGCTGCACCATGATTCCTACCTATGAAAACTCTTTGTGACTCTTACATTGGCTCTCTTGGACAAATGCACTGCTAAAATACACACCCCCCCTCTCTCTCTCTCTCATGTGTGTGTGTGTGTGTATATGTGTAATTTTACTTTGACATTGACAATCTCAAAATGCTTTAGTCAAAACCTTATACCCCAAAATTCAAATGCCCTTTCCCCCCGCACCTGCGCCCCAAACCCCAAACCCCAAAAAGCTAGTACCCCATCCCCTCTTGGATTGTTAAGCTTACAGGGAAATTAATAGGCGTATACATTCATGTCCTTGAACCAATTATCTTCCCTTGCACTTATGGGATTCCATAAGTTTCCCATTGTGAATTGTGATCCAATGTTTAACTGATCTTACTCCAACAGGTAGCAGCTAAGTGGCTAGACTTCCAGTAAATATCACATTTGACATTCGGGAAACTCCTAGGGAAATGTTGGTCCCCACACCACTTATAGCTGAATCTTAAGGGGCCACCCTCTTCAGGGCGTCGGTTCCCTATCAAATTCTATTTCTTCTTAAGGAAATTGACATCCATAGCTATTTTTCGATACTGTTCAGAGATCATATCAGTGTAGTGCTTCATCATATCCTTAACTTCACCAAGGACATTAGAAGCACTCGACTCATAGCCGCGATTGTCAGTATATCGTCCCATGGGCCTAACCACTTGATTTGAAATTAGCCACGCCGCTGACCAACTGGGACAACATTAGTATTGGTCTAATTGGCCCACAATTGCAAGGGATATATCAAGTGCTCTTTTCATACAAACTCTAGGTCTTTATATGCCATTCTAATGCCTGTGTTCTCAAGAAAATGCAAGTAATGGAAGAGAAGAGTTAATGAGCTCAATAAGTTTTTGTTGATCTGATTGTAGCCTTCCTCATGCTTAAAGTAAAATTGTAGACTATTGTCTATTTTTTCCTACTAAATATAAGACAAAATCATTGCACTAGATGTAATAACATTGTGATTAGGCAACTAACTCAAAAACTTTTCAACTTCCATGGTAAGTCCATGCTTTCTTATAGGGGCACTTCCAACAAACATGTGTGAAAGAAAGCCCTTCCTCTTGGCTTGAGAATGTAATTCTTTCCAATGTGTAAAGGGACTATGGTCCTTGCCACTAGCTCTCGAACAATGGATGTGTCTGAGAAAACTCTACTTTGGATTTTGTAGTTGAGCTAAGTCCCGTCTCTGTCTTAGTTGATGGCTAGTTTCTTTCCCTTCACATCCATAACAAAAATTTAATTCCTCTTCAAAGAGGAACAAGAAGCAAGCCGACTCACTTGGCTACTCTCTCTATGTATGTTTACATGCAAGTCAAATCACCGTGTATATATTGACACTATCAAGTTGAACTAAGTGTGTTTACCTAGAATCCATAAGATTGAAACTTGGAAAAGTTGGCATAACACCCTCAAAAACAAGGGTAACACACTTAGTCATTGAGATTCATTATATCCTTTTATACAAAATTTAGGTCGATTTTAGAAATTAATAACACCCTTTTGTAAGAAATCTATATATGAAATATAAAAACCCCTTATGTGAATAAATTATACATTTTAAAATATTCCCTTCTATGAATGTAAGTATGTAAGATTATCTTTTTTAATATTCCCTTTTTTTGAATTCACGTGACACACATTTTTACACATACTGACCCCCCCAAGGCCAGTGTCGGGCATGTTTTTGGTCCTACCAAGTGGTGTGTTTGCTGGAAGCTGCCTACAAGTGGCGATTTCTATGCCTTGGTGGATTGAGACCTATTCTCTAGTGTATGCCAAAAATTAGCGAGCTAGACTCACAAGACCGTCAAGTGGAGCTCCAAAATCAAGAAAGGGCTGAACGAGCTAGACGGAGGGCTGAGATAAACAAAAGATACTCTCCGAAAAGGAGTGGCCCAATAGCTTTGCAAGGGCGTGGTTCTAATAACCCTAGCTCAGCACATAGTCCATTATGGGGAGGAAGCTCTAGTTCTTTCCCCCCTCCAATCAATCCCTCCACTTTGAGTGGAGCTCTAGTTCGGTTGTCCGAACCCCTGTAGTAGTAGCGAATACGATTGCTACCATGGTGGCACAACCTCTTGCTATACTTGTTGGAATGATGAATTTTCCAACTTTAGGTTTCTTCCTAACTATCTTTAATGGGTTAGTGGAGGAGGATGCGGAACTGCACATTAACAAATTCCAAAAGTTGATGTTCAATTGTCACATCCAAGATGAAGAACATTTAATGATGTTCTTTAGCATGGATCTCAAAGAAAGAGCTGCCATATGATATCACGCCCTAGAGGAAGGAACCATAACCTCTATTGATTTATTTTTCAAAGCCTTTTGAAGGGAGTTTACCCCTGAAAGGGGTGGTCATTATTGGCTACGTGTACTAAATGTGACACGTCAAGAGCCACATGAGGATATCTAAGAGTATGCCAAGAAGTTAAAAGAGATCTTTCACAAATTACAAGCCTCTATTCCTATCCCAACAACTTCCCAAGTGAAATATTTCTTTCATGGTTTGTATTTCAATATTCAAGTGCAGTTGAGTAGTGTCACTTTGCAGGATGTAGACATTTCCATTAGACAAGCACAAGAAGTAGAATCCCGACTATAAGTGGCCTATGGCTCTCAAACCAATCTTAATATGGGTTTAGTTTCGGAAAATAATTTGGAATTAACCAATGGCAATGGAAGTCAAGGGAAAGCTATGACTAACCCGAATGTGAGAGGAAGCATGGTCCAAAATGTTCCTTTATTGCCAGCTCCTCCCACTATGACTATGCCTATGGCTAGTCAACTGGCTCCACCGAATGTTGGAGGCCAAAGCATTGAACCCTAATGTTGCTCCTACGAGTTAGCAACAACCAATTCCCAATCAATTTGTTAGGCCAATGGAACAATGGATGGGCGATCATGGCTATGAGTCAAGTGCATCAAATGTCCTTAGCAAAGTTAAGGATACGATGAAGCATTACACTAACATGATTTTCATACAATATAGGCAAATAGTCATTGATGTTAATTTTCTTAAAAAATAACAGAATATGATAGGGAATTGATGCCCTGAAGAGGGTGGCTCATCAAGATCTAGTTGTAAATGGTGTGGTGGCCAGCACTACCCTAGAAAATGTCCATACATCAAATGTGATATTTGTGGGAAGTTTAGCCATTTGGTTGGCACCTGTTGGAGTAAGATTAGCTCTCTCCAACAAGGTAGTAGACAACCAAGTCCTGTTGACCACCATGCGCAAGGGAATAATCTTTAGCGAGATGATGGGCCAAAATAAATCCTTCAAAGAGATAAGGCTACTATAGAGGAGTTGCCTAATGGTAGTGGAGTTAGCCTTATTGAGGCTATACAGGTCAATGGCACTGAAGCTTCTAATTTGCATGCCATTACGAGAGGTCAAAAGGGTAGAGAAGGCAACAAAGATAATGTAAAACCTGTCGATGGAAACCCTAGACAAGATGACAAAGGGACGCAAGTCCTTAACGCCAATATGGAAGAGGGACCTTTAAAACCCGTACAGAGTAAAGACGATACCAAGAAGGATAAAGAATTACCAAGGAGGAAGGCAAAAACTAAGAAGGAAGCACCAAAACCAATTCAAGGACTAAAAGAGAGAATGGTCTGGCGAGAGAAGAGAGCTCTAGCAAATTATCAGGAATTTGATTTGGCAAGCTCTCTTTGTGAAGTCAAACTAAACGTGAATCCCTTGCAACTGATTAAGCTGTCTCCAGGAGTGCACAAGGAATTTAAAAAGATCTTGCATGTTGGGTATATCATAGAACCTATGGGCATAGCACGAGTTGGAGATGATTGGTGGCAACATACTAAAAAACATTGCCCAAGGGTTGTAGCCTATGTTGATGGAATACTAGTGGATCATGCTATCGTAGATACAGGATCATCTGTTAACATCATGAGTTCAAAATTGATGGAGAGGCTAGGTTTAGAAATCCAAAAAAATGCCTCCACAATTCTACGAATGAGTGATGATAGTCTAAGGCAACCTGAAGGTTGTATTACCAAAGTCCTTGTGATCATTACTAGTGTGGATTGCACTGTGGACTTTAGGGTTATTAGGCTCATAGGATGGCCAAGCTATCGAGTATTGTTAGGAAGGCCATGGATCTTACAATTTGACTGTCAAGATGATATACATGCTGGTTGTTTGATTTTTGGTAGAGGTACCAATCCTGTGGTAGTAGATGCTTACCCTGAGTCTCCTCAAAGTGAGAGAGCTCCCCTATCCTCTATGGAATTAGAGACATTAGAAGATGTATTTGCTAGTGAGACTTCATCAAGTGCTGAATCCAAAGAAGGGTCCACTATAGAGGATATCTATCAAATAACTTTGAATGAGCCAATAGAGCCTCAAGATTGAACAAGAGACGCAGATGTGATTGAGATGGATTTGGTATGCCAAATTATCTATAGCCAATTACAGTAGGGTCCATGCTTAAAGTGGAAGAAAGGGAGGAGTATGTGTCCCTTATCTAAGAGTTCCACGACATCTTTGCCTAGAGTTATGATGAGCTGAGAGGTATTCCTCCCAGCCTGGCTATTCATACCATTCCTCTAAAGCAAGGTAGTCATCCTATGCGTCAAAAGGTAAGGCATATGCCTTTTGAATTGAGGGACGGGTTGTTCGAGAAGTTAAAGAAATTGTGACAAGGTCGTTTGATCTTCCCTATTCAGCACACTGAATGGTGTTCACTTGTTGTTATCATGAAGAAGAAAAGTAATTAAATCTGACTTTGTGTATACTTTAGAGAGCTAAATAACTAGACAATTAAGGACTACTACCTGTTGCCCTTGATCGATCACTACTTTAGAGAGCTGAATAACCGGACAATTAAGGACTACTACCCATTGCCCTTGATTGATCACTAGTTAGCGGGTAGGGAAATATATTCGTTCTTGGATTTCTTTGTGAGATATAACCAGATGGCAATTGTAGAAGAAGAAAAGCTTAAAACCACATTTATTACTATCTTTGGTACCTTTGTATTCCATGTGATGGCATTTGGTTTATGCAATGCACCTGGTTCATGGCAACAAACAATAGAAAAGACCTTTGGTTACATCTCCCTAGAGGAGTTGACAATATTTATCGATGACCTCGAGGCAGCCACCATAAGAGAAAGGCAGTTGATTATTTTGTGGAAGCGTTTTGAGCATTGTAGACAATTTTATACAGCTCTTAACCCATAGAAGTGCATCTTTGGGGTGCCTTATGGGCTATTCCTAGGTCATGTGGACAATTCAGTAGGGATCACAATGATTGACCCTGAAAAGATCAAGGTCATAGTTGGCATGAATGCCCTAGTAGAAAGAATGTTGCCACTAATGAATCTATTATCCTTTAGTGTTTATTTGAATGGAGTGATCCTTATAAGGTAGCTTTTAATTATGTGAAATACGAGCTAGTAAAAGCACCAGTTTTAAAAGCACCTAAAAGGGGTAAGTATTCTATATATTTTTAGCATCCACCATACATAATATTATATGATGCTTATCCCAAATATGGGAGGAAAAATGGTACCATCCGATTGCTTTTGCTAGTCAGAAGTTGGGCATATCAGAAATCAACTACACCTACATGGAGAAGCTGTGTCTTGAAATTGTATTTGCAACCAAAAAATTCAAGCACTACATCCTCTAGGAGAAGGTAGTTTTTTATATGAAGGCGGAGGGGCTTAGATTGCTGATGAACAAGCTACAATTACCCGATCAATTAATTAGCAAAGTGGTTAATTACTCTGTAGGAATTTGATTATGAGATTTGAAATAAGCCACTGAAACTGCAAGGTATTGTGGAATGCCTTGTGGACTTCGCGGGAGCCAAAAGAGACTTTAGTTGAAGGAAGTGATATCAAGGAAATGTTTAAAATTGATACAGCTTCGATCCAATCTTGGTATGCTACTATTACGGATTACCTATCAATAGGAGAGGCTGGAGCCAATTTATCAGACTCAGAAAAGAGGAAAATTAGACAGCAGGCTTTGAAATTTTCTTTGATCACAGGAACACTATATCGGTAGGGGTTTGATGATATCTATTATCGATGTGTGATGCCTGACAAGATTCCATTCATTTTGGAAGAGTGCCATGAATTCGCTTATGCAGCCCAAAAACCTTTAACAACCTGATATTGTGGCCATCCATTTTCCAAGATGCGTTTGAGTATGTTAAGAGATGCAATACTTGTCAACGGCATGACAGTAGGGAGAATATGAAGTGACCACTTACTCTGATTATGGCTATACTTCCATTTGAGAAGTGGGGCATCGACTTTGTGGATCCTATTACCCCATCATCTTCTACATAGAAGAGATACATCATCATGGGGACTGACTATTTTACAAAGTGATTAGAAGCATGAGGAATGAGGAATGATGACACAAAAGAGACTGCCAGTTTCCTAATAGAGTAGATTATATGCCTATTTGGTCCACCAAAAGAATTAGTATCTAATCGTGGAACCCTCTTTTTAAACAAGGTGAGTAAGAGCCTGACTGAAGCATGGAAAATTAAGGACAACAAAACCACTCCTTATAACCCACAAGCAAATGGGCAAGTTGAAAGTACTAATAAGAAACTTGTTGGTATTTTATAAAAAATAGTGTCTAAAAAGAAATGCGACTCGGGGATAAAAAATTGTATGTGGCAGTGTGGGCATATAACAAGATGTTGAAATGAGCCACTGGCCACACCCCATTCAAGCTAGTCTATGGGAGGGAGTGTGTTTTTCCCTTAGAGATTAAGTTGCCAACTATAAGATTCACAATCATTCATTCTTTGGGTGACGAGGATGCACCCTTTGAGCACTTTACGACTCTCTCCCTACCTTTGGCCCACTTGGATGAGCTCAATTGCAGAGTTAGTTGCACCAAGAAGTGGCTAAGCGTCGAATGAAGTAGCTATATGATTTAAAAGCAAAGAAATATACCTTTAAAAAGGGACAATTAGTTCTATATTATGATGCACATAGAGAGCTATTTCCAAGAAAACTTGAGCCCAAATGGAACGGTCCCTACAAGATTGTAAGAATAGGGAAGAATAAATCCACGATATTATTGGTTGATCTTGAGGGAGTGGAGTTTAAAAATAAGGTTAATCTTAATAAGATTAAATCTTATTATCTCTAAATGCACTAACGAAATATTGTACTGACCGATCAAGAAGCTACAAGAGATGAAAGAGGTTGATGGGGCGACTAATTCCTTACTTGGAACACCCATAATTGGAGCAAAGATATCATCAGGGGAAGCTTATCTAGTGGAGTAAAGGATATAAAGTGATTGAGCAAGAGGACAGATCATTTTTTCGGGAAATCAAAGTCTTCTATCATCAGTGCTTGTGAATCTTGACAAGCATCCCTGTTATATTCAACGAAGAAGGTGGGATGGATCCTTCAGTACATCCTCTAAACATGCTAAATTTTGATTATCATAATTTTGAGTAGAGGTGACGATGGTGGGGGCTATGTGAACCCAATGTGGACGTACACAATGTACTTTGATGGAGCATACAGGGGTCCCAATAAGAAAGGGAGTATAGGGGTAGTTATTAAATACCCCCAACATAGAGTCATGATAAAATTAGTTGTTTATCTCGGGGTTGGATTTACCAATAACATGGCAGAATACAAAGCTTTAATCATGGGCCTGAACATTGCTAAGAGAGGTGGTATCTGTCAGTTGTTAGTAAAAGGGGATTCCCAGTTATTCTTGAACCAACTAAATGTGACTTATGCAATATGAAGTCCCATTCTTTCTATGTATTATCGCACTGCTATGACCATGCTTGATGGGTTTGAGAGAGTGTCTCTTCAGCTGGTGCCATGGTATTGGAATCAGTTTGCGGACTCGTTAGCAAACTTTACTTCTGAAAAAGACATTTTCTTCAACTATGGTCTTGGTTTGGATATCTCTATGGATGATGAGATAGGACCCGGTCGATTATGGGGGATTTTATCAAAACATGCCCTATATGGTAGGTGATGGTTAGAATGGGTGATGCAAAGGGTGGTCGAGACCCATTTGCCTTTATTATCTTGGACCCATAGGTTGGTTAAATGACATGTTTTGCTTACACCCCTTGCTATTTATGCAGGAGGTATGGATCACAATTTGATGCATTTAGTTTAGGGCACGATCCCTATTTCTTCCTTGGGATGGAGCATCTTGTTATATATTAATAAGATTTTACAAGGGGTGATATATACAAGCTGTTTTGTTTGATACCATTAGGCCAAGAGGGATGGTTCTTTTTAGGGCTAATACTTGATTTCCTTAGGATGCTTTATTTCTTTAGGCCATGAGGGCTAGTTTTGTCAGGAGTGAACTATGTTATTTCCTTAGGCCAAGAGGACCATACGTATGTTCAGTGCACGTGTATTTAATGGTTTTCTATTTTAGGGATTACATCACACAGGTTGCCAAAGTCACTAGAGGGAGCCTTTGTTGCGGAGAAGCTTCTTGTGGCCATTCCAGGTGATTTCATCCTCTTTCTGAGTTTTTCCCTGAAGTAGATAATGATATATATGTATGTAGGGGTTACTTTCTTTTTGTTTGTTGGGGACTGGCAGTCAAGACAGGAAGTCTTAGGTTTAGGTTAGGTATGTTTGTGGGAGGTCTGAGTAATTGTTGCCTCCTGCAAAGACATTCTTAGGCGATGAAAGACTTATTTTAGAAGGCAATTCTAATGACCCTGTTCTATTGACTTGCTAGGTGGCCATTCTAAGGGTTTTTGTTAGTTGTCAGGCAATTAGAAAAGCCTCCTAGAACAAATATATGCAAAGAAGAAAAATCCTGAATAGTTGAAGAATAAAAATATATGGAGGTGTGTAAAAAGGGGTTCTAACCCCTATAAAAAGAGAAAAAAAAGAGGAAAAAATATCTATGAGATGTGCTTATCATGTTGCGAAGGCTTGGTAGGTTCTTGGGGACGAGTTAGACCTAGGACCGATGCCTTGTCTTCCTAAGGGTAGCATCTAGCTTAAAAAATAAAATAAGAGAAGGTTGAAGCAAAAATAAAAGTGAGCGTCAGAAAAGGATTAAGTATCGCCTTGCGAGGGCTTGGTACGCTGTTGGGTACCGAGACATGACCTGAGGCCGATGCCTTGTTCTTCTTGGGTCCCTATGCTCAACTCCCCCCTTTTTACATGCTCGAGTATGGAAGAAATAAAGCTCTAGGAAAATGTATTAAATAAAAATATTTATCACTTAAGCTATAGGAGACCTCGCCTCAAGAGGAGCTCCCGGTTAAGTTGTCCTCATTTAGGTAGGTAGTTCAGACCACCACTTCAGAAGACTTCTTTAATAGTTTTTTTTAGCTTGGTCGTGTTGGAGCAGTCACTTAGTGACTAGCTTTGGGCTTTCTATTAGATTATGCTAGGCCTACTCCTTGTGGATTTCATGCCTTGGTTTTGTCAAGGGTAGGGTGAGAGCTGTGATGTGTTTTGTTGTGTATTTTTTTGTATCAACTTGATGCTCCTTGTGGTTGTTTATGTGTAGATCTATTAGACAGATTTGATGGGCTGAGTCACCCTATCCCATGGTCGCCAATGAGAGCTAGATTTCAAGACCCGATTTGGACCCGTTCTTGGAGCACTAGAGCCCGTTTTGGACCCGAAAAGTGCTTGAGAGGCATCAAAGAGCCAATTTTTATAAAAAATCAAATGGTGGTAGATGGCAGAGCTAGAGTTTTCATAGATGCATTTCAATGTCAGGAATCTAATACAAGCCTTAATTCATCGATCGGAGGTCATTTGACTCCCCATTCAATCCTCGCAAGGTTCAACATTTTAAAGCAGCTACTGGATCCAGGAGTCGTAAAGTGTAAAATGGGGCCCAAGTTTATAGATTTCGACATCACGAACCCAACTATGCAGTCGGGTTGCTAATCCGAGTGCATCAGTGGCAAAGGAGAAGTGTTAGCGGCCTCGCGATTTCAAGATACGCTCCTCAAAACCCACGGTTCTTATGCATAAGCAATTCTTCTTTTTGTTTTATGAAAAATGGTTGAAGAAAGTGTTTGATAATGATTTTTTTTTATTTTCTATGTTATATTCTCTCTAAAATATAGAAAAAAACCAAAAAATTTAATGATATAATGATTTTCCACAAAGCACGCAAAACTTGCAAGTTGCAATTTTTATGAAAATGATGGAAATTGGGGGTTTTGCTGGGTTTTTTGGGGTCATATGAGATGAAAATTGATAGGAAAATAATGTTGAGAATACTTCATTTAAGAAAATAATAAAATTTGAAATATCATAATTTTTGGGCAAATAAATAAGAAAAAATAGAGAAAATAGGAGAAAAATGGACTTTTTCACTCAATGATTTGGAAAAAATATGATTCATATTTGTGAATGTGTAATAAGACTGATGCATGATGATTAAGTCTCATTTCAGCCTTATTTTTATATTAGAGTGTGTTTTTATTGCTTTTTACATGAAAAATGACATAAAAATGAACCCTACACCAATGCAACGTTGCAAAACCTAAACAGCTAGGGGAAAGAGGGATTGTAAAAGTGAGAGGTTGCTGGAAGTACATCAAATTTTGATTCATTTGGTTTATGCATAGCATTTAGGCCGATAATGATTTAAGTTTAAGGAGACTAGTAGCATGAGGAAACATGGTGCTAGGCTCTAGCAACGACGCAATAACGTATAAGTTGAAAATCATTAAAGAATTGTCTTTGCACATCCGGTGGCTGATTTCTAGTTATAAAATGCTTTCACACAATAGTCATATACTTCTACATTTTTCATACCACATGGTATAAAACCTGGATGCATAGCATTTGATTGCCTAATAAATGACCAACATGGAGTGTGTAAGGATACCTTTGCTATAGGCTAGACGATCATTTCTTGGGAAAAGTACTTGGTGAGGAAATATTGAAGTCTCCTAGATCATTCAAAATCAAAGAGTGGAGTATGTTTGTATGTTCTTTATGTTGGGGCAGCGCATCCTAGGGCCAATCCCTAGGGTGTAGGAGAGCTACAGCGAGACCGTGGTAATTATGTCGAGAGGTTGCCTCCCTATGTTTGTGCTACATGGTACAGTATACCAAAATGTATGGGATCTCCCTTTAAGGAGAAGGGAAGGGCAATCGTTGGACTAAGTTCCACTGCAAACACAATATCCATATTAGCAGTTAGAGTAGAGTGTGCCTTAGACACTTGTGGCCGCCAGGCCTTGTGCAGGCCTTGTGGGACGGTTGTCTTAGAGTGTGAGAGGTCCCGGCCAGTGCCAGAGAGCCAGCGTCGAGCCCATTTTTGGTCGTGATAGCTTGTGCAAGGAGTGTAAGTAGTATTCAAACCTCCATCAGCATAAGAAACACCATTCCTCATTTTGGAGATCTAATATCTATGTTGATATTAAAAGAGAAAGTTTTGGGTCTTATTACATCTTCATCAAAAAGTAAGAAGAGTTCAAAATAGACGTTCTAATCTAACACAAGTAGAGGTAGAGGTCATGGTGGTAGAAGCCAAGATGGTGGCCATTATGAGCAAAATCAAAGGTAGTTGCATAGCTCACAAGAGCAGTCATATATAGGTGATAGAGGTCTCGAGATAGGCGCGGAGCCATAGAGGACATGACAAATGGAATGCAAGTTATGATAACCAAGTGCTATAATTGTGGTACAAAAGGTCATATTTCATATAATTGTCCAAAAAAGAGACGAGGGGGAAATAACAAAAATGGGAGAAGACAACATACCAATTATACATCTACTAGTAATCAGGTTGATAATGAAAAATTGTTTGTTATGTAGCACATGATGAATGCAGTAAATGAAAATGCATCGATAGTAAATGGTTGATGCCCAAGGGATCCACCTATAATAAATAATCTATGTAATGTGCGTTCAAAGGATATTAGCAAATATCCTTTTTGTACATGCTATAAGGCCTTAAAATGACCCCTTTTACTTTACTAAACTTATGGATTTTTATATATATTGTAATTTAAAAATCCCTTGTGTAAATATAATCTTATAAATTTTACTAAATATAATATCCTTCTTTTGAACTCATGTGGTATCTCACATGTTCTATAAGGTGGACCCCCCAAGGATTGATGATGTATGGTATGTGGACTCAGGTGCCATAGCCATATGACATCTCATGGAGAATGGTTTAGAGAAATAAAAAATCTTGAAATGCTTGGTTTTTTTGAAACATGTGATAATATAATCCATCCTATTGCTCATGTTGGGAGTGTCCCATTGTCTATGTATAATGGAAAAGTTAAGTGTTTAGTTGATGTATTGCATGTGCCTAACATCACAAATAACTTGGTTTCTATTGGGAAAATGCTGAATAGGAATTGCAGATAAAGTTAAATTAGAATGGTTGTCTTACAAAATATATAAAAAATGGATGTAAATTGGTTATAAAAGGTAAGCATTTGGGAAGGGTGTTTACCTTGGTAATGTATTCAACTTAAAGGCTATTATGTTTGCACAAGTTGTAGGAGTTGTGGCTAATATTGACATTTGGCATAAACAAATTAGCCATATAAATATGCAACAGCTTTAAATATGTAGTCACATAAAATTGTGACAGGCTTGCCTAAGTTCAAAGTGGCTTATATGTAAAAAGTGTGTGAAGCATGCCAATTTGGAAAACAAGTAAGGCATATATTCCTTCGTGATAAACATGCAAGCGGTCATTTACTTGATATTGTACATTGAGATGTACGGAATCCTAGAAATATTGCATCAATGGTTGGATGTAAGTATTATATGACCTTTATTGATGATCATATAAGGAAGGTATGGATGTACTTCATGAAAGAGAAAAGTGAGGTGTTCTCTCACTTTCACGATTTTAAAAGTTTGATTAAGAAAAAAACAAGTGTTCAAATTACGTGCATGAGGTTAGCTAGAGGAGGAGACTATGTTTCTAGTGAATTTAGAAAATTTCTAAAATAGCATGAAATTCAGTGACAATTTACATACAGGTACACTCCGCAACAAAATGGTGTTGCTAAAAGGAAAAACGTGCACATTTTAAAAATTGAATGAGCTTGGATTGAACATGTGAGGTAGCTTGGATGCAAAAGCTACTTGATAATTAGGGGATACAAATAGATAGGAGAGTTGTCATTGATTGTGACAACACGAGCAATATATAGTTGGTTAGAAATCCTATGTTTCATGCATGCACAAAACACATTGAGGTTCATTACCATTTTATTAGAGAGCAAGTCTTGATAGGTGACATTGATCTTATATATGTGAGGCTAAAGGAACATGTTGCAACTATTTTCACCAAGGCCCTAGGAGCAAAAAATCTTAAGTGTTTTTGAAGCTTTTTTGGAGTATAGGTCATGGTGTTGAGCTTGAGGGGGAGTGTTGAGATGTCAGGGTCAATATAAGATGACACTCACCTACCTGGATGACTCTCTCTTATTCTTGATAGACTCATATAGTGAAAAATAATAATAATAGTAATAAAGACTAGGGTTTCAACTTCCTATCATGTGTGCATTTTCTTTGTGTGTTTTGTGTCTTGCAAGAGGTCAAGCTCCGTCTCTCTTCCCCCAATATTTTCAAGTAATAGAAGAGATAATTAGTCTAATTCTAACCCTTTTCTCATTCAATAAAATCGTAAGCCTTATACTAACAATTTTTTTCATAAAATGCAGGCTAAGATATTTCCCTTTCCCAACCTCCCCTAATCTAACATGCATCTAGTAAGAAAGATGAATGATAGGTGGAGCTTCAATGGAATGGTGAGTGTTTGGCACTTAAGAAAGTGCCTTTTGGAAGGGTATAAGCAATGGCCTATGTGCGAGGTGCGGGAAAGGAGAAATAAATTATTCCCCATTTATTCATTGGTGGCGATCCTACAAAAGCCTCAACTAGCTTCCTTTAGTTATAATGGTGTACCAGCCATATCCTCTAAATTGCAAAGAGATTCTATTAAAGTAAGTAAATAGTCTCCCTCTTGCATTAGGGGTGTCTATTTGTGGCATACTTGGATGGTGATGAATGAGAAAATGTTTGTATGAACTAAAAGTGGATAGAAACTACTAGTACACGACAGAATTTTTTGCCCATGTACAATGTTTGGTGAAGGACATTGAAGCAAAAAGTTAAGGAGATGGTCTCCATTCTTTCCAACACGAAAACTTCTTCTTCGAAGAAATCCCTCCCAAGGCAATGACGAAGGCACTGAAGGACTGAATTAGTGATCCTCGAGAAAAACCAAAGTCCGTTAGGCTTAAGAAATTTGAAGTGCATGAGGTGCACATGTGCAGATGGAGTGTAGAGAAGTATTCTTTTTTATCAACCATACCAAAACTAGCTACTATATATGTATTCCCCTTTTTTGGTTGTAAAACTCAACAATATACCTTTATATGTATGCCAAGATCATAACATCTCTTTTCACCACCACAATGGTGGGTTAGCTTCTGTGGGCTAGGCCCCACCTCATGTTAAAACTTTCCTTTATATTTTTCTCTAACTTTAATACAACTTATTGCACTCATCTTTTGAAAATAAAAATCTATGGCAATATTGCGAGATATTGTATTCAAGACACTCTTTAGAAGCTTTTAAATATTGCATAGCTCATTGTTCGCTATTCTCACTTTTGCACATAGGATTTAAAATAATACGAAGATCATTGATCATTTTTTTTCACATTTGGAAAAATGATTTACACTTACATAGATCAAACTAGTATGTATGCTTATCATACGATGACTTTGCTCAACTCAACCACAAGGGATGTATTTAGAAGTTTCTAAATGTTGCATAGCTCATTAATTATTGTTTTCATGTTCAAACATTGTATTTACATTCATATTGATATTACTACTATCGATTTTTATCAAAAAACTATTCATATAGCCATCGACAAGGTATATCTATGCCCCAGAAACAATGTTGTTTGGCATGAAGTTATGACAATGTGTGTCCCTATTGTGTCTCTATTGGTATTTGCAGCATTATTTACATTGATGAAAATAGGAATAGAAATAATAATACAAATCTTGACATAACTGAGGTTGTTTTTACTGGTAAACTTTTGATGCAATGTAGGGATGCATTTATAGGATAAAATACTTGCAATGCAAGTCAACTGTTTTCACCCACCTAGGATGGATGTGACTTAAAGATGAAATGGCTTATTTTGTAATATCACTTCTATATAGAATCCCAAATTATACTCTTTTTAATACCACATCATAATGATGGTTCAAGGTTAGAAACTAAGGCTTAAAGACCACCCATGCGTAGCTACCTATATTTACTTTGTATATAGTGCCCACACACCTATACATGGCACATGGTGATTGACCATGACTATCACTTTACTTTTTATTATTTCTATGATAGTAGAATAAGGGAAGGCAAGTAACACATTGTGACTCTTGGAGTTCCTACATATTTTCTTTTTGTCTCTTGCTTAAACTTCCATAGCTCTTGCATCCTCTTGCTTCCACTTATACTTTCACTTGGGCTCTACCTTTCAAGTGGTATTCAAGAAGATGGTTGAAGTACGTAGGGTTATTTCTAAAGAGGAGCCTCTTGTTACAATACAAATAGCCCCATTTAGATAGCTTGCAATAGTTAATGATGTAGTGGCCTAGGATCCACGAGTTGTGTAGGCTCATGATATTAGGCAGGGAGGACATGTAGTCTAAGCCCCATAGCTGATTTTGAGATGCTCTATGAGAGCTAATTTTAAAGTCAAATTTGAAGTGCAAAAGTAGCCCAAGACCTATAAAAGAGGCAATCTTGGTGAAAAATGAAACGATCACAGATCAAGGAGCTAGAGTGTTCCTAGATGCACTTTGACACCAAGAATCTAAAGCAAGTGTCCTTCGTCAATCGGAGCCTATTTATTCATGGAAGCAAACACATTTCTATATATTGTATTGATCAAATATTATTTAGATGGTTCTCTAAGCCTTCTGAAGGTAAATTGTATTGATCAATTGTATAACATTTACCATCATTTGACATAGCTCAACACCTATATAAACTAGGAACTAATTCTAGTTAACCATGTGTGTGGCTTCTTCCACATCTTTCTAATGCATTTGTGTTGCTAAAATAGATAAAAAGGATTCTCTTCAATCTTGCACAAGGGCTAATGACATAAAAGATGTATACACTTACTAAGTTTATCTCAATGGGAAACTTCAACACAACTAGCCTCCAAAGAAATATGTTAAATCTACCAAAAAGTTTGCCATTCCATGTTGCAAAAATTAGAATTTTTCATTGATCACTCACATTCATAAGTTTTTGTGCTTACATGCATAAGTTTTCATTGATCACTCACATGCATAAGTTTTTGTGCTTACTTTAGAATACTTATGCCTTGAGGAACTAGCCTTTTTTCCTTTCGCTTTGATTTTTTTCACATTTTCTAAAAACATACCTTGATCTACCAAATGACTTGGCCAATCTTCTCGAGTTTTTCAATGGATAGCTATACCAATTTGTTTGACATCATTGGCATGCTTACTGTAAAGAGACATGATATGGAGTCTTTCCACAATATTGCATGTAGGCTACACATTAAAGCAACAAATTTATTGTCCATATTATCACATCTCCTTCAAATCCTCCCATCATGATGCTCACCTCTTGAATCTACAATTCCCATTTGGTTGTGGCTTGCATGCAATGATATATGAGTATGATATAATGCAATAGCCCTTTATTTCAGCCCTTTTGCAACTAAAGCAAGTAGCTTGCCACAAACTTCCACTATTCTTTTAATATGTTGTCAGCATATATGTTTTATACATTATAAAAACTTGAGAAAACTCCTGAGTATCTTCTATTTTAAGTATCACACTTGATGATAACATAGCATAATATTTCACACACACACACACACACACACACACACACACACACATCATGCTTTGATCTCCTTGCATGTATATACCTGATTGGTTCATGACATAGAAGAGGGAAACTTGGAAGGTTTGAGTCAAAGTCATATATAATTAATAAAATTTACCCTTGCAGGGTGCCTTTTATGTGCGTGTAAGACTTCATGTCAATGTACCATGTATGCACTATTAATAGCTACTTTGTTTAGTTGTCTTTAAGATCATGTTGCTTGAATTATGGGATACTTGTTGATAACATGTCTCACTACTCTTTGACATGGAGAAACATCATGCTTAGATTCTTCCACCACTTGACTTGGGGCAATGAATGTTGAAAGTATCTAACAGACCTATGTGATCTATTTGGCCAAATAAGGAATTAATCGACCTACATGTATATGAATAGACATATGTGATCTATTTCGACTATGCAACCTATGTCTATTTGGCCCTAGCATGCCAGCAAGACCTCGCCTCTGACAATACCAATCCTCTCATGAATCCTCACCAAGATTCTCATCCCTGTCTATTTGGCCCTTGCATTCAAGCAAGACCTTGCCTCCCACAAAGCCAATCCTCTTAGGCGCACCCTCACCAAGATCCTCATCCATGTGGTCACAACCATCGCCTACACCCTACTCTAGTGGTACATCATCTATGTCCTACTCTACTAGAGCAAGGCCACAACCATAGCCTATGCCCTACTCCAGATATGGGCCTTGCTCTAGTGGTACATCATTTATGCCCGAGAAGGGCTCTAGCCATTACCTATGCCGTGCTCAAGTGGTATATTGTATCGTACATCTCCATTTCCCTTCCAAGTTCAGTGATGGCATCGGCGATGCTCCCCTTGAAGAAGGCCCTTGTAACATATTAAATATAAAAAAACGATTTTTTTTCCGCCCCACGACGGCGTTTAGTGCTGGCGTGTGTGAGGGAGGATGGAGGAGCCAGCAAGCTCCTCGTTGGAGCTTGCTTGGCTCCCTCGCCATGCAGCCTGACAAGTAAGGGGGGGAGGATTCCCTCCCCTCCCCCTATAAATTGAGGGTAAGAATCGAGGAGGGAGAGGCCGTTGTGCGCTACCCGCTGAAGAAGTAAGCTAAGCATCTGCTATCGCTACCCTTGACCGTGAGGGAGGAGGGATTGATGAGGAGGATCTGCCGAGGAGCTGCTGCTGCAGTCCGCCCTGGCCGCCAACACATCAGTCGTCGCTGCCATGTAGTTCTTTCCCCCCCCTTGCCACGTGATAGGAAGTGCGAGCTTGCCACGTCCTAAGGGGGGGGCTAAACAAGCCCCCTTTCACCCCACTTATAACCTTTTAACCCTTTCACCCCCCTTATAACCCTTTTAACCTTTTCACTTCCCCCCCCCTCATAACTCTTTCTTTTTTTCACAACCCCCTAAGCTTCTTTCTTTTCGCCCCCTGGACCCTAAATCCAAACCATCATCATGGGCCCCGGATGTTGTCCCGTGAGGAAGAAGTAGCCCGTAAGGAAGAGTAAAAGAGGGAAAGTAGAGGGAGTGAAAAGAAGGAGTGGAGTAAAAGAGGAAGAGTGGGAAAAAGATAAAGAAAAGAAGGAGTGGAGTGAAGGAGGAAGAGTGGGGAAAAGATAAAAGATAAGGAAGGGAAGTGGAGGATAAGGAAGGGAAGTAGAGAGGAGTGAAGGAGAAAGGAGTAGTGTGAAAGAAGTAGAGGGTGAGGAAAAGATAAAGAAGAGTAAGAGAGGAGTAAAAGAGGAAGAGTAGACAAGGAATAGAGGGAGGTAGAAGGGTAAAAAGGAAGGAAAAAGTAGAGGAGGTGCAAGGAAAGAGAATAATTTCCTTCTATACATTTTACCCCAAGCCAAAGTTCTCCAAGGGTTCATGTGGTTGCAAAACCACACTCACCCATAAACTTTTTGCCACGTATAGACCCTATAGGACCTTCTTAGGCTTTGTAAATCTTTTCCTCTTCGAAGAATCTAAGAATCTAAAGGTCCTATCATTCCTTCTCGTGATCAACCATTTTAACGACACCTTGCCTCGAAAGAGAGACGGTGGAATTCTAGAAGAAAGAGTAAAAGCTACCTTCACATTGGAACTACGATGCCGCCTAAGAAAATCCAAGGAGTAGCTGCGGGAGGTTCATCTCCCGGTATCCATGTGGATATCTTACCCCAAAACCAGGTTTTTCTTCTTGGCTTTAATTCGGTTTTAAGTCAATCATGCAAAGAGAAATTGTTAGGGATAGGATATATTTGTCTGAGTTATTTGTAATGAAGGAGTTTAGCTTATTTGAATGAATGATAATGTATAGAACATAGTTTCCTTCGAATAGCATCATGCATTATAAATTACGAGCAAGATTATCTATTTACTATAGTAGTATATTTCAGTTATAACCTGAAGATATAGAAATTGTATCTTGCACCATTAGTCCTATTTCTTTTTTGCAACGAATAATTGTAAATGATTAAATTCATGAAAGGTTCTTTTCATTGCTCAAATTACTAGGAAGTCATCATTGCTAATTGCACATCTTAGCGAGGGAAATGATTGTTAATTGCATGAGTTCGTCTGCAAGGAAAAAAAGGAAGATTAAATTGAATTGTACCAACTGAAAAATCAATTGTCACAAGGATAACAAAACCGTGATGAGGTGATCAATATTACCTTCCAAAAGATAACCAAACCAATCTAAACTTAGAAATACCATGCCCACAAAAAAAATATGCCTTGGAAATGATTTAAAGACCAAAGAAACGTTTATACCTTAAGCACTTGACTACTTTCCTTGTTGTAGGGTCAATAAATTAGTAAAGATAAAGAACTAGGGTATGTCCCTGAGGTTCTTAAAAAGAGACCTAGGTCCGACACACGTCAGCTTAAAGGATCTAAAACGGATTATTCCATCGCAGGACTTGCGCAGCAAGTACGAAATCATTTAGTCTTGTGATTGATTCACAAGGAGAAAGGGTAAATACCCTCAACAAGGATGGTAGATCCCTACGCAAGTTATCTTGCAAAAGAATGTATTTTTGGATATCCTTGTAAATAAGAAAAGTTATAAACCAGAAACTAGAGTATCTAAGGAACTTTAGGGTTGACCAAGTTGGGTTAATAAGGTACGCCCTACACCGGAATGTAAAGGATCTTGCCAATTTACAAGACACCTTGGGAACGAGTGCTGATACACTCAAAAGAAAAGAACACTTCCTTAGCAGTTTGCCAAACAACACGGTTGATTAATGGAAATGTTTGTGCTTGCTAGAGATTTTAGAGCTCTGTTTGAATTATGAATTACAAATTAAATGAATACCTATACTTCAGGTTAAAGGCCTGAAGGGAGAGCCAGTTTCAGTTACCTCTGACTGCTTGCCTAACCCTAACCAAGGGGGTTGTTGACCGCGCCGGGAACGTGGACCGAACACGCCGCGAGAGGTCTCTCCGTTGAGCTCTACTTGGAGCAGGAGGAGGTCCACATACTAGTTTACGAGCGGAAGCTTGGAATAGTGATCCCTGCGGACTAGTGGATAGCCTTCGGCCGGATTATGGACAAGCCTACGGGCGGAGCTCATTGTATTTCAAAGATAAATTGATGAAATGTTAATAAAGAACTTGCTTGATATTGTTTCTCTATGTCACGTGATAAGATTATGTGAAGGAACCAGTGCTTAATGGTTTAATTAAAGAAGCTGATTGTTATATGTCAAATCAATGTGTTAGATAATTACATAACTAAAAACAAACCAAGGAAAGTGCGGAGGATGGGCCATGGGTCCGTCCTACGGTTGGGTGGTCCCCGTTAGCCGGGAAATTTTCTCAAAGAACAACATGATGATCGTCAAAGAAAACGAACAACGGAAGCAATGACCTAGAGTTATGTCTTACCCGATTTACGCTGTTTTAGGGGAACGGAATGGGACTATGCCTTATGGCAAAGAGGTTGAGCTTTGCATCCCTCTCGTTTCCCATTCTCCTTGAACCAAGTGCAGCGTGAATCTGCTTCGGACCTAGCGTTTTTGCGTAAAGTAGTTCGCTCGGGTCCGACGCTAGTTGTTGTTAGTTAATGACCAGTCAGAAAAATCCTAATTCTGGTCGATCCTAAGTGGGAACGGCCAGGATACTTCTGTTACGTGGTAGACGCGGGAAGACCTAGATCGCATATCTCGTAACATTCCATGGGAGTGCCGGGCGGAGCTTTCTAGACATCCTTTCCGATGGACTGCTAAGACATGTCTTGGATGATACTAAGAGGACACGTTACAACCCTGAGGGTGTACTTGATCTTGGCATGACCTTGATATCACCCCTTCCTCTAGTGATGCATTTCACAAGGATTGGCTAGTGGTTGGGGTGTGGTAGCCAAGCACGTTGACATTCAAGAAGCCATCTCTATTGGTGCTAACTCATTTCTTCTCACTGACTACAAATATCTCAAAACATTTTTGGAGATTCTCATCCTCTTGGGGTTGCGGTCTTTACAAGTAGAGGTGCATAGCCAATGGCAGGTCTATCAGTGTCAAATTTGAATAAACAAAGGACTTGATAGACAATACAACAAGTGACACAAGATTTTGATTTAGTCGATGGAGCTTATAGAGAATCATTTGGGCAAGGAAGGTCGAATGAGCTTTTTGGAGTAGGTCTATGTGGGTGCTAAAATAAGAAAGAATGCACAAATGTATAGTAGGAACATGCACCTTGAGGTTATGATATGCAAGGGTTTTGCATGCCTTCGAAAATGGTATGCATTTGTAGTCATGAAATTGTTTAGCATTTGTTTTTATGATACCTTTCTATCATGTCAACTGAATGCTAAATAAAAGAGGAGTTGTTTGTTGTAGTTTGTAGAAATTTCTTTTGCTCTTAAAGTACTAGTCTTTGAGAGCCACATGAGAGCAAGATAAGAATCCCAAATATTTACAAATTGTTTCATGCTTGACTAGAAAAATGCTATGGGGAATGTAGAAATGTGTATGTGTTTCTTAATTGTAAGAGCTTGTTCCAAGTTGAAATTTTAGACTTTGAACATTTACCATCATTTGAACTGTTCTATTTTCAATGTAAGAAAGCTTTTTTTCATGAGGGTTTATTTCATCAATCCTTTTTTGAATAGGTGTTGAGGTGTGACAAAGACCTCATCTATCATTGATAGTTGAGGTGGTAGTGGAGCACCTGCAGGGGTAGTTTGTGAAGCCTTGCAAGAAAAGACCTTTCAAGCAAGTAGACCTAGATTATAAGAGGTCAATTATTGGGATATACTAAGGAGTACTAGTAACAATATATCAATTGACTGCTTGTGTTTTGTACCCCCCTTTCTTATATATAATTTTATGTTGCATTTGTTGGGAATTTGAAGCAAATTTCCTATTTGGGACTACAAAGAGAGCTTAACCTCCTTTTTGCATAAGTTATGGTAGACTTTAAATGGAAGTCCTATTGTCTGATTTTCATTTAAACAAGCTTTTGCCTACCACATTTTCTTGCAGCCTTTCCAGATTCAAATGGGCCTTGAAGGACATACTCGCAAATAAGGGGAGGAATGTATATCAGCTGATGCTGAGAAGGTATGTGCCCATATTTATTTGTATCAAACATGTCTCTAGAGCCAATCGTTGGTTTTCTCTGTCTTGCTTCTAACTTCCTTATTCTTATGTACATCTTTACCTACGATAGGATGAAAACTAGATAAGGTCCTATTAGTTGCAACAAAAATAGTTTATGTGTGCCACTTAGTAATGACTAGTTTCTAGTGCATCATGCATTGTACTCTACATCACCTATTATTTGCATGATCTAAAGTCATTAGTGCATGCATAGACAATTAAAATTTGTGCTTTACGCGAGATGCTTGCAATTAGTTTCTTGGTCTAGACCTCTCTTTCTACTTCTTTCTTCTTTCTCTCATTTTTTCTTTCATGTTGACCATGAGAAGAAATTCTCTTTAAACACTAGATCCATGCATGTTCACTATCCTTATCTCATGTGTTAGAGCTCCATGTTTAAATTGCATGTGACTTCTTGGAAGAAGATACGTATATCCTACAATCATTGAAGTGTTGCTTTTGAAACTAAGATTAGTTTAGATTGCTTCTACATTGCTAGTCTTATGAAATGTATTCACATTCATGAAAACTATTCTAGAGTTACAATGACTTCAAGTGAAGTAGCAAAACTAAAGTTATAAAATGGTCTATAATTTTCTTGAGTGTAGGGTAAGGGTCCCTATTTCAAAGGTTACTATCAAAGTACAACAAATGTGAAAGTGTATGATTGGACTAAAAGGAAGACATGAACATAGACAGAAGAGAGAGAAAGAAAGTGAACTATGATTTAGAATGCCCATTCCATGTTAATGCATGGGCACTATCTTGTCTTACATATTTGCTCTAACCTTGGGTTATGTTCAATGTTGTTGAGAGGACAATGTTGCATGACAACTTGCATCACAATGACATCATTTGAATACTCAATCCATTTACACATATCCATAATGAAAGATGTACCAAGCAAAGATGACATCCCTAGACATTATGGTCTTTCCAAAATGTACACTTGTCAATGTGTTAAAGATTGTTGGATGAAAGGAAAAATGGATCAAAGTGGCCTATAAAAGGACATGTCATGGGTTAGCCTCTCCATTACTACATTCTAGCCTTTTCATTACCATCATCTTGGTCATTATCCCATTTTCATCATTGCCTCATTTCCAATTGAACCTACATTAATAGCAGCAAGCCATCTAGAGTTTGCAACTTTTGTCCTATTGATTGACATCAAACTTGACATTGCTCAAGGTTTGCTACTAGTGTTTCCTATTGGTTTTATAAGTCCCCACTAAGACTTGAACTATTGTTTTTTCACCTTGGTAATTCTAATTCCATCTCCAATGGTCTTCCTTAGTTTGCCATGCTAACAAATAGCCATCATTGTTGTTTTGTTTGTCTAGATAGCCACACAACTAGGCGGCACCATTCCAAAATCATAGATGGAAGAGTACTATGTTTAGGATGGGTACAACACATTCTTAGACTTTCTTCAAAAGTCATCAACTCCACCATCAACTCAATTCCCCCAATCCTTGAGATGTGGAGGCCAAGGGCTCATATTATTCTTATTTTTTTAATATGCACTTCTCTCATCGAGCATTCATTATAGATTTTTATTGTGTATTATACATGCTATGCGCTCTTTACTTGCCCCACTTCTTTTCATCCCTAGGAGTTTGGAAGAGGAGCTGGGATATTAGTATTGAATTTAAAACTACTTGTAGCACTTATAAGTAGTTTAGAAGTCTAGGAAAACATATTCCTACATGAGTAGATTTGAGTAGATACAAGTGAGAGTGTATATAGACTTATGCGGCCTACCTCTCTTAAGAGTTGATGGTTACAAAAAGATATTTGATGATGTCATGGAGATGTACCATGCATATTAGTATGACTAAAACTCTAAATTGTTCTAGCTTTTAATAATTACAAATTAGAATTGGAGATTACATATTTATTATGATTAGGATGCTCCATATTCATCTCAAGGCATTAGCATCTTAATCTATAATTCTAAGTATAAATACAATCATTGGAAGTTTGTCTAATAGGTCTCATTCATCTCAAATTCTCTCAATTAAAGCTATGTATATCATGTTCTTTAGATGGTGAGATTGGACCTCTCGATCAATACTAATAGTCAAATTCTTATACTTTTTATTCGATCTCACTAGAATAAATACATCATTTAGTACTTGCTTTACTAGTGTACAATTTTAATAGTCTTCAGCTACAAGTAGGTGTCTCATGTTGCTAGAGATGAATCTTCTTATGCAAGTTATATCATTCTTTAAATTGTGATATTGGTCTTGCTTGTTAGTACTAATAGTCAAATTCTTATGTTCTTTCTTTGAGCTCACTAGAATCAATACATCATTCAATACTTGCTTGTAGGTCTACATATTCAAAAGGTTATGGTTACAAGACTTAGGTGTCTCATGTTGCTAGTGGTGAATGCTCTTATGTATGCCAATGTTTAAATCATCAATGTGATCACAATATCTCATAAGTGTAGGCCTTATTAGTCTGCAATAGGTTTATATTTAAGTATTGTTATGCTTCTCATGCTTCAAGTGGTAACAAATTATCATTTTCTTTAGTCAATGAAGATTTAGATTTGTCTTGGTAGTCCAAAAATGCAAGTCTAGAGGTGTTAAGAGTACTATAGTAGGTATGTTATGGTAGTTATAGATAGATTTCCCTCTTGATCCATGTCATTCCTTATCAATTCCCTAGTTACAAATACACATAAGTAGGGAAAGTAAATACTAGGGAAAATGGAACACTCCCTAGTCAAAGAAACTAAGGAATTGCATAGGAATTTTTTATAGGTAGGGAAATTTCCCTACCTTAGTTAGAGAAACTAGGGAATCACATAGGGAATTTTCATAGGTAGGGAAATTTCCCAATGATTTCCCAATGTAGGAAATTTCCTATGCAATTCCATTCCCTACTTATGTGTATTTTTAACTAGGGAATTGATAGGGAATGCCATTTTTTTCCTATATTGGGAATGATTAAAAGTTCATTGTGGATGAGGAGGCTAAGGGGTATTCCTCCTAGTCTGGCTATGCATACTACTCCCCTGAAGAAAGGTAGTCATCCTGTTCAACAAAAAGTGAGACATATGTTTTTAAAGCTATGGGACAAACTATTTAAGAAGCTACAAAAATTGCATAAGGCTGGTCTGATATTTCTTGTACAACACACAAAGTGGTGTTCACCAATAATTATCAAGAAAAAGAAAAATAATCAAATTTAACTTTGCATAGATTTTAGGGAGCTCAATAAATAGATGGTCAAAGATTACTATCTGTTGTCATTTATTGATAAAATTTTAGATAAGTTATTACCAGGTAGAGATATCTATTCATTTATGGATTGCCTTGTTGATCATAACCAAATGGCTATCGTAGAGGAGGAGAAATTGAAAATGACATTTATCATTGTATTTGACACCTTTGCATACCATGTTATGGCATTTAGATTATGCAATGTGCAAGGATCTAGGCAACTTATCGTGGATAAAATTTTTGGTGATATTTCCCTAGAGGAGCTGAATGCCTTTATTGATGATCTGGGAATAGCCACCACAAGGGAGAGACAACTGATTATTTTGAGAAAATGTTTTGAGCATTGTAGGCAGTTCTACATTACTCTCAATCCAAGAAAGTGCATCTCTAGCTTGGGGAGTCCACCTATAAGAAATCATCTATATAATATGCATTCAAAGGATATTAAGAAATACCCTTTCTTTACATGCTACAAGGCCTTAAAATGACCCCTTTTACTTTGCTAAACTTACAATTTTTTTTAAAATTGTAATTTAAAAATATTTTTTGTAAATATAATCCTGTAAATTTTACTAAATATGATACCCTTTCTTTCGAACTCATGTGGTGTTTTACATATTTTATAAGGTGGACCCCTTGGGATCCTTAGAGTGCCCTATAGTTTCTTATTAGGCCATGTGATTAGCTCGACTAGTATTGTGCCGATCTTGAAAAGATAAAGGTTATCGTCGCTATGGGTCTGCCACGTACTCCTAAAGAAGTGCATAGCTTTCTGTTGTTAGAGTCAGGTATTATCACTAATTATTAATACACTGGTTGAGAGGACATTGCCCTTGATGAATCTATTGTCCTTTAACTATGTATTTTTTTAGAGTGATCCATGTCAAGTATCCTTTCAAGATGTGAAGTAGGAATCGGCATAAGCACTAGTACTGAAAGCACTTAAAAAGGGGTGAGATATTCTATATATTCTCATGAATATGATTTATAGTATCAGCTGCTATTGTTTAGCTAAGATTTCGAAGGAGTAGTGGTATCATCCGATTGCATTTACCAATTGTAAATTTGGAGTGTCTGTGACTAATTATACTTGCATAGAGAAATTGTGCCTCAAGTTGGTCTTTGCAACGAAGAAATGCAAGAACTACATCTTGTATGAAAAGGTAGTATTTTATACGAAGGTAGAAGGGTTGAGGATATTGTTAAATAATTTGCAATCACCTAACCACCTAGCAAAGTGGTTGATCACTTTGTAGGAGTTTGACTATGAAATTAGGAGTAAGTCACCGAAGTTACATGGCATCATTGAATGTTGTGTGGATTTCGGGGAGCCAAAAGAAGTCTTCGATGTGAAGATAGTGACCTTGATGGTCTATTCAAAATCGATACAGCCTCCATTCCATCCTAGTATGCTGTCATAATACACTATCTATCTATAGGAGAGGCTAAAGCCAATTTTTTGAAGGTTAAAAAGAGAAAAACTAGGTAGCAAGCCTTTAAATTTTATTTAATTGCAAGAAATCTATATTGATAAGGGGTCGATGATATTTATTTTCCATGTGTTATGTTTGATGAGATCTCATTTATCTTAGAAGAGTGTCATGACTATGCTTGTGGAGGGCCCTTTGCTAAACAATTGACTGCACAGAAAGCATTGAGAGCTGTATATTAGTAGCCATCCATTTTACAAGATACATTTGCGTATGTGAAGAGATGTGAAATATGTAGAGATTGATAATAGGGAGAATCGGAAGTGTCCACCACTGACTCCTATCATGGCTATACTACCATTTGAAAAGTGGGGCAATGATTTTGTTGGACCTATACATCCTTCGTCAACTAAATGAAAGCATTATATCATTCTGGTGATAGATTATTTCATGAAGTGGTCTGAAGCCCGCACTACAATAAAGGATAATGCCAAGGATACAACTAGTTTTATTTTGAAACGTATTGTTTGCCATTTTGGTCTACCTAAGGAGCTTGTGTCTAACCATGGGACACATTTTTTAAATAAAGTGATTGAAACTCCATATTCGGGATTTTGGGAAATTCCCATCAAAATGGATTTTGTGAATTTTGGAAATTTCACTAATTTGGAACTCGATGCAATGGAACATATTATTGCTTATGGTTGTTTCCAAGAGATTGAAAAAAACTCAAAAAGATGGTGTTACTAAATACCTTAGTTTTAATATTCTTGAAAATATTCAAGGAAAACCTTCAGTCGATGGATTCTTGTAGACTTTCTTTGGCCTTCAATACAAGCTTTGGGGGAATTTTAAAATTTTTGCGAGATTTTGTACCTTTCTTCATCCAAGAGAAGACAATGCTATCTATTTTTTCCCATTGTTCAAGATCTTTTTTGTTGCACATCCAATATTATCCCAACAATTAAAATACACCTCTGCATCTGTAGCATTTTAACGACTACAAATTGGTACCCAATATTATATATGTACCTTGTTGAAGTTTTTGGAATTTCTATTTGTATCGACTTCACTTTGTGCAATACCAAGCCATATTGAATATATTTGATCTGAAGGACTAACAAGCACAAAGTCATCTTTCTTAACATCAAGCATTGGTTCAAATGCATGTTTGGGTCATTTGCTTAGAGGACCACAATAGTGATCATTCAACTCTTCTAATCCAATAAAGTCATATGCATTATCTACATCTATATTGGTTACATCACTTGTGTTCTTGGCCAAAAATCTATGAAAAATAAATATTCTTGGACATTTGGAGTTTGAAGAGCGTAGATCATATGTTTCCAATAATCAATCAATGGTGTTATAAACTTTGTGAAATCTGCTTCAGGTCCTTGTACATTTGACCATCTTTCCCAATACTTCAAATAATCTTTAACTCCACCTACTACATCTTGATGATCCTTAACGTACTCAAACATGGGCAGCAGCATTGGAACACCCTTTGGAAGAGGAGGCTTTCCTACAAGGTCTCTCTTCCCTCCATAATTCAATGCCACCTTCTCTTGATAACGAGTTTGGGGACTCTGGATGCATCTTGTATTGCATGATAGGTGTATCTCCTTGCATATAAAACCAAAATTGAAGAGGTTTTGAGTGACGAACAAGTGTATCTTTGGAATCACACAAGTATCCCTCAATGTATCTCTTAAGGTCAAGCACATGTGTCAATAAGAAAGGTGTAGGACTTGTCATCTAGCATGATTGAAAATGTTGCATAAGATGAGGAAAAGTGCAGGTCATGCTCGTCCTTAGCTTCTCTGAAAATTTGTTGAGCATTGCATCAATGTCTTCATGTGTATGACCCACCATGAGAAACCCAAGCTGGATCATCTTTCCTCGTGCAACAAGCAATGATAGATATGCAAAGAGATAGCTATTTTTTTTTTCTAATCCACAATGATCAAGTTGAAGTAGTAAGTTATGTGGCAATAATTTGAAATGATGATGGCCATCCTATGGTGTATTATCTTCCATGCATGATTTATTTTGTGCAACACCTTGATGGTGGTCTAGTGTTTTTTTCGAGTTGAGGGCATTTAGTAGCAGAGAGGTTAATCTCGGCATTCCATCTACTTGTAGATCACATTTCCATGCTTGTGTAGTCACTCCAAGTTTCTAAAGCACAACGGCAATGAGGCAATTGTGAAGTTAGGATCGTGAGGCCATAGATTGAGTGAGAAATGTCCATATCTACCTTCTCCATGTCCATGTGTAATCATGCCTATTAAAGAAACTAGTAGTTGAGTAGATCTTTCAGTCTCTTTTGATCGAAGCCTTAACCTAGGGATAGATGTCTTTTGCTAGTCCATTTTATCATGTATAATGCACAAGTTTTTATTTGGATCTAATGCTAAGGCCAAGCGCCAACTGTAGTATATGTTCCGACAACTTTGTTATTGTAGCATGTGACATTGACGCTTCTTTAGAAGCACATTTCACTCTTAAAGACACTTTGTTGTTGCAAGTTGCTCTTTGATCTCTGAGTAAATACTACATTTTGAGAACTCACTTGTCCTTGCTAAGGTTACATGCTTGAACTATGTGTTCCAAATACAATTGAAGGTGGACAAGGACATTTTCTTACATCCAATACCACTCAATGTTGTATTTACTTTTTCCCATATATCTACCTGCTTGTAAACATCTGGGATGACCAATCGTGTCTCCTTGGATCCTTCTTGCATTGTTCTACTCTTGTGTGGCATTTGCTCTGCATTCTTCTTAACAAAGTCTATAAAGATGGCTCTTTCCATCTCTGTATGATCCCAAGCTACTCTTATCACCCCCTTGTTTCCATGCATTGACCTCCTCACACCATAACACAATATTGGGGAATCTGGAAATTTCCCATGAGTTTGGGACACACGGTCGAATCTTTGGGTTTGTCATAACTTGAATATTATAACTCCAAATCAAGCGCTCTATAGCTCAATAGGTTCCATTTTTTAAGTGCTTTCCAATGATAGATCACATCATACGATTTTGAGAAACTTATAGGTATCTTATCGGTTGTCAAGTGTTTTTCTGAAAACTGAAAAGCCCTAGTCAAACTGTAGTTAGGTTTGATTTCTGCTAGCTTAGTTGTTTGCATGACAGTTTGTTTTATTATTTTGTAGTTGTATTTCTTGTGTTTGTCTAGCTTAGGATTTGTTTCTATCATTTTATTTAATTTGTTGAGTGTGAAACTTGATAGCCTTGGTCGAGCTTGGTTTTTTTTTTGGACAAGATGAAGCTTGTGTTTGTCAATAGCTACTGAACATTAAGGAACAAGGTATGTTTTCTTGTCAAGACTCTTGCACATCACATGGATTATGGGTTCACGAGCACTTCACGTTGCACTTGTTGATGCACTACACTCGGGGGACATCTCCTGTTCTTAACAAATACTTCCATGCCATGGGTTGGGATTATACATGCTTTGCACCATCATTGAGCACTCGCATGGCATGAGGTCCACTGTAGCTATATGCAGTAAGTTTTAGATGCACACACACATGAGAGATCACCTCTCATTGAGCACACACATTTTTAGCACGCACAATATTTGGGATGCTCATCACAAAGTTAGGAACCTCTGGCTGAGTGTGTAAGGAGGTTGGGTGAGTTAGAGGGTCATGAAGGACGCCACCAATTGTGAAATGGGTTGTTCTTATCTAGTCAACATCTTGAATACCATCATTCTCTAGAGTAATTGTGAGATTTTGGATGGGTGGAGCGGAGTATATCATATCTTTTTTATGAGAGTTGAGAGGTGAGGATAATAAATTTTAAATTAATCAAGAAATTTTGTTTGCATTTTGCATGACACACCATCATATGTAGATAGACTAGGCACAAATTCTTCAAATGCATACATTATTTTTGTGTGAGCATGGATTGATTGATTGCATATCATGGATCCAACATTACATGTTTTTCCAAATCATGAATGATTAGGCATGGAGTTTATTTCAAAAAACCATATTCCTACTAGGACACAATGCATAAAAAAATAGGTTCATATCCAGAGAATGTTTATTTTGAAGACTCAAGGATCAAAGGAAAAGGTCGTAAGTTTTACATCGTCAACGAGTAGTTCTTGAAGAAAAAGAGGACATGTATGCTGAAAGTATGTGCAATTACAAGAACAATAGGCCAAGGAAGGGAATAAGTCGTCCAAGATAAAAGATGGAGAAAAATGATGCGATTTACGAATATTAGTATTTTTGCACTTTTTTTATGGATTTTTGTAATTCTGCCTGCTCTAACTTGTCGACTGGATGAGTTTCAATCATTTTGAGTATCCGAACAACTATATTCGAAGTTCAAATGATGAAGTTATGATCCAAACAAGTTGCAAATAGGCATAGAGCAGAAAAAACGAAAATAGTGAAAAGTAGTAGAAAAGCAAAAGCCAAAAGCTGAAAGCAAAAAGCCTAATGTGTGTGAGTGTGGATAGAAAACTATATAAGGAGATGAGAATGGAGAGTTTAGGGCCTTCCCCCTTTTGTACAATTGTATTTTGCGAGAGAGGAGAGTGGAGGGTTGCATGCTAGAGTGAGCTCTTGTCATGCCAATTTGGAAGTTGGAGCTTTTGGGTGTTAAAGTGCCGAGCATCGGCTCAAGGTTGTTAAGGTACGAAAATATATCTCACTTGGTTTATTTTCAAATCGTTGGTATTTTCGTTGTGTTGTGGTTGTGTGATGCTCTACCCACATTCGGGTTTTTAGTTGTTTTGAGCTTCAAGAGATATTGTGTTTTGTCTTGTTTTTATATGTGGCTTGTGGTGTATTATCGAATATTTGAATTTTTCAAGTTGTGTTGTGCATTCGACAAAGTCAATTACCCCAACCGGTGCCATCGCGTTAGGAGTTGAAGGTCTACCACCGGGGCTTTTAGTGCAGAAGAAGAGTTTGGGATACAAGATTCAGAAATGAATAATGGATTGGGTTTAAATAAGATTTGGGGATTAGAAACAATTTAGGTACGGAAGAGGAATTCAATCCTTCTCACATTGTATTTAGCATTCATGAACAGAAGGAATAAGACTAACTTGATTACATCAAATGCTTTAGGATGCATACATCATTTCATAAAGGATATCTTCAGATTTCTAATTCATTGATGAATGTCAAAAGCAAGCTCTAATGGCATTTATTTCATGTACAAAGATGGATTTCAATCCTTTGGGTCAAGTATATTGAAGCTAGAATCAAATACATCCAAGATTTGGGCCAAAGATACATGATATGAATGAGAAAAGAATATTTTTAGCTTCAGCCTTGTTTTAAAACAGAAAATTCCAGCCCATAAACAAATTCAAAATGAGTGCATAAACTCAAGAAGAAGCACTCTTGATCATCTATGAACAATGTCCTGAAGAAAAGAGGTCATTTTCCTCTGTTACAACCATAAAAAACCCATGTTTGCTCATAAAAATGGATCAAAATAGTGGGCTGCCCTGTTTATGACTGGTTATTCCAGCCCATAACAGTCCATAAATCTTCAATATCCTCACCCTTTGCTTGCCCCAAAGTCACTCAAGTACTTGGGCACAAGACGGGCTTCATTGGACCAAGAATAATGAAGAGAAGATGAGAGAAGTCGTGCATAAGAGCAGGCTGAATACTCTTCTCTCAGATTTTCCCTCTTTTACAGACAGTTTCAGCATGCATTTTCGTCAAACCAAAGAGGCAGAGAAGTGGAGCTCTCACCAAGTTATCATCTTTAGTTGTTGGCATGTTAATCTTCAGTTTGCATGCTCCATTCCATGCATCTCAGCTCCAGCTTTCTCCCAGTTTCCCTCAGGCAGAGCAGCCCACATTTTGCGCCGAAAAATGCGGCCTGCTCTCTGCTCCAACCCTGGTCACTTTTTGACCAGCCTAGGTCACCTACTGGTCACCTCAGTCAGTTACTTTTGGTTCCGTGTGGACCTAGTGGACTTTTTGATAGTTTTTGGCAATATTTTTGGGTTTTGTCCATATTTTTGTGTCTGAATTAATGTGATTTATCCAGCAGATTGTCAATTACTTCTAGATGTCCAAGTTATAGGTTCCCATAGACTTATTTTTCATAAATGTATATAGTATATCTACAAATTATATGCTAAATATAAAAGAACTTGTATAGCTAAGGTAGATATTGGATAATAATGCCTGAATTTTGTATGCAAATATCTCATACAACTTTCAATTAAACTCTTTTGAGTTTATAAGAATCCCATGGTTTATATCATGGACAGTAAACTCTTTGACACCGGCACTCCTTATCATCTTGTTATTGGGTTGTGAGTGAGGCTTGCTCTCGATCACCGCTCGCGTAACATCTCTTTTTTGGTGCCCCTGCTGAGGAGTGCCGAATTTGACATTGTTGTTATTTTGAATGTGAGTTTTTTTTAATTTCTTGTGATTGTTGAAAATGGTTGATAATTTTTGTGAGTTTCATGGTAATCATACTGAAGATCCCGAAAGATTTTTAGAAAAAATAGAGCTGTGTTGTTTGATAGAGAGAGTGACCAATCCTGAGGCTAAACTCCAAATTCTTAGGTATCAATTGCAAGGAGAAGCACGAAATTGGATGCTTGACTTTGAGATAAACTTGAAATTTAAGAGACAATATTTGGACTATGAGACCATTAAAAATGCTTTTTTATCTAGGTTTAAAAGAAGAGAAAGTCAATCTGAGATATGGGCTAAAATAGAAACTTGTGTTCAAAAAGATGATCAGTGTGTTGAGGACTTTGCTAGGGAGTTTGAAATATTGTGGAATCGATGGAGTTCAACATTATTAGAAGGTGAGATAGCCCCAGTTATGTTGAAGATAATGTATTTTGTAAATGGGTTGAAATTAGAAGATTGGAGAGTGAAATTAGAGGTAAAAAATCCTAAGACTTTTGAGGAAGCGGTGAAGATAGCTCAATATCAAGAGAGGAAGAACAAAAGAAAAAAAGAGTTAGGGTTTGATGAACCAAGGGAAAGGTTGAGTTCAAGGCGAGTTGAGAGAAAAGTTTTTGAGGAGAAGAGAGTTAGTTATGCCTATCCTATGAGAGGTATACTATATTCTCTATTTAGGAGAGATGAGTTGACTTGTGAGAAATCAATTGAAGTCAGTGAGGAGAAACTCCCTAGGGTGGTTGAGGAGATAAATACTTGTTTGACTGATTGGAGTGAAGAGTCTAGGAGTGTGAATTCATACCCATTGACCATGGATACTTCTAGTTCAATGATTAGTGATTTAACTAAAGAAGAGGGATCGACTGATGATACTTTGGAGATTGAGGACTATAAAGATGCAAGAGTTGGATCTGAGTTGTAAAGAAGAAAATGAGAGACCATATTGTTTTAATGACAAAGAGTTTTCATGTTCCTTGGGAGAGGATGAGAGTCAAGAAAGTTTTGATATTTCTGATGAGGAAAGGTGTGATGAAAATTCTGATAGTCATGGCAGTGTTGAAGAGAGTAAAGACAATTTAGAGAGTGAGCTTGTTTGCCTTGGTGATAGTATAGATGGATCTGATTGCTTGAAAGATGAAGAGAGAATAGAGGATGATTTTTTGAGTCTTTTGGAAAACCATGAGGGGGAGGGCTTAGAAACTATAAGTTTTCAAGATGAAGTTAAGGTTTCAAATTTGTTGCCTAATGAGTTTGTTGAGTTTGGTTATGAGTTTGTTAATCAAGAGAGTATTGAGGTTTTAGGTTCTAATTCTTGTGATTTTGGTGTTGTTGTTGTTGACTCAGTTGAGTCTTGTGAGTTGGTTGGTGATGTTTTGAGTAGCTCTGGAGAGGCTTTTGTTTGTGGTGTTGATGATGTGGTTTTGAGTAGACCTAATCTCTTAATCCTTGATAGTTGTGTAGATGATTGTTTGGTTGTTTTAGGCAAGAATGTCGAAGAGAAAACTTCATCTGATAGTCTCTTAGTTTCTTTGAGTTCTCCTGAAGGTTTTGATGTTGTTTGTAATGATTCTAATTGGGGTTTTGAGGATCTTGAGAGTGACATTGATGAGGATGTGAGAGAGAATTTGAGTAAGGCTTTAAAAAGAATTGAGAATTTGAGAGAAGAGCAGTTTAAAATCAAGAAAATAGAGTTGAAAGGTATTTGTGAGGAGGTAGTAAGGGATTTGGTAGTTAAGGAGTCTTTGGTTGAGGTTTTAGACCCAAAATTGTTGTATTGTGAAGATGTTATTTGTGATGATGTAGAGGTGAAAGTTTCTTCAGTCTCTTTTGAGGTTTCTTGTAAGGATACTATGAAAGGTGTTCACCACTCTTTGTGTGTGAAAGATTCGATGGAGTCTTGTATTGTTGATGATGAAGTGACCCCATTTGTGGATGTTGTTGGTTCTTGTGGTATTATGAGTTTGCAGTTGACTCCTTTTGATGTTGTGTTTCATTTGGATGTTGAGTTGGGAGATCCTTACATAGTATCTTTAGGAGAAGTTGTAGATGAATTAGTAGATGAATTTGAGATTGGCAACAAAGAAAGGGCCAAAACTTTATTTAGAGACTCTAGAAGTAACACAGTTTTTCCTAAGGAGGATGGGTGGGATATGAACATTTTTGAGTGCCGTTGCGATTTGAGGGATATGAAGATTTTGGATTATGGTTGGCATTTGTGGGATTTGAAAATTTTTGAGTGTGGTTGTGATTTGAGGGATATGAAGATTTTGGATTATTGTTGGGATTTGAAGAATTTGGAGGATGATATATTTTTCTTAGATTGAGAGCATTGTCACTAAGGTTTTTGATGAGAATTTCATGGATGAATTTTGTCTACCTATAAAGGAGTTGTTTGAGAGAAATGTGTCATTTATGTTTGTCAAGAAGATTGTGGATAGATCATTGGATTTGATTTTTGATTGGCTTATAAATAATGCATCGTTTTATGAAAGCAACTATTGCACATGAATGTTTGCAGACCAGGGAAAGGGCTAAATATATTAAGTGTTTTTCTGAAAACTGAAAAGCCCTAGTCAAACTGTAGTTAGGTTTGATTTCTGCTAGCTTAGTTGTTTGCATGACAGTTTGGTTTATTATTTCATACTTGGATTTCTTGTGTTTGTCTAGCTTAGGATTTGTTTCTATCATTTTGTTTAATTTGTTGAGTGTGAAACTTGATAGCCTTGGTTGAGCTTGGTATTTTTTTTGGACAGGATGAAGCTTGTGTTTGTTAATAGCTACTGAACATTGAGGAACAAGATATGTTTTCTTGTCGAGACTCTTGCACATCACAGGGATTATGGGTTCACGAGCACTTCACATTGCACTTGTTGATGCACTCCACTCGGGGGTCGTCTCCTATTCTTAACAAATACTTCCATGCCATGGGTTGGGATTATGCACACTTTGCACCATCATTGAGCATTGGCATGGCATGAGATCCATTGTAGCTATATGCAGTAAGTTTTAGATGCACGCGCACATGAGAGATCACCTGTCATTGAGCACACACATTTTTAGCACGCACAATATTTGGGATGCTCATCACAAAGTTAGGAACCTGTGGCTGAGTGTGTAAGGAGGCTAGGTGAGTTAGAGGGTCATGAAGGATGCCACCAATTGTGAAATGGGTTGTTCTTATCTGGTCAACATCTTGAGGACCATCATTTTCTAGAGTAATTATGAGATTTTGGATGGGTGGAGCAGAGTATATCATATCTTTTTTTATGAGAGTTGAGAGGTAGGATAAGCAATTTTAAATTAATCAAGAAATTTTGTTTGCATTTTGCATGACGCACGATCACATGTAGACAGACTAGGCACAAATTCTTCAAATGCATACATTATTTTTGTGTGAGCATGGATTGATTGATTCCATATCTTGGATCCAACATTGCATGTTTTTCCAATGATTGGGCACGGAGTTCATTTCAAAAAACCATATTCCTGCTAGGGCACAATGCATAAAAAAAGAGGTTCATATCCAGAGAATATTTATTTTGAAGACTCAAGGATCAAAGGAAAAGGTCGTAAGTTTTACATCGTCCGCGAGTATTTCTTGAAGAAAAAGAGGAAATGTATGCTGAAAGTGTGTGCAATTACAAGAACAATAGGCCAAGGAAGGGAATAAATTGTCCAAGTTAAAAGATGGACAAAAATGATGCGATTTACGAATATTAGTATTTTTGCACATTTTTTAATGGATTTTCGTAATTCTACCCACGTTGGTTGTCGACTAGATGCGTTTCGATCGTTTTGAGCATGTGAACAACTATTTTCGGAGTTCAAATGACGAAGTTATGATCCAAACAAGTTGCAAACATGCATAGAGCAGAAAAAACGAAAATAGTGAAAAGCAGTAGAAAAGTAAAAGTCAAAAGTTGAAAGCAAAAAGCCTAATGTATGTGAGTGTGGATAGAAAACTATATAAGGAGATGAGAATGGAGAGTTAAGGGCCTTCCCCCTCTTGTACAATTGTATTTTGTGAGAGAGGAGAGTGAAGGGTCGCATGCTAGAGTGAGCTCTTGTCATGCCAATTTGGAAGTTGGAGCTTTTGGGTGTCAAAGCGCCGAGCATCAACTCAAGGTTATTAAGGTACGAAAATATATCTCACTTGGTTTGTTTTTGAATCGTTGGTATTTTCATTGTGTTGTGGTTGTGTGATGCTCTACTCACATTCGGGTTTTTAGTTATTTTGAGCTTCAAGAGACATTGTGTTTTGTCTTGTTTTTATATGTGGCTTGTGGTGTATTATCGAATATTTAAATTTTTCAAGTTGTGTATTGGACAAAGTCAATTATCGCAACCGGCACTCCTTATCGTCTCGTTATCGGGTTGTGAGTGAGGCTTGCTCTCGATCACGGCTCGCGTAACATTGTGTGCCACCTTTTTAGTGAATTGGGAGATTCCCAAACTCACTAATATTGTGTTCCATGCTCAAATTGTGTTTTGTACCTATAAAAAGGTGTCTTTGGGATTCCATGAATCTCATACCATGCCCTTCCACATACCACTTGTCCATTGAAGATGAAGTTGTACTTTCTTGTTCCCAAGTAATCAATCTTGCATGATGATTCACACTTGTCATAAACATAGTTTGTGCGGTCTTCAAATTGCAATCCCCAAAAGTACTTACGTAATTGTTGCATTGCTTCTCTATCAACAAATTGACAACACTTTTCTTGGCAACAATCAATCATGAAAACCTGTGAAATAGATTCCATAGAAGTCCTCAAGTTTACACCTTTAGGGGCAATAATTCGAGGCTTTCTATTAACCATACAATATGATATCTTCTGAAAAAAATTGATTTTTTTTCAACAACATAATCTTCATTGGTATCTTCCATGTTTTTGGCACAAACATTTGTAGAGATAAATTGCATGTATGATTGTTGCTGTAGCAGGGATGTTCCATCATCAAAGGTTACTTATTTAATATGCCATATTTTCAAAGTGACACAGTGGAGGTTGTCATCTATGTATGTTCCTGTGGTTTGATCAAGCCTGGAATTATCTACCACCACACCAACATCCTCTTCTCCTAGCAATTCAAAGTTTATCACGTCATATGGAAAAGCCAATAATATAACCCTTGTCCCAATACACATAGTGTTGCCTTCTGTCCATAGCATCACTCTATGTTCTCTCCAACTTTCACGAATGCTAAGCACATCAATTTCCTCAAAAGGTAGGACGTGGTTTGATTTGTAATCATCTCCTCCGTCATGAGTTGTTATTGAGTTTGAAACAACCACCACATCTTTCTTTCCCCGTTTTGCAAAACCACCTACAGCTTCATGAACCTTCATTGCGTCAATTGTTGGAAATGACAAATATGCTGCTACATTTAAACATTTATCAATAGCCATTGAAATATATCCATCTTCAAGTGTTTCTCCATGACATGTCTCATTTGGATGTATTGCATGCACTCTCCCAAGTGTAGCAATCTCATGATCAACTAGTGAATTCACTGTTTCTCCAAAAAAAAAAAAGTTATTCATTATACCTATACAAGTGAGAAAATTGAGATTTTATCATTTGTATGTTCTTGCCTCTCAGAAAGAAGAAAATAATAATGAAATTGCTTAATACAATGAAGTATCAAATTTCATTGAAACGAAAAAAGAACTTAAACATTAGATAGAATGAGTCCAACTTCCATAATAGAAAGTATTAATGGAAACATCGTACAAAAAGGGGATAGATTTGACCATATTGAAAAAAAACAAACTTTCTCATGAATCGTGCCCTAAAGTAAATAATGAATATTCTATTATTTTTAGTTGCCCTTGATTTTACTTTATTTTATTAGCTACTCTTTGAGCAAGAAAAAGCTTCCTTGTGTGTTCTCATTGGGAAAAGATATAGCAGATGTTCAAAGCTTGTACTATATCCATTCAACATGAGAACAATGATTAAAATTATTTATAATGTGTATAGGAAAAAATTTAGCCACATGGTCAAAAATCTATTGTATGTATTCCATACCATAGCAAATATAAAAATTATTTGTGATCCCCATAGGAGAAAACATAGTCAAATGATTGAAATCTTTGTTACATGTATTTCATATGATAAAAATGATAAAAGTTCAATGTGGTCTCCATAGAAAAATATTTAGCCAGATGGTCAAAACCTCAAGCAAAATGCATACAACAAGGGTAAAAGTTCATTGTGATCTTTATGGAAAAAGATTTAGCTAGATGGTCAAAACCTTTATTGCAACTATTTTACACGACTTAGGATTAAAATTCTTTGTGATGTCCACAAGAAAAGATTTAGCCATATAGTTAAAATATGTATTGTATGTAACCTAGATGATAGCAAGGATAATAATTGTTGTGATGTCCATAGAACAAGATTTAGCCAAATGGCATAGAAGCTATTTGAGAAAGAAATATAATTTTTATCATGGTTAAATATTTATAAATCTTGTATTACCTACTTGTTGATAATAATAAATGTATCATATTACATTTTATTTTTAAGCTATACTATTTTAGTCTAAATCATGTTATATTAGTATATCGTAATATGTGTATATTACGAAATATAGTATCAAAATATTATATATATATATATATACATATATATAATTTAGTAATAATTAATAAATATAATTAAAATATATTAAATCATATTTTGCAAGATTATGTATATTTAATGTATCTAATATGTAATATGTAATATGTAATATCATTGAGGATTTTGAATTCACCTTAGTGATAGTTCGAGAGTAGAATCTCTAGTAGGGTAGGATAGAGAGTATGTAGGCAAAATCTCTAGTTGTGGAAATAGGGGCAATATCCCAATGGTGGGTTCTTAAGGAGGAGCGAGGGGGAAGGAGCGGGTCTAGGAGAAATGCCCCTGGTGAGAGTTTGAGGGCAACGTCCTCCTTGGTGGAGGTTTGGGAGCAATGCCCCTAGTCAGGGTTTGGGGATAGCGCCCCTTGTAGGGATTTGGAGGCAATGCTCCTAATAGGGGGTTCGAGGGGTAGTGCCCCTTGGTGCGGGTCTACGGACAATACCCCTAGTAGGGGTTGGGGTTAGTGCCCTTGATGGGGATTTGGGGGCAATGCCCCCAATGAGGGGTCCAAGGGGCACTGCCCCTTGGTGGGGGTCTATTGGCAGCGCCCTCAGTGGGGGTTTCAAGGCAACGCCCCCAATGGGGGATCCAAGGGACAGCGCCCCCTTGTGGGGATCAAAGGGTAGTGCCCCCGGTGGAGGTTTGGGGCCAACACCCCCAACGGTGATGGTACAGCCATTACGTGATTTTTTAAAAAATCACAACTTGAAATCTTTAATAAAATTAAAAAATAGATACAAAAATAAAATCTAAATCTACTCATATTCTGTAACAGCTATCGTTATTCAAATAGCGTGATACATTAAATGATCCCTTTCATGAGGTCGGTCTGTACAACTAGTCATGATGTTTTTCAAAATGAGTGTCTCTTCCCCTCTCTCTCTCTTCCACGCAACTCTCTAACTTGAGTGTTTTCTCTGTTGCGTTTTTACAGTTGCAGGTTTTGAATCTCTGATTCTCTGCGTTTTTATCTCTACTCATGTCGCCCCTCTCTTGCTGTAGGTTTTGTTGCCCTAATCTTTGGCGGTTCTATCCCTTTGCTCTTCTTCGACTACTCTCCACTGTCTCATTTTCTCAAACAAAAGAAGATTGTGCAGTGCAAATTTTGGTTCGAATCGGGGTATTATGACCAAAACTACATGCATCTTCAAATTAGAAATCTTGCTCCAAGGGTTCAGCAAGTCGACAGGGTAGTGAATGATCACCATCCACAACATGTCTGCTCTACTTCACGGGTGATTTTTATTACGTTGGCACAATTACTGACTTCTACTAATTACAACAAATTTTTGATTGCTTGATTGATCTCCCAGAGCACCTGTCTTTTTTGCTATCCACTACCTTGCAAATGATAGCTTATTTGCTGTAAATGTGAAAAACATGATTTCTTGCACTGTTGAATATACTCTTTTTGCTGTGAATATGAAATATATGATTTGTGTAATGTTAAAGTAACTCTCTTAGATGTGAATATGGAATAAATGGTTTGTGCAATGTTTTTATCAATGAGTGCTTTCAAAATACTAATCTTTCTTTCTATTCTATGATGCTATATATACCTTAAGGTTTCCCCTCAAGGCTAAATCTAGCCTTATATTCCTTGTATCCTTCAGTAATATTAGAGCATTTTATCAAGTTCTTATACATCGTATTATACTTTACTATATAGAACTTTCCATTATACTATATTTTCATAGTAAAAGCATTACCATTAGATTTTATGGTTACATTCTTTATAATTTTGTGATAAACATATGGCTATACAATACTTACCAATACTCAATATGATTTCTCCATAGGATGAAATTTGGTCTTCTAACAACACATATCATGATCTTTCATCAATCTATAGATTAGACCATATGGTAAAAAAATTTCTTACAATATAAGAAGTACTTTTTGTTATTTTATTCAATACAATGTGAGATTTGGCCATGAGGTCAAATCTTTTCTTATAATATCAGATGTAATTTATGTTATTTTTCCTAATATATTGTGAGATTTTGCCATGTGGCCAAATCTTCTCCTGAAGCTATCTCTTGGCCAAAATAAGGACTCTTGTAGTATCACAATATCTTGCAACAAATCAACCACTTTATTCATTTTACTACAACCATGACATTTCGCCATTTGGTCAAATGCTTTCATATATTATCAACCCTTACTTCCAAAAGGAAAGGCTAGTTTCTACTTAGAATTTCTTACTTTTTATAATTTGGCCATGTGGTCAAATCTTGTCTTCCAACAAACAAACCAATTTTTTGGAAATTGATCCTGAAAAATTAAGACTAAATCTATGGTGGGTTTGATCACACAAATTTTGGGTATGCTAGATTTGGATGTATGGCAAAATCTTCTAAGAAAAATATATTCTATATTATCTCCAAAAAGAAAGACCATGCTCTACTTGGAACTCTTTGATTATCTACTATATTTATAGGAAGTTTTGCCATGTAGTCAAAACTTGTCGTGCAACAAACAAACCACTTTGCTTCCATAAACCATTTCTTTCATTTCAAAATTTCATAACTTCCTATCCAATAAATATTATATCATTTTGCCACAAATTAGTCACTTTTTTCATTCCACTACAAAATAAAATTTGGCAATATGGTCAAATCTTTCATTTTGTTATCAATGCTAGCATCCAAGAATCCCCCATTCTTGTTTCATTCAGCCATATGATAAAATTTAATCTCATACATCTTGAAAACCATGAGATCACTTTTTCATTCCACTATAAAATAATATTTAGCTATATAGTCAAATCCAATTTCACAACATGTTGCAACAAATGAATCACTTTCTTTATATGGTTATGAAACTAGATTTGGCAATATGATTAAAACCAATTTATAGAAATCTTCTTATCTTGTAGGTTTCACCATGAGGTCAAATCTCCACCTTTCAAAGTTTTTCACATTACCTTATATTGATATCTATGGGATTTGCTACATAGCCATATTTGTTTATATGTGAATCTCATATCACAATAAACCCCATCCTCTCTTTAACTAGCCTTTAAAAACCATATGGTAAAAAACCATGGCAAAGTTTCTAATCTTATAGATAAGTCTTTTGACTAAATAGGATTTGACCACATGACTAAAATCAATGACAATGTTTCTAAAATATAGCTCCTTTCAAGGGAAACTTACATGTGCACTAATTCAAATGTTAACTTTGGGCCAAATGGAATTGTGAGATTGCTACATAACCACATTGATATATGGGTGGATCTCATATTGGACTAAATCTTATTCTTTGATTAAATAGCATTTGACCATATGGCCAAAAATCTTAGCAAAGTTCCTAGAGTATGATCCTTGCATAGGAAACTTACATGGAGAAGAAATCTGATGTTAACTTAGGGACAAAATCATCCATGACATTTTCTACATAACCATAATGATTTTTCACTATATCTCATACCACACTCACACTCAACATTCATTATCACTTAACCATTTGGTTAAGCCCATGGTTAAGTCTAACTATTAATAGATTTTGATCTTCTCACCGAAGTCCATGGCAAAGTTTTTACTATATGATTATTGCAAGAGAAACATAATTAATGCTATCTTAGGGCTAAAATAATCCATGAGATTTGATACATAAGCACATATATTTATAGTTGGATCTCATACCACACAATCTCAAATTTCAATGTTTCTTTTTATGGAAGAGTCCCTTTGGAGTACATTTGTATTGTATTTCATAAAATTTGATGTTGTGTTTTCAATTTTCAACCTAGAAATCTTATACATTTATTTGGATTTTGTGAATTTTGAATAATATTAAATTAATTTTTGTCTAAAAACTTTTTCTCTTTATAGAACTGTTCAATGGCAAAGAAAGATAGCACATCCAAAAAGAAAATCCAAACCATTGATGGAGTTAGTGGTGATTCTGTGTATCCATGGTATGTGGATGTTTATGATAGTCAAGGAAAAAGGGCTAACAATGTTCTCTTAGTTACTTTAAAGAGTGATATTGCATTTTTTCAAAACGATTGTGTCATAGAGAAGATAACATATTGATGTACTAGGAAAGAGGGAATACCATGTAATCTTGTTAAGATCAAGGGAAAAAATGTAGTGTACAAACTTGATCCTTTGTCATTACACTCTACCCGTATTAAAGAGGATGAAGAATACTCTTTGAAAACAATGGGATGGACCTTATTTGAGAAGATAAAGGGCACATAAGACATTATATTAGCATTCCAAGCTATCCAAAAAAGTGAGTTTGTTTCCCTATTAAGAAAAAGTGATCGCCCCAACAAAAGAATGAAGCTCCAAGATAAACAAATAGGCTTGAGATATTCACCTTCTCCTCAAGAAGAAAATAAGTAACCAAATCCCACAAGCTCAAAGTCAAAATCACCTCCACAAAGTTCATTGTCACAAGCTCTTGTTGTTAGTATGGCTACTAACACTACTGAGAATGATGCCACTTTACCTTCCATGCTAGAAGTTACACTTGCAAAGCCAATAATTTCTCTTGAGGTCAAGGGAGTAGAAAGAACATCCAATTTTCATGAGATAATTAAGAAGAAGGGAAAGAAGGAAGAATCATGATTTCACATGTTTGAAAAATTCTTTCCATTTGGTCCAACAACACAATTTTATATTCTCGTTGATAGGTATTATGAGGCACCTCCTTTGTATGCTTAAAGGTCACTGTGTTGGGATTATATAGAGAAGCCAACCACGTCTTTCATAAAGAATCCCATGAATCCAGCAACAACAGCATATCTTATGCCTTTTTTCCAAGACAACAATGAGAAGAGACCCATGCATTGTGATGAGGTGGATGCTAATAAGTTGGACACTTATATTTATTGGATTATATCGGGGCTTCACTCAATTCATGGAGCAAAGATATGTATTCGGAGTAATACTATATGTTTTCTAGCAACCAAGCATTTATACACCAAGAGAAATGCTAGAATATTAGTTGATTATCATGTGAAAATGTGCATTGAGCTTTCACAAATGACAAATATGGAATCACATAATGTTATGAAGAATGCCCCTTATGTTGAGAAACTTCAATAATTAAGAGATCAGTGGCTAGCATTTTTTTCTCCACCAAAACCCCAACAAGGGATTTTTAAGATAAGCTCTCAAAGAGTACCATGGTAGGTAATTACATATAAGCTTACCTTCTCTTTTTGTGAAGATTAGTGTAATGCTCTTTCTTTTATTCTATGCTCACTATTTTGATCTTTTTTTTTGTATAGATTTGTGGCATACATTGGAGAAAAATATGCATATAGAGATTGCCATATGATTGTTAGCTCCCAAGAAATATTTGATAGTTGGATCAAAATCATGAAGAGATACTCTAGATGTGAGCTTATATCCCAAGAGGAGAACTTGAGAAAAAAGGGAAGGCAATCTTCTACTACATTTCGTTGCCTTATGGGTTTAAAGGATGGAGACATCCTTACGCTACAAGAGGAGATCAATGAAGGTCAATATCCTTATTCTTAGAAACAAATGGGATAAGGAAGATATGATTGACATGAAAACAAAGGCTAAGCAAATCAAGCGAGATAGGGTCCCAAAGAAGGAATTAGTCACTCTTTTCAATGCTTCAGTTCTAGAAAGTAACACTGTGATGAAGACTTGGGAAGAGCTTGTTGATGATTTTGATATCAATGATAAAGTTTACACAAAGATTTTAGGCATTTGCAATGATTGGGTATCAAAGAAGCTCACACGTGGAGCTAATGCAGGGTCCCTACCAAATGGAGCAAAAGATATTGTGAACTTCCTAATTGGAAAAAAGCAAAATCCTCTTCAATCCTCCACTACTTCCCCTTGGCGTGTATATGTTGTCAGATGTAATCTAGAAACCTTTGATCTTATACAAAATATTTACAGATATCCAATTACCATTGGGGTTGTTGTTCTAGATGCAGCACATGGGGTTGAGGGAATGAAATGGGACTCTATAAACTTTGGAAAGGTTGTATCCACTCTACTACAAATGACATGTGTACCTAAACAATTCATGTTGTTATCATTTCTTGATTGAAAGAAAATGGAAGCTTTGGAAAATTCTCTTGAAAGTATTTCTTACAAGTATCGCATGCTAGTTAGTAGTGTTGACTTCCTACTAATGGATAAAATGTTTGCTTTTGGATCTATAGATTCTTTTGTGGTTTTGGCATTAGTGACCATGGAGAAAAGGTTCATCAAATTTGAGCGATATATAAACAATGCCAACAAGCCTTCCATTTTGGATTTTGAAGGCGTGGACAAGGAGTGCAATGATGAAGATCTTGAAGCAGAACAAAGGATTGCAATGGCCAATTTGAGAAAAAAAATGAAAGTTATGGAAACTACAATCAAAGCATTCAATGATTCTCATGAGGTTTTATTTGATGTATATGCAAGTGGACTTGCATCAAAGGTGGCATTGGTAAATCATATGAAGACTATTGCAGTGGTTCACAACACTCAAGAGCAAAGATAGGTTGAAGCATAATTGTGGAGGGTCTATGAGAGTGCTAAACAAAATTCAAACTCCTAAGAGGTTTCTTCTACTAAAGTTTAAGTTCTTGAAGTACCACCCAAAGGCATTGAAGAATCAAGCCAAGATATAGCAAATCTAATTATGAAAGAGAAATTAAAGGCTACTTCAGGTGTTTAAACTTTGTTGCTTCTCCTTCTATCAAGGAAGACACATTGATGTAAATTTGATTTTTTTCTTGAGAAGTTACTTTCATTAGTATTTGCAATATTTTCTTTCTTTGGTGATATTACTTAAAGAAACTATGTCTTTAGTTTTTTAATTTTTTACAAAAGATACCAAGCATATTTGGTTTCAAAAATCTATTTAAGTAAATATTTTGCTAAAATAGTATTAAAGAGCTCATTAAAATTTATCATCCTGTGTAAGAATAACTGTTTAATTATAATCTAGTGTGTAAGAATACTTATCATAATGAAAAATTGGAGCTAGCTATGCAAAATTTACTTGAGTCTATTTTAGATTTTATTTCAATTAAACTCTTATATGTGTTATGTAATGATCTTGTCATGTTAGTTTTGGTTAGATTTGTCCACATGGTCAAATCTCGTATAATCTCTTATAGCCTCTTTTATTGCATCACTAGTGTATGTTTATGCATGTACCTTAGGATAAGAGAGCCAAAAATATATTGCAAACCCCAAAAAAGATTTGTTGCACCTCCCAAAGAAGTTTTACCTCAATAGAAAATATTGCAACAAAGACTTCACTTCAATGAATCTTTTGAGATATGTATATGGAATATTAATGTAAAATCCTTGTTACAATTCATGAGTTTAAATATCTATGGGATATAACTAGTTCAAAAATAGAATGGTTAGTTCGTAAGAAGAAAATATGAAAAATTATCCAAATAGAGTATAACTTATCTCAATTAAATTGTCATGTGTCACTTATATGTGACATAGTTTTGGTCACATGGTCAAAAGTATCATGTTTAAATTTTCTTTTAATAATTAGGACCAATAAACACCTTTGTATATGCCATTTTGAAGGCCTTTTTAGAAACTTAGTATGTTTAATATTATAATGATAAGATAATTTTTGCAACTAATTACAAGAATCTATTGTTAGTATCTCAAGTATACTTATAATTGGCAATAAAAAGTAGGTATGAAAAAATGACTTTATTAGAATATATTTTACTTCAAATAAATAATCATATATATTTTTTTCACTTTATGATATTACTCTTGGTTAGATTTGTCTACATGGTCAAATGTCTATTTTCTTAAGATATCATTTATTAAGTAGTACCTATTTATGTATTTGTCAATGTGAAGTTAAATTGCTTTAGTATTCAATGTCAGTTTATAGCTCAAAAATTAAGTAGAATGATGAGGAAGTAAAAGAATCTAATGTGCTTCTTTTTTTCTTTGTAACTTCAACTAAGACATCTATGGTTGGATATATAACAGATTCAACAACAGTAGAGCACAATGATGTGATTGATGTGTCCTTGATAAGATATGCAACACAATTATGTGTAATACTTGATCTCAATGGTCTTCTTTTACAACGATGCTTCGGGAAAGCAATGGCTTATTTTTCGATCAAGATGTATGGAGTTTCTTGAAGCCTTATTTGCAAGATTCCAAGTGGGAGTTTGGTCAACAACTTTACATAAGAATGTCATGGCAGTTATTAAGTGCTTGAAGATCCATGCAAAAAGGAGGTATCCATTTTTCATGATTTGGGGCCAAGAACAATGTCATAGATATCGACTCAAAACTTTATATAGGCTAGATAAGATGGGAGTAGAAGCAATGTTCAAGCCTCTGAAGTATGTATGGGATAAATATGGAGATGTTTGTCAGCATACCAAGACTATTCTCGTAGATGATAGTCCTTACAAAGGATGTCCAGATTCTGTTAAGAATTGCATTTATCCAAAAACATTTGATATTGATTGTGAAGACTCTATCTTGATCAAATAACTTCTACCATACTTGACTTGCTTAAGCAAATACCATGATGCACGTGAAGTCATTAAGTTTGATCGGTATGGATAGGATCCAGTTCAATATGGATATGAATTGTATGCTCAATTCAAGGTTGTCATTGATGAATGGACTAGAGTAGAGAATGATGGTATTTCATCATCATCATCAGCACCGCACGAGACCATGATTGATAAAGATGGTATATATCTTCAACCTTCAATTAATTATTGCTTCAAGAGACCATCTATTATACAAACATCCTCAACAAATGCCTCATGTCATCCCTCTCTTACATTGAACAAATACTCACAATTATCCATGTTGAAGTAGACTCCTTTAGTCTCTACTTTGAAAGATATGGAAGCAATGCAACTTGCTCATGAGTTAGGATATCACAAACATTTTACAAATGGTAGTGTAGCTAAACATTTTATACAAAATCTACAAAAGTTGTATTTTTTCAATATACATGATGTAACAAGGTGGTGATTCTATATGGACTAATTTTGACTTTCATAATAAATATATCCCTTACATTAAAGGCTTTTGCATGGCTATGAAATATATGCTTGTTAGAAATTTAAAGTGTTTTATGTAGTTACCTTGGTGTTTCTAAACACCACCAATATCAATGACGTAATCTACCTAATGCTTTTTATTCTTTCAATAACATTAGTTAATTGTGTTGAAATTTCTTATAAAGTGGTTTAAATCCTATTTTGTACTTTATGACCGTCTATTATACAAACATACTCAACAAATGCCTCACATTGTTTGTCACTTACATTGAACAACTCACAATTATCAAAGTTAAAGAAGACTCCTTTAGTCTCTACTTTGAAAGATATGGAAGCAATGCAACTTGCTCATGAGTTAGAATATCATAAACATTTCATAAATAGTAGTGCAGCTATCTACAAAAGTTGTATTTTTCCAATATATATGATGCAACAAGGCAGTGACTCTATATGGACTAATTTTAACTTCTATGGTAATTATATCCCTTACATTAAGGGCTTTTGCATGGCTATGAAATATATGCTTGTTAGAAATTTAAAGTGTTTTATGTAGTTACCTTGGTGTTTTTAAATGCCATCAATATCAATGAGAGAATCTACTTAATGTTTTTTATTTTTTTAATAACATTAGCTAATTGTGTTGAAATTTCTTATAAAGTGGTCTAAGTTCAATTTTGTACTTTATGTCTTAGCTAACAAGTAAGTCTTAATTAATAATAAAATTTATGTCTATTTCTTTGGAAACACAAACCATTGGTCAAAGGTTAAATCTTTGGTCTTAGAAAAATCATAAACTTTTAGCTTGGTATATAAATCTTCATTTTATGATATGAAAGTTCATTTAGCTAGTCAAAGTGTGAAGCTAGTTGATTTTGGCCAAAGCCAATATCCATCTTGTCCATATATTGTCAAGATAGATAGAAATTTTGAACAAAACATATTTATATATCATATATATACATACAAAAATGTAAATGGGGTGAGAAATTATTTAACGTACTTATGTCTATTGGTTTACAAAAAAAAAAGGAACCAACACATCATAGGTTATCCAAACTTATTACTATATGGTATTAGATCAAGTTATTAAACTACACCTAGTTAGTGGTGACTCTTTTAAGGTCCTAGTTCATGAAACTTATACATGCCACTTTAAATGATGCTATATCTAAAATAAAAAACTCATATTATAATATCTTCAAATCCATAGCATTATAAATTTTGGCCATGATAACATATTTTCATATAATATTTAAGGTTTTTGTATTCTAAATTCTCTCTCACTCCTTCAAACCTTTGTATTCTTATATTAAACTTGGAAATTTCCTAGGTATATACTAGTTAAGCCTCCTTGATGTTTCCACCACCATACATCATATTTTGTTAGTATGCTAGAAAAGATAGAGGTGAGATCCAAATCTTCTAATAGCCACATAGCTTACATTCATCATTTAAGCTCTCAAGATGTGTGATCTCATATTTGTAACATACAAAGTTTCCTTTAAAGATAAACATAAACATAGTGCTCTCTTTCATTCACAAAAGTAAGACGTTCGTTAAAAGTGGGACTTGGGAAATTCCCAAAATCTCTAATATGGTATTTTGAGGCTTTTACAGGAGCTTTGAAGATTGAACATAACAAGACCACACCTTATAACCCCCAAGCTAATGAACAAGTAGAGAGTACTAATAAGTAGCTTTTTAAGATTTTATCCAAGACTATATTCGAAGGTAAGTGTGATTGGGATAAGCAGTTGTATGTGGCTATTTGGGCTTATAGTATGACATTTAAAAGAGATACATGCCACACCCCTTTTAAATTAGTATATGGAAAAGAGTGTGTTTTACCTTTGGAGATTGAGCTGCCTATAGTCAAGTTTGCTCTAAACCATTCTTTGGGTGAAGAGTAAGCATTGCAAAAAAGATTCTCTTACCCTACACATCTTGATGACTTAGTTACAAGCTTTCTTACATCAGGAAGTAGGAAATAAGTGGATGAAAATGCTTCATGAACTTCAGGCTTAGAAGTATAAATTTGCTAAGGGTCAATTGGTATTATATTATGATATCCATTGTGAGCTATTCATGGGCAAGTTGGAACCCAAATGGGATGGTCCTTATAAGATTGTTTGTATAGGAAAGAATGGCTCCACAATCCTTTTAATGGTTTTACAAGCGGTAGAGTCCAAAACTAAAGTAAATTTCAATTAAAAAAAGCCTTATTTTGTGTAGGGGGCTGACGTCAAACTTGGTATATTTGCAAGTCCTTCAAGATGTAGCTTGAACTTGTAGAGGGTACCAAGATTATTGGATGGGAAAAATCATTCCTTATCTTGGGTATCCATATTTAGAGCAACATTACCACCAAGGCAAAGTGATCTGGTGGTGTAAGGGTTATCACATTACTGAGTAGCAAGACATATATTTTACATGGAATATTTAAGTCTATTGCCACCACTATCAGAGGGTTCTTACCAGCATCTCTATTGAGTTCAGTGATGAAGAAGGAGGGATTGTATCTATCTTATACCCCCTCTCTAGATTAGATTTTGATTATCATAAGTATGAGTAGGTTGATTGCCATGGTAGGTCACATCAATGATGTTTTGGTTTACACATTATATTTTGATAAAGCTTCTCGAGGACCTGCTAAGTATGTGAGTGTTGGGGTTGCCATTAAAGATCCCCACCATCAAGTGGTTTTAAAAATGGGAGTGTACTTAGACACTACTTTTATGAATAACATGGCAGAATACAAGGCCTTGCTTATGGGGTTGAATCTAGCCAGACATGGTGGTATTTGTTGATTATTGGTGAAAGGTGACTCCTAGTTAGTGACCAATCAATTGAATGGGACCTATAGTATGAGAGATTCCATTCTAAGAATGTACCATGGTGCAACCTTGGATACCCTTGAGATCTTTGAGGCAGTGACTTGCCAGTTGATTCCTTGACAGTGGAATCGCTTTGCAAATTCCCTGGCTAATTATGCATTTGTTGAAGATTCATTTCTTAACTGTGGTGGTAGGGGCTTTTACAATCGCCTTTTAATATTAGTACATGACTACTATAGGGATTGCTTGTTGTTGACATGTCTTGCTTTGGCCGTTGATGGTTGATATGGGTTGTGAGCCAGGTAGCGGTTGACCATGTTCCTATTCTATCATGGATGTATCAAATCATCCAATGGCATATTCATCGGATGCCACTTTACCACTAATGATGGGGGGTTAGTTAATAATTAAATGCATTTAGTATAGGGCCTGAGTAGCCCATCACCTTGGTCTAGTTTTATGCTTCAGTATGGTTTATATGGGGACCAAGGGTTTACTTTCAATGAACAGGTTGTTGAATGCTATACCTTATCATTATATTTCATTAGGCCAAGAGGACCCTTTTTTTGTGTAGAGAATTGTTTGATTTTGTTAGGCCAAGAGGGCCGTTTATTTTGTAATGAAATGGTTTATCTTGTTAGGCCAAGAGGATCATTTGTTTGTTTGGTAAGGATGCAATTGATGGATTTTTGTTTTAGTATTGAACTAAACAAATTCGACAGGGCACCTGGAGGGAGCCTCTTGTTACATAGAAGCTTCCAAGTAATATTCTTCCTTGATGAGTTCTTTCCCTTTATACTTTAGGTGTTGTCTGTCTCTTGTAAAAACATTATCAAGCACTCTAAGAGTTGTTTTAAGGGTAGTCCTAGTGACCCTACTTTTCTGGCCTACTAGGCAATTGTTTCTAGAAATCTTTATTAGTTATGAGGAGGCTAGAAAAGCCTACCAAATAAAAGAGAACAAAAAATGGATATATATGAAATATACAATATATTGAGGCATATAAAAAGGGATTCTAACCCCTTCAATAAGAAAATAAAGAAAGAAAAATTCAAAGAGTAGATGATCATTGCATTTTGAAGGCCTAGTAGGTTCTTGGGAACAAGTCAGACACTCGGGCAATCGATGCCTTATCTTCTTGCGGCGGCATTTAGCGGAAAAAATAAAGATGGTTGGAGAAAAAATAAAAGTGAGAAAAAGAAAGAAGAAAATAATTTAGTGTCACCTTGCGAGAGCTTGGTATGTTCTTGGGTAACAAGTCAAGACATGCAGCCGATGCTCTGTTCTCCTTAGATCACAATATGCTTAGCTTCCCCCTTTTTATATGCCCAACTGTAAAGTATTGACAAGAAAAAGTGATCAAATGAAAAAATATGCGACTTTTTATAAACCAAGCTATAGGAGTCCTCGCTTAGTAGGACTTCCTAGTCTAGTTGTCCTAGGTTAGGTAGGCACATCAGGCCACCACTTAGGATGACTCCTTTGATAGTTTCTTTTAGCCAGTCTGTGTTGGAATAGTTGATTAGTGACTAGCTCTAGATCTTTGTTAGATTATGCTTAGCCTATCCCTCTTGGAATTTATACCTTGATTTTGTTAGGGGATAGGGTGCAAGCTGTGTTAGTGCTTTGTTGTGTCTTTTTATTTGTAATAGTTTGATGCTCCTTATAGTTTATCTATGTGCAAATCACCTTGTGGATTCAATGGACTGAGTTGCCCTATCCCATAGTCGCCAATGAGAGTTGATTTTAAAGTCAAATTTCAAGTGCAAAACTCTCGAGACACATAAAAGAGATGATTTTTGTGAAAAATGAAACGATCATAGATCAAGGAGCTAAAATTTTCCTAGATGTATTTCAATGCCAAGAATCCAATGCAAATATCCATTTGTCAATTGGAGTTTGTTTAACCCACCATTTAATGGCCGCAATGTTTGGCATTATGAAGCATCCTATTGGATCTAGAAGCTAGAAATCATGTGACAAAGGCTAGGGTGATAGATTTTGATGCAAAAAAAGTCACGCGTCCAATCAGATTGTGATTTTGAGGCTGTTTTCCCTTCCATACAAGAGGTTGAAACCACTTCCAAACAAGTGCGAACATGAAAAATTGAACCAATTAATTTAGAGGTTAAAGTTTAATCATGCTTGAAAGAGCTCAAAGCTCTCAAAAATCACATGAGAAGGGGGGACATATTTTCTTTAGCACCCATTCCTCCTCATTAAAAAATATTTTTTTGTGGCTACTACAATCCTCCTTTGTCTCCGAGGCATGAGTTCTTGAACTTATTCACTCACTAATGCTTTAGACCACATGAGAAATTATGTGAGACACCAATAAAAATGGGGAATCTAATATAATAAAATCTATATTGTACCATCAACAAGCATGGTCTTCATAATTTAATCAACCATGAGAAGAAAAACAACACCAATCTTCTTAAATCGTCATGTAGCATCAGATAACAATTCTCCCATGGATTTATCACAACAGAATTTCAACACATTCTTCATATTCTTCATCAAATCCATCAAAAGACAAGAGAATACAAAGGAATGCTCCGCTTGGAATCGAAATCATCACATACTATTCATTTTCAATGTCTTCATAATCTCTCTCATGATCTCTCACTCGTAGATACATTGTTTTTAGCATGGAAATTTGGCTCTCACACATACACACACACATGCTCTCTCTCAATAGTACATTGGAATAATGAAGAATAAACATTCATAATCCCTCTTTGCTCATGGATACCCCTCCCAAGAGATATGTCTGATATGAAGGGTCACCAGAGCCACTAGTGTCCTTTCGTAGCTTAGTAGTGTCACTGTGACTTCAATCTTCACTTGAGTCTTCATCACTACTTCTTTCACTTCTTTGAGCTATTTTGAACTTGTATTCACTCCAGAGAACACTTAAAGAGATGTACCAAACAAAAACAAAATAGAGACAAAGGTTGGACAGAGGCTCTATAGAAGGTTTACAGTACTATACAAAAGGTCATTAGAGAGCATTCAGCTCAACTAAAGCCATTCAAAACCATCAAGAATCATTCAATAAGCTTCCAAACACTCTTAAAATCTATAAAAAATCACTCCATCCTCTCATATAGAAAGAAAACAAAACAAAATAGAAGCTAAACAGAACCACTCAAAACCTATCAGGCACTTAAAATAGAACCTTTCAATGTATCATATCTCCATTAAAAAACATCTTGAGATTCTCAAACCTATTCCACCTTATCTAAAAATCTCTCAAACACTTCCAAACTAATCAATCATCATTCAAATCATACAAAAATCACCCAAAAGTCTAACAAAAAATAGCCAAAAAACATAGTCATGTCAACCCTCAACATATCCCCACACTTAATCAATGAGTGTCGTCGCAACCTTAGAAAAAGAGAACAAAAGTTCAAAATATAGCTTAGCTTGATCTTCCACAACAACTTCAGGAAAGAACATCCAAGCACGACCCCAACTTATAACCTGTATCTAATAAATATTTGGGATGAAGAGAAAACACATTTATCCATCAACACAACTTTGAAACAGAAAATCATGACAAAATTTTAAAGGATATAAGAGGTTGCTTTCACAACAAGCATCCATCTATCAGATAGAATCATGAACCACCATCAACCAGCTTCTCAATCAGCTCCATCTTCATCTTCAAATCCATGCAAGAAGGATAAAACACCACATATACATCATAGAACATATATAGCTCACATAGACATAAGAGGATGTAGTATAAATGGCACATTCTCCCAAAAAATGGAGAGCAAAGAGAAAGATTTTCATCAACAATATCAATACAACCAAGAGAGTATCTATATACTATGTAGGATGAATATATTTTTTCTTGAACTTCATACTCAGGTTGAGACATTCCAAAATCTTATTCTCATCCACAAAATATAGAGGCACATTCTGGAGAAATTATAAACAACACATCCTTTCCATTAGGATAATAAACATAGCAGGAAAAGTTTGTACCAAATAATACATGACATCCATCTGATCAATAGTCACATTCTCATTAGGATCAATTTTTTAGTTTGGAATACTCTTTTGAGTATTTAGATGAGACTACTAATGCATAAAAGCAAGATACAAAAAAAAATGAGACGTCAAGCATACTGAGGTATCCTCATAACAAGCATGTCTCTAGCAAATTGAAGATAAGTAGATCATTGTGCAAAAGTGTCCCAAGATGACCTAGAATGATAGGCCAATTAAATACTAGTCCTATTAGAGAATCATTCAATGTCCATTGCCATCGATGGAGGATATCCTTGTCATACCCAAGAGTATCCATCATTGATTATGGAGGAAGGTTAATATAGCCAGATGAAGATGGTAAGGAAATGAGAGGGAAACAATGAAGAGGTGGGTAATATAAATCATAAAATAAAGATACTTGAAGGGATATGATGATGAGCAAGAAGGGAAAGAAAGAAAATTTTTTGAAGGAATTTTGTTGGGAAAAGAGAGGGAATAGGTGGGACAACAAGAGTAGGATCAATAGGAATAGGCAAAGACGTAGGATCAACATTAAATGGGTAAGTAGTAAAAACTAGAATTTGAGAAAAAATTGCAGGCGTAAAAGATAAGAGAGAGATACTATCTGGATTAGAAGTGAGGATGGCAATATATAAGGGTAATCGATAAGAAATTAGGGAATAAGATAGGATATCATGAGGATCATATGGGTAGATGGAACACAAAAAATCAATAGCCAAAAAGAAATCCTCAGTGAACAAGGAATTGTTAGCAATATGGTTCAACACTTGAGATTGCAATGGTTGGATATCCAACTTATGATAGACACTCCGTCAATGACGAGAATCTATAACATCATCCTCCAAAGGAGGATGCTAAGCATAGCCTCTACACCACAATGTTTGCTACTAATGATAATTCTTTAGGCCATAGATCAAAGTGTTAACCCTCAAATGAACGAAGGTGGAAAATTCGGAAAAGCTAAAGCAGAAGACAAAGGCCAAGGCAAAGAGGAAGGGAAGACAAAGATGCACAATGAGAAAAGTCCTAAATAATAGAGAAAGGCACGCAAGGAAAAGCGCAAGTCAATACTTTAGTAAAAGAGCACAAGCGCATCATGGTTTAATTCAAGGGGCACCGGGCTCTCACCTGGGCAATTTGTAAATGTGGACGGGCAGTGGAAAGGAAGCTAGGAAGATAGAAGGACAATGGGGAAAAGGGCCTAGGCCATGGCTGGCCATGTAAAAAAGGGGATAAGGGGATGGCCACCCAAAAAGGGATTTAGGGTTTTGTATATAAAGTTGAAAAGTGAATGAGAAGCTCATTCTTGTGTGTTGCCAAAAGTGACTCTCCTCTTTTTCTTCTTCTTCTTGTTCTTGCTTTCTTGATCTTGTGCTTGAGAGAGGGAGTGTGAGAGTGTGAGGGAGTGAGTGTGTGAGGGTGAGGGACCGGGGAGGAGAAGCACTCCATCTTCTCCTCTCTTCTTCTCTTTTCTTCTCTTCTCTTCTCTTCTCTTGTCTTGTCTTGCTCGTGGCAATTGAGCTTGGAGCGTGGAACTTGAGGATGGAGTGTGCTTGAAGCTTGCACTTGGATCGTGGAGCTACGAGAGTGCGCCAGAGAGGAGGTAACTTGATTGGCATGGAGGTAAGCTCACTACACCCATAGAGGTGGATGGCACGTCGGCTATGTGAGAGGTAGCCATTAGTGCTCAGCTTGGAATGCTTGAAACAATAAGTGGTCCGAGGGTCTTGGCGATTGAGCAAAATCTCCCACATTTTGGTTTCGTTGCTGTTGTGGGAGCTTTCACTCAACCGCGGAGACCCACGGACCACTTATTGTTTCAAGTGTTCCAAGCCGAGCACTAATGGCTACCTCTCACATAGCCAACGTGCCATCCATATCTACGGGTGTAGTGAGCTTACCTCCGTGCCGTTTGAGTTATCTCCTCTCCCGCGCACTCCAGTAGCTCCACGATCCAAGTGCAAGCTTCAAGCAAGCTCGATCCTCCCGCTCCAAGCTCCAAGCTCCATTGCCGCAAGCAAGACAAGAAAAGAGAAGAGAAGAGAAGAAGAGAGGAGAAGATGGAGAGCTTCTCCTCCTCGGTCCCTCACCCTCACACACTCACTCCCCACACTCTCACACTCCCTCTCTCAAGCACAAGCTCAAGCAAGCAAGAAGAAGAAGAAGAAGAAGAAGAGGAGAGCTACTTTTGGCCACACACAAGAATGAGCTTCTCATTCACTTTTCAACTTTATATACAAAACCCTAAATCCCTTTTGGGCGGTCATCCCCTTTTTCCCCTTTTTACATGGCCGGCCATAGCCTAGGCCCTTTTTCCCATTATCCTTCTATCTTCCTAGCTTCCTTTCCACTGCCCATCTACATTGGGATAAGAACCAAGTGTAGAACTCGGGGTTGTACCGGAGCATGGCACACGCATCTAGTATTCGTGGCAGCTGACTTAATACTGATAGATATTTTGCCATGTCGAGTAGCATGGAACCTTGACCGAGTCTACTAGCAATATGTAACTCCTCCTCGGTGAGAACCTTATCAATCAAAGGGCCCGACGTGGCTTTCGCACCAATGCCACTCAAATTGACTCTGGCCTGCTGACAGTCGCTTTAGTAGCTCTATGTCTACGAGATTCGGTCGACAGAGCACTTCATTGAACGTGACGGTTAAGCGTAGTTCGTCAGCCTCCTCATCAGGAATGAGTCGCATCTGTTCATGCAGAAGCCTATCGTAGTGACCGTTAAGATGTTCTTGTTCTTCCCATGATAGAGGAAAGGTCAAGTAATCTCCAAGCTGTTCCTTGGGGATCGTGCCCACGTCCGCAAGGACGTAGACACGCGCGACCACTTTGAGCTTAGCCTCCAACTCAGTTAAGCATTCTGCGACACTTCTATGTTCAACGAGGGCTTGCTCGGTTGCTATCTCACGCAAATTTCTAAGAATTTTCTTAGGCTTTAGAATGGCTGGGGGCTCAGGCCTAGATGAGCAAGATTGGTCCACACTAGGTTTTCTTATGCTCTTGGGGTTCTCATGTTTCTCCTGAGGTTTTGCTGTTATTTCATCTTGGTTCTTCTCGGATGTGACTGGTATAGATTTGTCACCCTGTTGTGACAGTGTTGTATCCACTCTTGATTGATCAATGCGAGTTCTATTGTCAGTGGATAGAGTGTTGCAAGCAACTGTTGATGGCAATGGTTGCTTTGGCTTCTCAGAATACACAGATGTGTCTGAGATTTCACCGCTATTAGGAGAGGCATCAGTGGGTTCATTGGTGGGTGGACTCGATGCTTCATTCATCCGCTCTCCAGTGCCCTTCGTCTCAATGTTCTTTGGGTCCACAACCACCTGCGCCTGTTGCTGTTTTCTCTGCTTTCTCCTCTTTTTCTTAGTCAATGAAGGTGCTTCTCTCAACAATTCAGGTCCCTGGGCTACATCACCGTTGATGTGCTTGGTCGGGCCTCAGCATTTCCCTTCTCTAGTGTGTCCTTATGGGACATAGCCGTGGTTTGCTGAATAGCCTTGCCCGGTTGTGAGGGCACAATTGCCGCCCTTTTCGGAGAGTCTAGCTTCTCAACCAACTCCCTTGCGTTTAACTCCTCCAGCCTAGGCTTTGGCCCTTTGAAAGTGCTGGAGTTTTCGAGGAAGTTGGTTGCGACACCTCTTCCATAGGTGATCTTCTAAGGACACGTTTCACAAGGGGCATTGTCACAGCCAAGGGCTGTGACTGCTGTGATCCCGGATTGGAAGTAGTAGCGACTAGTTCAGTGGGCTGGCTACCCTTGGTGGATTGTGGTGTCAAGTCCCTAGGGCGATCAGAAGTGGTTGTGTCTTTCGTTGGCCTTTGAGCACTCATTTGTGTAGATCGAACGTGAGCAGATCTAGTCGCTTTAGATGGCTCAGGCATATCCTTGGGTTGAGAGCTACAGATGGCATCATGTCCCGCCCCTTTGACGGTTGGAAGCTTAGATGGAGGTAGAGATTGGAATTGAGCAGTCGCCCTTGACAACTGCTGTGGTGCTTCCTGTGTCTGGTTGGGAGAAGAGGGCGTAGGAGATCTAGGACTCCTAGGTGGATGTGGCACTAGCTGAATGATTTTCTCAAGGCTATTAGACGATTGTGCCATTTGCTTTGTTGAGCGATCAGCCTTGCCTTGAGCAATGTTATGCCTATGATGCTTATTCTCCCCTTGGGAAATCAAAAGCACCTTGGGCACAAACAATTTTTGTGCTTGCTCAATGGCTACGTATGACATCTGTCTGTTTAGCATGCTAGGCTGGGGCTCTTTCCTTCGAACAATCATGTCTGGTTTCTTGCCTTGAGACCTAGAGTTTCTCTTAGATTTCCTCCTGTGCTTCGTTGCTTTTGATACACTCTGGCCTTCAATCAACCCGGGAGGTTTGGCAAGGGGTTTTGGCACCCAAATCCATCGGTTGCCTGCATAATACCCTTGAGCCCGAAGCATCGCCTTGGATATCCATCGTGGCGTTGTGCTGGCTCTCCATCGACGCCTCCGTCTATAAGGCTTGGGCTTCTTTTGGGGTCTTCAACGATATTTGTAAGTCCAAAGCGCGTCCTTGGCATTGTCTCTTGACCTTCTTGTTTCAGGCCTGGCCTCACTCACTGGTTCTCGTTGTTCGACCTGTGCTTGTATCAGTTTTTCCAACAAGTCCTTGCTCTCGTCAGTAGGCTTGACTATTACGTCAGCACCTTCCTTGCCTTTCCCTTGAGGTTCGATGAGGTCACCCTTGCTAAAGGTGGTGACTATCCTCACACCCGGTAGTGTCAGGTGTATCCTCTGTGCTACATAGTCAGCCTCACACTTGGTCGCCCTTTTGAAGGGTCTTCCAAGAAGGGGTTTCTTTCTCGTAGCTAGCACTATTTGGAGGAACATGAAATAGGATAGGCAAGCTTTCTGTTTCAATTGTCACAAGGATTTTGCACTTCCCTATGAGTGCTTGTGGGTGTCCCCCATAAGGGCTAAGAGTTGCACTAGTCGGTGTGAGCTCTGGTTGGCCTAGTAGGGTCCATGATTCATAGGTCAAGATGTTAAAATCTGCTTCTTCATCAATCAGAGCATCGATAGTATGCTCTCTTTTCGCGGTGAGTTTGACCCTAAGATAAGCACGTGGTACTATATCTTCATCTTCCAGGTCTTGGCTTGTAAATTTAAGCCTTCTGATAGATGTCCTTGAGTTCTCGACTACACGACCAGATGTGGATTCTCCACTGCTGTCTTGGATCATCAGTGCAGTGCTATTCAAGGTACATCTCTCGTCAAGAGTGTCATGTCTAGTCATCTTGGCATTTGTCGCTTGCTGATGTTGCATTTCGCTCTGACTAGACATGGTATGAACACAATTTCTTTGTATTCTAGTGATGTGGCCTTTTTGCCCTTGATGGCTAGATTGGCCCATTGAGGTTCCAAGGTCTTTGTTTCTCTCTGTTCGGATATGGGCTTTTGGTTGCTCTATTGCAAGTGAGGCTCCATGCTGGTGTAGAGCTATTACTTTACTAGGGTCCAATTTGGAAGGCCTGTCAGGGCGCGCGTTTTCTCTCCAACCTACTCGGGGGAGGTGCGGAGGCAGAGCCCCCTCTGCGGGGGTCAGGGGGGCAGAGCCCCCCCTACGGGGGTCCGGGGGGGCAGTCCCCCCCGGCTCGCAGGGCTGTTACGGTAGACGCCATATGCAATTTGGAGGACCTTTTATAGCCAAATTTTGAACTACATGCTCTAAATTTTAGCCCGATTATGGATCTGTGATGTGCCTTTAGCTCTACGTAGCCCTTGGGGTCAATTTCGGGGTTTAGATGCGTCAGAATTTGTGTTCTAGACACCTGTCCGATTTTGACAGTTTTTGGTCCGATTCTAAGATGTCCGATTTTTAGGAGTCCGATTATCAGAACCGAATGTCCGATTTGGGTGGGTCCGATCGGACCAGTGGTTAGATTTTGGTCACGTCCGATTCTAGGAGTCGGATCAAAAAGTGGTCCGATTTTCAAAGTGGTCCGATTCTGGGAATCGGATAGGACAGGGTGGTCCGATTCTGAGGTGGTCTGATTCTGGGCTGGGTCCGATTCTGGCTAGTTCGAGTCTGGGACTCGGACGCCTGGTCCGATTGGTGAGTGGTCTGATTATGGACTCATCTGAGTGTCCGAGTCAGACGGATTGGTCCGAGCGTCCCATTTCTAAAAATCGGACGGGTTGGTCCGAGTGCCATGTGGCACGTCCGATCGGGCCGGTCCGATTCTGGGAATCGGACGGTCTAACTCCCAAACTCGGGTGGTCTGATTCTGGGAATCGGACCACAGCGAGTTGGTCCGAGTGAGTCGATGGCGGGTGCGATTCCAGTGCGTTTGACCCCTCCTCACTGTCTGGTGCACACAATCACCACAAACTTTTTAAATTTGATCAGGGCACTTGTTGGAAAACATCAGACTCACCTGGAGCAGCACGAATCATCGATGCCTAGGAATCGGGGCAGCACTTCCTCGTCCTGTGAACCAGAAGTTCTCTCTCTCTCTCTCTCTCTCACACACAAGGAAAACCAAGGAAATGAGGTCTGTCTTGGCCTCCCACGCCTCTTAAGGTCCTTTTCGAGCACTACAGAACCTCACAGCTAGTTCCTTGTCCCTATCTTACCCAGAAACTTGAATCTGGTCCCTTGTTTCCCTGTTTTAGCCTGTTATACAGCAATAGAAAACCCCACTGTTTGTCTGTTTTTTTCTTCTTTTTCCTTGTTTTTTCCTACCCTAAATGCATCCAGATCACAAAATAAATACCTACACTACTCCATTCCACAATATAAATCTCAGAAAGCAACAAACCTACTTGCCAAGGAGATCGAATACCATCTTCAACCCCCTCGCTTCCTACCTATCTACCTCAAGCACCGGTTTGGGGGAAACCCCTTACTTTGATGCTCGATTCGAAGCGCGCAAGCGCTCAAGGCTTGAATCCGTTGGTCCCGGCAACGGAACCAAAATCTGGGAGCTTTCACTCAACTGCCGAGACCCACGGACCACTTATTGATTCAAGCGTTCCAAGCCGAGCACTAATGGCTACCTCTCATATAGCCGATGCGCCATCCATATCTACGGGTGTAGTTCGAGTTACCTCCTCTCCCGCGCACTCCGGTAGCTCCACGATCCAAGTGCAAGCTTCAAGCAAGCTCAATCCTCCCGCTCCAAGCTCCAAGCTCCATTGCCGCGAGCAAGACAAGAGAAGAGAAGAGAAGAGAAGAAGAGAGGAGAAGATGGAGAGCTTCTCCTCCTCGGTCCCTCACCCTCACAGACTCACTCCCTCATACTCTCACACTCCCTCTCTCAAGCACAAGCTCAAGCAAGCAAGAAGAAGAAGAAGAAGAAGAAGAGGAGAGCTACTTTTGGCCACACACAAGAATGAGCTTCTCATTCACTTTTCAACTTTATATACAAAACCCTAAATCCCTTTTGGGCGGTCATCCCCTTTTTCCCCTTTTTACATGGACGGCCATAGCCTAGGCCCTTTTTCCCATTATCCTTCTATCTTCCTAACTTCCTTTCCACCGCCCGTCTACATTTACAATTTGCACGGGTGAGAGCTCGGCGCTCTTTTACAAGATTTCAGGGTGCGCCTTTTTATTTTAAAATCCACCTTTCCCCTTTTGCCTTTGCCTTGGACTTTTAAGGTTGCCCTTGCGCTTTTGGCCTTTTCTCCTTTTCTTTCTTCAGTCGGGCTACCTTTTTTCCGCCTTTGCCTTGCATCTTTTCCACTTCCTTTTACTTTCTTCGTGTTGGGGTTAACAGCTGTTGGGACCAATGGATTCAAGCCTTGAGCACTTGCGCGCTTCGAATCGAGCATTGGAGTAGGGTTTTCCCTGAACCCGATGCTTGAGATACATAGGTAGGAAGCGAGAGATTTTGAAGAGGTATTCGATCTTCTTAGCAAGTAGGTTTTTGATTTATTGTTGAATATTAGAGTAGGACCATCCATCTCCATCTCTGATTTTGATTTTTATTGCATTAGGATAAGGTTAGGATAGGAAAAATAAAGGAAAACAGTCGGGTTTTCTGTTGCTGTATAACAGGCTGAAACAGGGAAATAGGAGCACAGATTCGGATTTCTGGCTGGAAGAGCATGAGGGACTAACCTCTGAGGTCACAAAAGGCTGAGATGGGGCAATAAGAGGCCCAGGGAACTAGGACATGCCACATTTGACATCCTGCCCTTTGAGAAGAGAGTGAGTTTGAGAGCCAGGGAGAGAGAGAGAGAGAGAGAGAGAGAGAGAGAGAGAGAGAGAGAGAGAGAGAGAGAGAGAGAGAGAGAGAGAGAGAGAGAGAGAGAGAGAGAGAGAGAGAGAGAGAGAGAGAGAGAGAGAGAGAGACATGCGAGGAGATCGTCAACGTGCTGGTTGATTCGAGCGCCATACCATTTTTAAGTATGCCAGGCATTTCCCTCTATGTCTTTGTATCTAATTAGGTGGCACGACACGATTTGGTGAAGTAGACATCAGCCTAGAGGTGTCGCGTGCAAATCACGGACCGTTGGCCGCGCAGTCAGACTAGTTCCGTCCGAGTCCCACAATAGGATTTCCCTATCTCTGGAGTCGGCAAACGGACACAGGAAGCACTACAGCAATCATCAAGGGCAACTTCTCAATCCCAATCTCTATCTCCATCTAAGCTTCCAAATGTCCAAGAGGTGGGATTTGACACCATCCGTAGCTCTTAGCCCAAGGATATGCCTGAGCAACTTAATGTGACTAGATCAAATCATGCTCGGACCTACACAAATGAATGCTCAAAGGGAAAAAAAAGACATGACCACTTCCAATCGCCCTAGGGACTTGACACCACAATCCACCAAGGGTAGCCAGCCCACTAAGCTAGCTGCTACTACTTCCAATCAGGGATCATAGCAGTCTCAGCCCTTGGCCGTTACAATGCCCCTTGTGGAACGTGTCCTTAGTGGTTTACCTATGGAGGAGGTGTCGCAACCAACTACCTTGACAACTCCAGCACTTCCAAAGTGACTAAAGCCTAGGCTGGAGGAGTTAAACATAAGGGAATTGACTGAAGAGCTAGACTCTCCGAAAAGGGAGGCAGTTATACCCTCACAACCTAGCGAGGCTATTCAGCAGGCCATGGCTATGTCCCATGAGGAGACACTAGAGAGAGAATGATGAGGCCCAACCAAGCACATCAACGGTTGACCTAGTCCAGGGTCCTGAGTCGTTGAGAGATGCACCTTCACTGACCAAGAAAAAGAGGAGAAAACAGTGAAAACAAGGGCAGTTACAGGTGGTTGTGGACCCCAAGAACATTGACACCAAGAACGCTAGAGAGTTGAGGAATAAAGCATCGAGTCCATCCACCAATGACCCCATTGATGCCTCTCCTAATAACAGTGAAACCTCAGATACATCCATGTGCTATGAAAAATCAAGGCAATCGTTACCATCAACGGCTGCTTGCAATACTCAATCCACCGATAATAGAACTCGCATTGACCAATCAAGAGTGGATACAATGTTGTCACAAAAGGATGACAAATCTATATTAGTCACATCCAAGGAGAACCATAACGCAATGACAAAGCCTCATGAGAAACATGGAAACTCCGAGAGCATAAGAAATCCTAGCGTTGGCCAAACCTGCTTGTCTAGGCCTGAGCCCCTAGCTATGCTAAAGCCTAGGCAAACTCCTAGAACCTTGCATGAGATGGCAACCGAGCAAGACCTCCTTGAACATAGAAGTGAATGCTTAACTGAGTTGGATGCTAAGCTCAAAGTGTTCACACGTGTCTATGTCCTGGCAGACATGGGTGCATTTCCTAAAGAGCAGCTCGAAGAATACTTGCCATTTTCCTGTTGAGATATCGAGCTCCACTCGTGATATGCCAGGGTGACCGTTGTGCATTTATGTCACTGACTTGTCAGTTGCAGATGCGGTTGGTATACCACCCATGAATAATAGCTAGATGACAGCTATCCTTATCCACTCTAGTTCGTGGCTCAGTTAGTATGCCACCTTAGTTAGTTGTCTTTGGTTTGAGACCCATATATAGGGTTCTTCTATTTCTTTGTATGAGAGTTCTTTTGGCTTACACAACTAAGAAGAGGAAAACTGTTTTCAGCCTCCACCTTTGTGTGTATTCCCCCATTGTGCAAGCAAGAAAGCTACAAGTGAGACTCCTTCCTTCTCTCCCACAATCTTGACATGGTATCAGAGCCTTGTTCGTGGTAAGGAGCTCAAGAAAGCAAGCCAAGCTCGCAGTGTTCTGGTAAGAGGAGCAGTGTTGCTTTCATTTTCTATTCTGGGAGCAGATCTCTGCACAGGTAGCACAGCCGAAAATTGCAAGAGTGCATTGTCTCAGGTTGAGACGCCCTTCGCAGTGAAGCAAGAGGACAGTATATGCTGCAGGCAAGGGGCTTTAGCCCTCGGCGACCCTGTTTTTTTGATTTGAGGCCATTTCAGGGCCTATTTTGGAGGCAGAATTTTTCAGCACGCACTTAGGAAAAGGCCTAGTTTTATGCTGTGCAGCCACCACTGTTCTACAAGTCGGTGAAAAGTTACTATAGAAATTGCATCGTATGCTTGTGCGCAGAGACATTGGGAGTTACAGAATCATCCTTGTTGCCTGTTGATGCAAAATCGTCACTAGGAAGTGACTGTGTGGTCAAATACCACTTTCGTTAGTTTTGCAGATTTGCCTTTGTGAGGCTGAAGCTGTGTTCTTTGCAGTGACAGAATTTTTTGCAGTGTTCTGTAATGGCGTCTGATTCTCTCTCACAGATTGTCGCTGAAAAACTTGACAAGAACAACTTCCAAGCATGGAAGTTTAGAATGATGAATTTCCTTATGGGAAAAGGATATTGGGAATTTGTTGCAGGAAATGAAGAAGAACCAATTCTTCTTGATGTTCCCAATCAACAGCAAATGCAGGCATTTAAAGCATGGCATGAGAGAGCCAGGAAAGTTATGTACTGGCTGTCTATCAGCATTTCAGACTCTATGATTGTGCATATTCAAGATGCAAGTACGCCAAAGGAGGCATGGGATACTTTGTAAAAAATGTATAGCACAAATACGCAAGCCAGGAAAATGCAGCTCAAGCAAGAGTTGCACAATGTGCAAAGAGAAAGTATGAGCATCAATGACTACCACATGAAGGTGAAGAAGATTGCAGATGCACTTGCTTCCATTGGGTCGCCAGTGGAAGATGATGATTTAGTCTCAGTGACCTTGAATGGTCTAGGAAAGGATTATGCACAGTTTCGAACATCCATTTTCGTTCGTGAAAGATTTCCTGATTTTGAGGAGTTGATTGTTCTTCTAATTTCTGAGGAGCAGAGAAATGGTGGTGCATCTTCTTCAGGAGGAACTTCAAAAGAAACGTTCTTCTACTCAAATGCTGGAAGAGGTAGAGGCAGAGGTAGAGGAGGCCGATTTGGAGGCCGTGGCAGAAATCAAAATATGCAGCAAACTCAAGAAAACTAGTCTTATGGATGAGGACGTGGTAACTCTAGAGGTAGGGGGAGCCAAAGAGGTCGTGGTGGATGGCAAAGAGGCCAAAGTGCAAATAAAAATGTTGAATGCTACTACTGTGGTAAAATGGGTCATATGGCTAAAGACTGCTATAAAAAGCAGAATGACATCATGAATGGGAAATTGCAACAAGGGAATTATGCATCTTCTAGTAGACAAGGTGATGACAGAAATGAGCATTTGTTTATGGTGTAGCACATGAACAATTCTGTGACAAGTGCAGAAGAAAGCAACGATGTGTGGTATGTTGACTCAGGTGCATCAAACCACATGACAGGTCATGCAAAATGGATGGAGGATGCAAGGAAAATAGAAAAACCAGGATTTATGGAGACTGGTGATGATACTGCACATCCTATTGTGCAGATTGAAAAAATTCCTTTGTCTATGCAGGATGGGAAAAAGAAATACCTGTCCGATGTATTTCATGTCCCGAATATCACCAAGAATCTAGTTTCTGTTGGTCAAATGGTTGAGCAGGGCTTGCAGGTCAGATTTAATCCTCATGGATGCTTTGTTGAGGATATGAAAAATAAAGATCACTTGATAGCAAAAGGAAAGAAGAAGGGCAGAATGTTTACGTTGGATGCAGACATGTCTGAATTGAGTGCAGCAATGTTTGCACATGGGACCGGTGTAGTTGTAGATATTGATATCTGGCATAAACGCATTGGTCATGTTAATGTACAGCGACTTAAATTAATGCAGGTCCAAAATATTGTTGCAGGATTGCCTAAATTCAAGGTTGCAGAAATGCATAAGGTATGTGAAGCCTACCAATTTGGAAAACAGGCAAGGAAACCATTTCCTAGACATGTTCAAGAGAGTGAGAAGCCATTGTAATTAATCCACTCTGATGTGTGGACTACTAAAGCTGCATCTCTTGGAGGCTGTCATTATTTTGTCACTTTTATTGATGACTATAGCAGAAAAGTTTGGGTGTATTTTATGAAAAAGAAAAGTGAAGTTTTTGGGCATTTCAAAACTCTTAAAGCTATGGTTGAAAAAGGAACAGGCTTGCAAATAAAATGCCTAAGGTCAGATGGAGGGGGAGAGTACCTCTCAAATGAGTTTGCAAGGTTCTTGTAGGAGCATGGCATAAAGCAGCAATATTCATGCAGTCATACCCCACAATAAAATGGAATTGCAGAAAGGAAAAACAGGCATATTGGAGAGGTATCTCGTACCATGCTCAATGAAAAAGACCTGCCAGATTTTTATTGGGCTGAGACAGTTGCTACAGCAGTCTACATAATGAATAGGACTTCCACTGTAGCAATACATGGGATGACTCTAGAGGAGAGGTATACTGGTAGGAAACCAGATATTTTTCATTTAAAATTTTTTGGTTGCATTGCCTATGTTCATGTGCCAGATGAGTTGAGATTCAAGTTGGATCCAGAAGCTGAGAAGTGCATCTTTATTGGTTACTCTCTGAAGCAGAAAGGGTATAGATGCTATAACCCTTCTACTTGTAAGTTTACAGTGGGCAGAGATGTTGTTTTTGATGAGATGAGTAGCTAGTATAAACCAGTAAATGTGATTGATGATGTAGATGTACAAAATGGTAATGCTGCACAGAATTCACAGCAGCAGTCACAAAATATTAGTGGACCTGGAGTGTCCTGTAGCAGTGGTTCATATTCTTCACCATGGACAGGCAGATTGAGATCAGGAGAATCTTCTCAAAACAATGCAGATAGTGGTATGCAGGTTTCACGAAAAGGAAAAGAGAAGGTAGATCAGCCCATGTTTGATGTGAATGCAGGTCACTCTTATGTGGATGGTGAATCCAATGGCTTAGGACAGAGCATTGATGATGAGTTGGGTATTCCTTCTATTGTTACACCTGGAGTAAGGAAGACGAGGGATGTTTTGAGAGCACCTGGGAGTGAACCTACTTTGCACAGGTCTATCAGAGCTAGGTATCCTGTGGATAGGCTGAAATATGATGGATTTATAGCCATTCAGTATGTATATATGGTCAAAGTGATACAGGAACCAGAACCCACTTCTTTTGAGCAAGCCATGGGAAAAGAAAAATGGGAGAAAGCCATGAATGAAGAAATGGATGCCTTGGAAGTAAACGCTACATGGGAGTTAGTACCTTTGCCTAAAGGTAAGAATGCAATTGGCTGTAAGTGGGTTTATAAGGTGAAGCACAATGCAGATGGTTCTGTGAATAGATACAAGGCAAGATTAGTAGTCAAGGGGTATGCACAAACATATGGCATTGACTATGAAGGAACATTCAGTCCGGTTGCAAGGATGGCAACCGTAAGAGCAGTCATTGCTATGGTTGCATCAAAGGGATGGTCTTTACATCAGATGGATGTAAAGAATGCCTTCTTGCATGGTGATTTGTAAGAAGAGGTCTATATGGAGCAGCCACCAGGTTATGTGCATGCTGTTCATCCTGAGTTTGTTTGCAGGTTGAAGAAAGCCTTGTATGGCTTGAAGCAAGCACCTAGAGCATGGTCTGACAAGATAGGACAGTATCTTGTCACTATTGGCTTTCAGATTTCCAAGGAAGATTTCTCACTTTATGTGAGAAAAACGGAGAAAGGTATTATGCTACTTGTCATCTATGTTGATGATTTGATTATGACAGGTGACAGTGATGAAGATATCCTTCATGTGAAAATGCTATTGAAGCAAAATTTTGAGATGAAGGATTTGGGAGAGCTGCGTTATTTCTTGGGCATTGAGGTGATTAGATCACCAAGTGGGATACAGCTCTTGCAGAGGCAGTATGGATTGGACATGCTGTCCAAATATGGGATGACAGGCTGTAAGCCTATTTCAGTTCCTTTGGAGCAGAATGTGAAGCTGAGCATAGATGCAGGTGAGCTTCTGGAAGACCCTACTATGTACAGATGCATAGTAGGAAGTTTGATTTATATGACTATTACCAGGCCAGATTTGAGCTATGCTGTTGGATTGGTAAGTCAATTTATGCAGGCTCCAAGGAAATTGCATTTGGATGCGGCTAGACGCATACTCAGGTATGTGAAGTTCACATTGCAGTATGGACTATTTTATGAGACTGGGATTCAGATACGGCTGCATGGATACACTGATGCTGATTGGGCTGGTAGTATTTCTGATAGACGATCTACCAGTGGATATGTGTTCTCTTTTGGGAGTGCTGCAGTCACTTGGAGCAGCAAGAAATAGCCTACAGTTGCCTTGTCAAGCGCAGAGGCCAAGTACAGGGGTGCAGCAATGGCTGCATGTGAGGTAGCTTGGTTGCATAAGATACTTTATGATATGCATCAGCCTACAGATGGGCTAGTTGTCATTTATTGTGACAACATGAGCAGTATACACTTGGCAAATAACCCAGTCTATCATGCTAGAACAAAGCACATTGATGTGCATTATCACTATGTGCGGGAGAGGGTTTTACTAGGTCTTATTGATCTAGTTTATGTCAGCACAGAGGATCAGGTAACTGACATATTTACGAAGGCATTGGGCACAGAGAAGCTGCACAAGTTCAGAGACCTACTTGGTGTGCAGGAATTGGGATTGAGCTCGAGAGGGAGTGTTGAGATATTGAGCTCCACTCGTGATATGCAAGGGTGACCATTGTGCATTTATGTCACCGACTTGTCAATTGATGCGGTTGGTACACCGCCCATGAATAATAGCTAGATGACAGCTATCCTTATCTACTCTAGTTCGTGGCTTAGTTAGTATGCCACCTTAGTTAGTTGTCTTTGGTTTGAGACCCATATATAGGGTTCTTCTATTTCTTTGTATGAGAGTTCTTTTGGCTTACACAACTAAGAAGAGGAAAATTATTTTCAGTCTCCACCTTTGTGTGTATTCCCCCATTGTGCAAGCAAGAAAGCTACAAGTGAGACTCCTTCATTCTCTCCTACAATCTTGACATTTTCTTATCCTGGAAAGAGCAAGAACATCTTGACGAGCACTATAACAGGCTTTTGTATGAACGCATGCAACTCATCTCTGACGAAGAAGCCGACAAATTGCACTTGACTGTCACATTCAATGATGTGCTCTAGGAACCAAATCTCTTAGAGATAGAGCAACTAAAGCAACTATCAGTAGGTCGAAGTCAATTTGAACAACATTGGTGTGAAAAACGCATTGCAATGGCCGAACTAGGAGCCCAGATCATGACAGTCTTAGAGGAGCGATTGGCCAAATGGCAGTCTCAACGAGACCAGACCTATGTGGCACCAACTTCCCTTCGAGGGTGCTGACTGTCATTTGGGGTATGGACTTAGCTAAAACTAGCCAAGAGAACTCTCTGTTTGATAAGGTTCTCACTGAGGAGGAGTTACATGTTGCCAGTAGACTCGGACAAGGTTCCATGCTACTCGATGTTGCAAAATATCTATCGGTATTGAGTAAGCTGCCACGAGTACTAGATGTGTGTGCCATGCTCCAATACAATCCAAATTTCTACAATTGGCTTTTATTCTCGTGAAGTGACATGGATTCATGGATATGTATATAAATAAACAATGACTTTTGTGATCCTGTATAGACACTACCAACACACACAAACAATAATAGTCAAGCAGAGGAAGAAGAGTTGGGTTCAAGAGGCTAAGCTCCTCAAATCCTCCTCTCACCATGCATTTAGAAGTTGTGTGGCCATTCCCACCTCCAGGTGGAAGACATGCAACCCTCATTACCCCCATAGGAAGCCCTGACCAACATCTCTGATGGTGTAGACAGGGTACCGTCCCTTTCTATACACCTTTCCCCTTTCCGGTTTATCCTTCCAAGGATGAGCCCTGCCCCACTCCATGACAACCAATCCATGCAACTTCGCATAAGCCAAGATCTGCTAATGACTGGAGGCCAAACGAATCATCATAGGGGCCATCCCTCTACTATAATCACTGCATGCCTCACCTCTCCCCTCCTCTTCATATGCGCTTGGATAACCCACTGTATAAATCCCTTCCATGCGAATGGTTTTAGGCTGTCTCAAGGCCTAATCCTTGGTTTGCATTTTGCAGGTTCCCCTACGTGGAAGACATGGAGCACCTAGGGCAGGTGTCTTGTAAAGACGCTCTTCGCTCTCGAAGGAAACATGTAGCACAAGCTCCTCTGCCGGTGCGCTACGTGCCTATCCTCAAAAGGTATGCAAAGAAACGAGGTCCCAAGTGACACCGCCCCGGACGTAAACCAAAGAATCCCCAAGCCAGGGGAGTAGAAGCTTAAAGAAGCACACAATGTGCGGCAACACTGGTTGTGCAAGCCCCCAACAGACATGCGGGCACCAGGTGCTCAAAGGCAGAAAGGGCAGCTCGAGACAAGAAAGAATTCAATTCATTATTCAAAAGCATTTTGAAAATGGTTGCGGCCAGAGACTACACCATTCACGTCCCGGCTGACATCTTCCCTGCCCAACCTCATAGGAGCCCCTCAATAGCAGAGCCTCAGTCGCCTGACCACCCATACTCACCCCGCCTTGTGCAAATTGAGTAGCCCCTATGATATACAAGCAACTTAACAAGCCATCCTGCCATAACTTTTTTTCTTTTGATGATGAAAGGGGCAGGCTCCCCACTTGTACACACTTCCCTTACCTATCGTTGATATATGCCACATCTTTAACAAGCACTGGAATAGGCATTGCAATCAGCATCATAGGATTTTGAAAAAGTTATATCTTGACATGATTGCATTTGTTCGTTGTACTTGATGCATGCGACTTGCATATACTCTCATGAAGTGACAAGTGTATGCAGGATCATACAGGTCTTCGTGTAAATGACTTCAATGCCCAAGTCACCACAAGACCACCAACCTCACAAAGAACGGCGACAAAGCCACGTTGTCAAACACAAAAAATCACCCTTGCAAGTGCCCACATCGCATGAACCAAAGCATAGTCATGGGCTATGCTCTCTTCCTGGGTCAAGCTCTATAGTGGGCTCACGACGGTTGTTACCTCAATTGTACCAACATTGCATGTCGCAAAGAGGTTTGCAGTATCTCAAGTATATCTCCCCATCTCAACAACTGCTTCTCTAACAATGAGGCTAGGGCACAATCATCACTGTAATATCCATTTCCTGAGCCTTTGAAGCTTGACATTTCCCAAGCCATTGAAAGGCTAATAGCCTCAACATATTGCAATGGTTTTACTCAAGCAAGTCAAAAAAGAAAGAAACAAACAAACAAACAAAAAAACAAAAAAGCATAAGACAAAAGAAACAAAAAAGAAAAAAAAAAGAAAAGAAAAGAAAAGAAAAGAAAAGAACGAAATGATAAGAAGCACCCACGATCACATCACAACACCTAGGGGTCCTCAAATTAGGTGCGTCCAGTGACCTTGGTCGGCTGGCTCCGTCCCTAGTCCCCTAGCCCCCTAGCATCATCCACAATAGTTTAGGGCACATGAAGGGTAAGACATACCTAGGGCATTGGTCTCGCCTATGGTTAGACCTATCACCCTGACCCATTCACACGATTCCCTCTTGCACTCTGCCTTAATACCATTGCAATCAATAGTGGTAAGCACTGCATGAATGGCCATGAAAAGTACACTGTCCTCATCACACATGTCCAATGGCTACCAGCTATTATCGATAGTGCAGTGTCCCTGTGTTCAATTATATTACTTGTGCAGTCACAATGCAAAGGATGTCACCTACACCTTCATGTGTACTTCTTCTCAACATGAACAACTTTACTTCATCCACACATTGTTATGAGAAACCAGCCTGCAGTCTTCTACCTACATAATATCTAAGTATGCACAAGCACTCACATAATATTTGCACTGAATTATATACACAGTTTGGGTCCTCAAGTGAAGGACATTACTGTCTGCTTGCTTAGAGTACCTGTCTCCCAAGCTAATTAAACTATGTCTTGTGCACGATAGAGAAGACTAGTACTATCCCTAGGGAGAGACCACCTATGAGAGGTTTTCAATTGTAGGTATTAAAGACTCCAACAAAGGTGTCCTACGCTCTTCATTGACACTCAACTCTGAATTCCTATCCTTATTACCCTGCAAGCCCGCCAAGAATCATCATGTGCAAAATCCCCAACAAACCACCACTTGCACTCCATCACTGCAACCCCCCCAAAGAATAGCCCTACCACCACCTCCAATAGCCCTACCACCAGCCATCTAAACCACCAACATGCCCCCAACTACCTTTCTCCCCACCACTACCAACACTTCACCATGGCAACCATAGACGTCCTTGCCACCCACGTCTTTGGTGCATGCTAAAGCCTACTACCTACAACGGTGAGTGCCATGGGACTAGCACTTGTCTAGGAGGGGGGTAATGTTAACCCTCAAATGAACAAATGTGGAAAATATGGAAAAGCTAAAGTATAAGACAAAGGCCAAGGCAAAGAGAAACGGAAGACAAAGACGCACAAGGAGAAAAGTCCTAAATAAGGGAAAAAGACATGCAAGGAAAAGCGCAAGTCAATACTTTAGTAAAAGAGTGCAAGCGCATCATGGTTTAATTCAAGGGGCGCTAGGCTCTCATGTGGGCAATTTGTAAATGTAGACAGGCAGTGGAAAGGAAGCTAGGAAGATAGAAGGACAATGGGAAAAAGGGCCTAGGCCACGGCCGACCATGTAAAAAAGGGGATAAGGGGATGACCACCCAAAAAGGGATTTAGGGTTTTGTATATAAAGTTGAAAAGTGAATGAGAAGCTCATTCTTATGTGTGGCCAAAAGTGGCTCTCCTCTCCTTCTTCTTCTTCTTGTTCTTGCTTGCTTGAGCTTGTGCTTGAGAGAGGGAGTGTGAGAGTGTGAGGGAGTGAGTGTGTGAGGGTGAGGGACCGGGAGGAGAAGCTCTCCATCTTCTCCTCTCTTCTTCTCTTCTCTTCTCTTCTCTTGTCTTGCTCGCGGAAATGGATCTTGGAGCATGGAGCTTGAGGATGGAGCGTGCTTGAAGCTTCCACTTGGATCGTGGAGCTATCAGAGTTTGCGAGAGAGGAGGTAACTTGATCGGCATGGAGGTAAGCTCACTACACCCATAGATGTGGATGACGCATTAACTATGTGAGAGGTAACCATTAGTGCTCGGCTTGGAACACTTGAAACAATAAGCGATCCGAGGGTCTTGGCAGTTGAGCGAAAGCTCCCACACAAAGTCATCTCAATAGAATGTACATACATGACTGCCTATAAAATCACATCTCATACATAAAGATTCATGTCCTTTAAATTAGGGATGTATAGATCTCCTCGAAGATACTTAACAGATAATAATTGGGACTCATGAGAGATTAACTCATCAACAAATCTATCAAACATTGCTTTGAGTAATTTCGTAGACCACATGTTCTGCCACCTATCCTCTAGAGGTTCTAGGTCCACCTAAGTCCACATTACTCAAGGAAATTTACAATGCAAAGTGCTACTCAGATGATACTTAATCCAATCAAAAGGATGGTGGAGGTGACATCAATTCAACATTTTGGACAAAATCTTCCTGAACACAATTCATATGCTATTGAAGGTGCTCTACCTTGGTAGAGAACCCGTCACACAGTTTAGCTTTTTTCTCTGCAATTGATCTAGCTCTTCCTTAGAAGACATAAGAGAAGACATCACCGGGGTTGAAGGAGGAATAAAATGAGTAGAAACTTTTTGGTTAAGTTCTTCAATAAGTTTCTTTTGTGGTTGTACAATTTCTTGAAAATGCTGCAACTCGCCCTCGTAAATACCAAGCTTACTAGTTGATTCTATCATTTCCTCAAGAGCTGCATTTTTCTCCTTAGTTAAGGACATGTTCTCTTCTTCTAAAGTGGCTACTTTGGTCTCTAACTCCTTAATTATGGCTTTCTGGGATTCCATCAAAGCTATAGCTATAGTAATTTGCTTATGGATACCACTCAAAGAAGCCTTCTCAAAAGCTAATTTCTCCAGAGCCTTGCTAAGCTGACTGGTTAAAGATTCCACTTTGTCTTACAATAAGGTGTACACTCCTGTATAGATTGTTTGAAGAAAAGAGGTCATGAAGGTCTCCAAAGTAGACTGAACACCAGAGAAAGCACTGTTTGCAAGGAAGGAGGAATCTGCAGATCCAATTGCCCTTCCTGTTGTGCTGCAAAAAGATTGGTACAAAATAAGAATGAGGGAAGGGAGCTACAAGACACATCATGTATCAGAATCTGTATAATAAGGGTTGGAAAGGGAGAGGATTAAAAGGACCCTGTGTGTAGTACTACTTTCGAATGATCTTGATAGGGGATACATACACTAAATCTGAATTGGATTGCATTGGAGAAGAAGGAACAGAAGGAGGAGATTGCTACAGAAGTGGAATAGGATTAGGCACAAGAATGCTACCTAGGGGAGGTGCCAATTGAATGATCTTTGTAGAAAAACCCCATAGGAAACAATATTGAGTTGACCCTTCGTTGCACATTGAAAATGCTGATCCATTATAGCCCATAGAAGAGTATTCAAACTAAGCATACCCCCTCAAGGATGCTAACAGACGCTGTGAATAGTTCTTGAGACAAGCACTCGGGTGCTAACTTATCCAACATAAATCCAACATCAATCAGTCCTAGAGGAATCAGAATAATTGCTTCGATAAGGGAGATGAAATATGTGCCATTGAGACTCTGAACTTGTGATAACTTTATTCACTACCAAGCCTGAAAGCTTCTTGTAAGTCTCTAGAAAAGAGTAACAGAGCTTCACATCCACTTGAGGAAATTTCAAGGCCACAAAGAGATGAAGACTAGGCTTGAAAATATAATCAACATATAAAAGGAGAGATTAATCATGGATTGGTAATGATACATGTTGAATCACAAGCGAGGGTGTGGAAGAAGATGCCATTTAGACCACATTGGATCACACACACACACACACACACACACACACACACACACACACACACACACACACACACACACAGGGGTAAGTTACTCATGAATATGTGTGCATCACATGGGTTCAAAATAATGTACTTTTTAAATACCATTTTTATACATTTTTTACATATAGAAATATGTAATATAAAGGGGTTATTTACAGATTGAATATAAAAGGGTTATGCTTTACTTATGAAAATTTCACAAATAAAGATATTTATAAATAGGCCTTGAACACAAATGATGTAGAGGATACACATATAGTAACTTTCCTGAACACACACACAAAACCATGAAAATGTGAAAGTATTCCTACAAAACCTACACATATCACCACTGAGACAAATAACAGGGAAACAAAAACAACAACAAAGAACTAACTAGACTAGACCAAACTTCCCCAAGTAGTCCACATTGTACGAAAAATGTGACATGACCTATGCACATATGTGACCGAAAGCTTCATGCTATGTAGACATACAGGCACACAAAAACCCTATAGAAAAATACTCAAAAGAAAAGAAAATGCCATACATATCATATCCTAGACACAATCCAAAAATCAAGACTGAATCATAGACTTAGATCTTCAAAATGAATACAGATGGATAAGACTGATGTCTCTGACCAAGAAACCCCAATCCCCATAAGTGTTGCTCTCTTTGATGAATAGGTGCTCTAGGGGAGGTTGAAAACTTGGTAGTTATAGGAGAGGACTATCCGACAAGATCACAAGGTTGATTGTCAACAATATGGATCTTGCCATGGGCACGAGGAGAACACACAATCTCTTCACTTGAATGCTTTGATTGCATGGCAAGAGATTGAGGGAAACCAAGGGGTGGAAGGATCTCAGGAGGAAAACCTTGAGAAACCATTGATGGCCTTGGCTCTTCCTCACTATCCTTGCGATATATATAGACCTTCCTTCTAGTCTACTTTTTCCTTGCCATCACCTACTAGAAAATGATAGATAGACCAATCAAAAATTAGAAACCACATAGGTAAGATTAGAGGCGAGGCAAGTGAAGCATGATCTGATGAAAGATGTATTTGCACTTTCTTGTGGACTGCAAATTGACTGGAAGAGATACATGATCTTTAAAAAGACTTATTTGCACCATATCTTTGACTATAGAGGAAAGAATATGAGACTATAGATATACAATGCGAAAGGAGTGGACCACAATCAAGCAAATGACCTATTCAAGCCAATGTGTGACTGCAAAGGGGCAAATAAGGGACTTCACATACAACACAAGAGTGAATAAAGGAGCGAACCGCAATCCTATAGATGACCTATTTGTGTTGGGTGAATAAGGGCCTGTAGATATGATAGAGAAGGAGCAAACCGCCATCCTGCAGATGACCTACCAGGATTAGTGTTTGTCAATCGGTGGAGTTTGTTTTTGTGCCATATTAGCATTCAACAATATGGAGCAAGATTCCTTTTTCATCTGGTCATCTCTGTCTATTCACACCCTATTGTGCATCCTATGATAGGAAGCAAGCATGCATTCTACATGCAATTGGGTTCTTCTTTTTGTGTTGTCATAGCGTGCATCCTATGATACAAAAAGCAAGCAGGCATTCGCCCTCTGGTTTGGCTCATCTTTTCCCACCATATTGTGCATCTCTATGCCTTCATGTGTAGCTCTCTATGCCTTCATTATCTCAATGAAACACTTGTGAACATAATAAAATCTAGACCTTCTCTTTCTCTTAGGATTGGAAGACTCTAGTCTATGAGTGGAAGAGGGTCCAAGTTTCTTTGTTTGCTGAATAGTTGCTCTAGAGGAGGTTGGAAACTTGGTAGTTGTAGGAGAGGATTGTCCAGCAAGATCGTAGGGTTGGTTGTCAACAGCATGAAGCTTGCCATGGGTAGGAAGAGAACACAGTCTCTGCACTTAATTTCTTTGATTGCATGGCAAGAGATTGAGGGAAACCAAGGGTAGCAGGGATCTAAGGATAGAAAGCTTGAGGAACTACTGATGGCCTTGGCTCTTCCTCACTATCCCTGCGATCTATATAGACCTTTCTTGTAGTTAGATTTGTCCTTTCCATCACCTACAAGAAAATGACAGGTAGACCAATCAAAAATTCAAAACCGCATAGGTAAGACATGGGGCAAGACAAGAAAAGCATGATGTAATATTCCCACCCGTGAATATTGACTTCCCGCACACTGCGTAAACCTTGTGCAAAGGTTATCTTTCATATTGAAATTGCCGGCAGTGTAATCTGTGACCTGCACGCGAGAAATCGGGACCTCCGCATTGGCAAAGCAAACCCGAAAGTTCAAACCCGCAAATCACACGTAAACACCCTCTTGGGAGGGGCAAATTGAATATTATCAAGGCAATTTCTTTTTATTTTTATCCCTTTTCCCCAGCCGATGCACGGCTGGAGGAGAGGGAGTGTGGGGGGATGGGACTTGGTGGAGTCGTGGGCTGCATGGGGAGGGGGGAACCCATGCAAGGGGCCACATGGTGGAGCTCTTCTCTCCCTCCCCCATGCCTATATATACACCCTCTAAGGTGTTGAAGAGGGGAGGAGAGGGACGAATGCTGCTGCCATCGCCGTTGCCGAGGAAGGGAGAGAGGCCTGACGTGCTGGGAGAAGGCCAGAGGCTGCGTGGAGAAAGGAAGGAAAGGGACGTGTTGCGTGGAGGGAGAGGGAAGTTGAGGACGCCGTGTGTGGGGGTAGAGAGTCTGGAGAGGCTTCCGTCTAGCAAGAAGTTGCCGCCACGCTGCAGAAGGGGCCACCGCCAGTCGTGAAGGGCTACCAGATTAATTGCCAACTGCTGATGTAGCGCCGACAGCCGCCGCCATCTCTCTGACAAGTCCATTTCTCTTTTCCCCTCCATTCGACATTATCTCCCATTTCGTTTAATCCTTAATCATTCCCCTTAACCACGTGCTTTCTGGGGAAGCAGAAGCTTCCTAAGCTTTGGAAGCTTCTTAAAAGAAACAAGGTCTAAGACCTTGTGCATGCGGGGTATATCCTGGGCGTTAAAAGCCCTCCCTTAAAGCCCTTTTCCACAGCTTCTAAGGGATAAGGCTTTGGCCTTGTTCCTGCGGTCTTCTCGAGTTTAAGTCCGAGCTCATTAAGCTCTATTTCCGTAGCCCCCTCGAAAAACTCTAATTCTCATCCGAGTTCTGGTGAAGGAATCTCCTGCGTACAAGGGAGAAGGCACATCTCAAGGCTGTTGGGAGAAAGCGTAGAAGCGAGGGTAATCCGCAAAGTTTGTGATCACGCCTACGATGGCTCCCAAGAAGTCGCAAGGCGTGCCTGCGGGAGGTTCTTCTCCTAGCATTCACGTGGACATCTCCCCGAGCCCACAGACCCAGGTTTTTTTTTCTATTGTGATTTCATACTAAAGTAATGCATTAAGCATGACAACTCCACGGATTAGGAAGCAACCGTGCATGTTCAAATTCACCTAGCTTAGTTAAATGCAATTGGGAAAAAAATTGGTATTTTCAATATAAACGCTATTTGTCCATCCATCTTATGACCTTAATAGTAAATTGTCTTGTCGTGCATTTTCAAAGGAAAGCCACATATTGCCTAGGGTTAAAGAGGAAATTGTTAAGTGCATTGGTCATGAAGGAAAGGAGTATTTTTGCAATAACTCCCTTCGTTAGGATTCGCATGAGGAAAGGAAATTGTTAATTTCTGTTGCACGGCATGAAAAAGAACCCCGATCTTATATAAGTTGCATGGGAAAAGATGCTTGCAAATAGATTAAATCGACACTTGCCTTAGTATTGCATGAACTTCATTCACGATGTTGTTGTATCTAAGGGTCGCATTTATACTTTCGCAAATTTCATTTCATCAAGTTGCATTTAGGAATGATTGCATGGCTTATAAAAGCATGAAATTCAAATACTTAGACAAAAGGTTGTAGGCGTTATTCCTTGATGAAAATCCTAGTAGGCCTATGTAAGTTATTCTTCAAATTATCATGCCTTTTTGACTTTAGCAAAAAGGGATAGGGCTATTGCGGATCTTATGGTGCGTGGAAGTAATGAATTACATGTTTACATGTATTGTAACATTTTGCAACTATTTTTCTACTTTAGATCAAGTTTATCATCTCTAGGAAAGAATTGTCCTTGTCATAAGACAAGTAGGTCAATTTACCCAAGTCATTTGTGGTATCATGACTGTTAGGGTTTCGTATAGGCATAATTAGCCGATTCAATAAAAAACCTCAAGTACTAGCTAGGGCTTGGCACGTTAGAAATGCAGCCAAGTATCGTACTTGGACGGCAAGTCGAAGTCCTCAAACCCAAAGGTCCTACCCACCTTCCCGGAATGTTGAGTCAATGGGACGCGCACGCAAATAATGATCTAGGGTTTCTACCCTAAGGATCATTCGACCTAATGCTAGAACTTGGATTGAGTTGGAATCCCTAGGACCGAACGTTGTCGGCCTAGTGCAATTAGGATTGGGTTGAGTAAGAAGACACCCTAAACCCTACTTCTAGTCTAATCATAATACCTTGACCTAAAAACACCGTTCAATGGGTGAAATGATCCCTTGGAATAGAGGTGACACTTGTGCAACAAGTTGCAACGTCGCATAGCCTTGTGGTTTGATCACAAGAAAGTTTTGCCATTCCTTGGAATGAGGTTGGCAGGTTCTTGCGCAAGTTTAACTTGCAAGAGGATGAGTAGTCATCCTGTTACATCACCCTTATTGGGAAAATTTGCCAAGTTAAGGGAAGTTAGGTATTTGCTTGGAAGCAAATGATCAATCAATAAATTAAAGCGACATGGTCGCCAGGGTTTACTGTTAATAAAACCTAAGGTATTGGTTAAGTTGGGTTAACAGGGTATGACCCTAACTCAAGGACAAAAAGGATGAACGAACAAACCCTTGAGGTTCTTGCCAAGTCGCAATTGATCCTAGATCGAATGCTGGATGCATTCGGAGAGAAGGATTCACTCCTTAACAGTTGGCCAAATAAACGACCATTGGAAATTGATTGTGCTTGTAATAGTTTAGAAAGCACTGTTTGCATTGTTGCTCAAGGAACTAAAGGATGAAAAGATATCTAAATGCTTCAGGTTGAAGGCCTGAAGGGAGAGCCAGCTTCAGTTACCCCCGACTGCCTACCTGACCCTAACCAAGGGGGTTGTTGACCGCGCCGGGAACGTGGACCGAACCCGCCGCGAGAGGTCTTTCCGTTGAGCTCTACTTGGAGCAGGAGGACGCTTGGGTGCCAGGGGGGCTCTGGCCGTAAATCCCTCGCCTTCCGGGTCCTGCACAAGAGGCTAACGTGACTCGGGATTGGATCTCGAGGCCCGCATACTAGTCTACGGGCAGAAGCTTGGAATAGTGATCCCTAGCGGATTACTGGATAAGCCTTCGGGCGGATTATGGACAAACCTACGGGCGGAACTCCTTGTATTTCAAAGATAAAATGATGAAATGATAATAAAGAAGTTGTTTGATATTGTTTTTCTATGTCACGTGATAAGATTACGTGAAGGAACCAGTGCTTAACAGGGATAATTAAAGAAGCTGTTTGTTATATGTCAAATTAATGTGTTAGATAATTACATAACTAAAACAAACCGAGGAAAGTGCGGAGGATGGACCATGGGTCCGTCCTACAGCTGGGTGGTCCCGGTTAGCCGGGAACTTTTCTCAAAAATCTCGAAGAACAGCGGGATGATCATCATCATCAAAACGAATAACGAGAACGATGACCTAGAGTTACATCTTACCCAAATTTACGTTGTTTTAGGGGAACGGAATGGGACTATGGCTTATGGCTGAGAGGTTGAGTTTTGCATCCCTCTCGTTTCCCATTCTCCTTGAACCAAGTGCAGCGTGAATCCGCTTCGGACCTGGCGTTTCTGCGTAAAGTAGTTCGCTCGGGTCTGACGCTAGTTGCTGCTAGCTAATGACCAAACAGGAAAACCCAAATTCAGGTCGATCCTAAGTGGGAACGGCCAGGATACTTCCGCTCCGTGGCAGACATGGGAAGACCTAGATTGCAAAACCCGTAACATTTCATGGGAGTGCCGGGCGGAGTTTTCTAGACATCCTTTCCGATGGACTGCTAAGACGTGTCCTGGATGATTCTAGTGGACACGTTACAGTTGGTATCAGAGCCGACCAACAACGGAATTATTTTTGTGAGATCTCAATAAAATGAAGTAAAGAAATTGTTGCTGTCCAAACATTTCCTCATCTTCAATACTATCTTGCAGAACTATGAAGCGTGGAACAAGTTTTTGGTGTTCCGGATCATGTTTATGACTGCAATGCATTCTCCGCATTATAGGCAGAGAGTTGAAATGATGAACATCCTAGAGCAGATTTATAATCCATCACCTTTATATATAGAACGAAGATGGACTGGGTCTTCAGGAATCTACTACATAGCTGCCCACCGGTTCGCTTATCTACAAACCAACCTAAAGAGGATCAAGTGGTTGGAAGACTTGAAAGTCATGAAGCTGTTCATTTTTGTGGAAGCTCATGTAAATTCGACTTTGCATATTCAAGGTCGGAGGGTTGAATTGAACTCATATGTATATGAGGAAGTAACCCGTGTAATCCCAGCCGACAGGATTAAGGTATTGGGCCTCCATGAGAAGTATGGATTCCAGCGGAAAGGATATCCTGAACTTCCAATGAATTATCGATTCCTAAAGATCCATGACCCAAAACCCTACTATTACACAGTTCCTGTAGACAAATGCAATACAACGTTGTTCTCCCCAAACTAAATGTAATGATTGGATTATCATCACATGAGATGTTGTATAAGGCTACGCCCATGTAAATATAAATAAGGACTTCTTTTTATCCGACTGTGCATCAGGGTTGTTACAAAAAGTTAAGTAGCTTCATGATTTACGAGATAGCTAAACTAAAGATAAGCTAATGTCAATTATCATACAATAACGTTAAGAAAACTTTACCCAGGCACAACCCCAGGTACAGGTTCCAAATTCGCCCCCTACATCAAGTATTGCTGTGATCCAAGAGAAGAAGTTCCTCCTCAAACAGATAAAGCCACCCGAGTTTGACGGGAGAGGCAGATTCGTCCAGTCTAATGCTGAAATCTGGATTGAATCTATGGAGGACTACTTTGAAGCAGCTGGTACTGCGCCTACCAGTCAGGCCATGCTCGCCAAATTAAAACTCACCGGCGAAGCTAGACTATGGTGGAAACAATGGTGCAGGGATCAAGGGACTTCAGAGGGGTCCGTCACCTGGGAGAAGTTAAAGAAAGCCGTGCAGGGGAGATATTTGCCACCTGCATATCGTACACAAAAAATGAATGAATTCTACGAGCTAAAACAGCTAGGACTCACCCTTGACGCATACTACTCTAAATTTGTCTCGCTCTTAAAGTATGCACCACAGATGGACATGACACAGCAGGTGTCCAAATTTTGCGCGGGCTTAAATCCACCCGTAAATACCCGTCTCGAATCTATGCGACCATCAGATCTTTAGGATGCACTCATTCGAGCGGCACCTATAATTCAGGAAGTGCAAGCTAGACCAAGGGGTAACAAAAATTGGTCTTATAGCGACCCGAACAGAGGAGCATTCAGACCCCAAGTTAAGAGAGTTCAAGGCCACAATCAGGGACAAAGGAAGAAAGCAAGGACAAATAACGTCAACAACTTTGTTCCTACTCACAGTAATGGCCGAAACCTCCGATGTTTCCACTGCAACGAACTCGGTCACTTCAAAAGGCAATGTCCCAAGCTCAGCGAGGGACATCGTCAAGGTGCAGGCCGCGGTCAAGGAGCCGCCACCCGTGGAAGAGGAAGAACTGCTTGCATTACCAATAGGCAAAGATGTGAAGCAGAAGAAGAGGAAGATCCGATTATGGAAGCGGAATTCGAAAGAGCGACAGTCCATGCCGCTTTACACAAGAAGGGGCCAAATCGCCAATTCTCGGTGATTCAAACACCGTCGGACTATCAAGGTAAAGGCTTCAAAACCTTGATTGATTGTGGCAGTACACATTCCTTTATCTCACCAGCGTGTGCTAAAAGATTAGGAATAGCCACAGTAGAAGCACCTACCCTACTTGTAGAATTGGCAAACGGTCGTGAGGTAACTTGTACCAGGCAAACTGCTAAGGAAGAGTTCTTTCTGGGAGGAAAGAAAACCTCAGTCAAATTCAGAGTCATGAATTTAGGTATCCATGAGTGTCTACTCGGGATGGATTGGCTTAAGCCTAATGACGCCCACATCCACTGTGGAAAGGGTCAAGTTTCCTTTCGAAACTCTGAAAGAAAGTTTGTTACAACTCAAGGTGAGGCAGGAGTGCCAAGAATCCAGTTAGCCAAAGTATCGCGGATCATAAAAGGGGTTAGAAAAGGATTACCTGTTTACCTGATCAAACTCAACAAATTAGATCAAAGGCAAGAGTCTCATGAGGGACCCTCTTGGCTAAAGGAATACGCTGACGTATTCCCTGAGGAATTAACTGAACTTCCACCTCCAAGAGAAGTTGATCATGAAATAAGGCTAATGCCTGGAGCTGCACCAATTGCAAAGAGACCTTATAGAATGTCCATACCAGAAGCTATTGAGTTGAAGGAACAACTCAAGCAACTGTAAGATCAGGGTTACATCCGGCCTAGCAACTCACCATGGGGAGCTCCAGTACTATTCCAGAAAAAGAAAGATGGGACACTTCGACTATGTATTGATTACCGTGGGTTGAATCAATCAACAGTCAAGAACAAGTATCCTATTCCTAGAATAGATGAGCTTCTTGATCGCCTTCAAGGTGCAAAGATCTTTTCCAAAATTGATCTCAGGTCAGGTTACTATCAAATCAGGATCAAGGATGAAGATATTCCAAAAACGGCCTTCAATACAAGATATGGGCACTTTGAATTCTTGGTTATGTCATTCGGGCTTACAAATGCACCTGCCACCTTCAATAGGTTAATGCAGGATATTTTTAGACCATATCTTGATGATTTCGTGCTTGTCTTCTTCGATGACACTTTAGTTTATTCTAAACAGGAAGAAGATCATGAACCTCAACTTCGGATTGTCCTTGAGACAATGAGGTCTCATAAGCTGTATGCAAAAATGAAGAAGTGTGCATTCTTCAAGCGTCAGATTGAATATCTAGGATTCATAGTATCATCAGAAGGAATATCAGTAGACCCAGCCAAAGTCAGAGATGTGCTTGAATGGCCAATACCAGTATCCGTCAAAGAAATACGTAGTTTTCTTGGCTTGACAGGATGGTATAGGGTCTTTATCAAAAACTATGCTTTGATTGCAGCACCTCTTACCGACTTACTAAAGAAGCAGACTTCTATTACATGGTCAACTCCCGAACAAAATAGCTTCGACCAATTGAAGCAATGTTTGGTTTCAGCACCTATTCTAAAACTTCCTGACCTCAATAAGGAGTTCGAGGTAGTAACCGATGCCAGCATTCTTGCCTTGGGGTGTGTACTTATGCAGGAAGGTCATCCAGTAGCATATTCTTTAAGGAACTTGAAGAGTCATGAAAAGAATTATGCCACGCATGATCTGGAATTATTAGCTGTCATCCATGCTCTAAAGCTTTGGAGACACTACCTGTTGGGTAACAAGTTTACTCTAGTAACCGATCATAAGAGTCTCAAATGGATTTTTACCCAGAACGAGCTCAACATGAGGCAACGTCGATGGATTGAAGTATTGGAGGAGTATGATTTTGAAATCAAGTATCGACCAGGGAAAGAGAATGTAGTTGCCGATGCACTCAGTCGCAAGGCATTCCTAAATTCCCTAATCTTGCAGAATCCATCAACGGCCAGATCTCTGGCTACAAAGGTATCTATGCCAAGCAACCCTATACTCGAACTAGCTAGAGAGGAAGCATGCCATGATTTGGCCTACCAAACCATGATAAAAGAAATATCTACCAAGGAGCAGAATCTGAAGTCACAAGCTAAGTATCAGGAATTTTCCATTGATAATGGACTTGTCTACTACAGAACAAGGCTGTGTATACCAACAAGCCAGTCACTTAAGCAGAAGATATTATGGGAAGCTCATGATTCCCCTTTCGCAGGACATCCTGGCTATGCAAAAACTCTTAATGCAGTTAGGAAGAGCTACCATTGGGAGAGGCTCAAAGGTGACGTTCTCAAATATGTCACTGAATGTTTGTCTTGCCAACGTATCAAGGCTGAACATGTCATGATGCCAGGAAAATTGCAACCACTTGACATTCCCCAAATGAAATGGGAATTCGTCAGTATGGATTTTGTGGTGGGCTTACCCCAAGTCCAAGGAGGATACAATTCCATTATGGTTGTAGTTGACATGCTTACTAAGGTTGCACACCTAATTCCAGTAAAGACAAACTATAAAGCCTCCGACATTGCAAGATTGTTTATCAAGGAGATATTCAAGCTACATGGGTTACCTAGAAGGATCATTAGCGATCGAGATTCTCTCTTCACTTCACACTTCTGGAGAGCTATCTTTGAAGCTATTGGAACTCAACTCTGTTTTAGCACTGCCTACCATCCCCAAACGGATGGACAAATAGAGTGAGTAAATGAAATCATTGAGGATATGCTTAGGGCATACTGCTGTCGAGAGCCGAAGAGGTGGATTCAGTACTTGCCGTTAGTAGAATTTGCTTACAATGCTTCTTACCAGCAGAGCATTCAAATGACTCCTTTCCAGGCATTGTATGGTCATGATTGTCAAAGTCCCCTAAACTTTTCTGATCCATCCCTAAGAGTTGAAGCTTCAAGACAAATGTTGGAAGACATGGATGACCAAATAAGGTCAATAAGACAAGACATACAAGCAGCCAAAGATAGACAAAAGGCATATGCGGATTTGAAACGCCAAGAGAGGGTCTTTAGAGAAGGAGACATGGTCTTCATTCGTGTACGCCCTAAAAGGAGTTCTCTATCTCTAGGAGAATGCAAGAAGCTAAGTCCAAGGTATTGTGGGCCGTATAAAATCCTCAAATGCCTAGGACCCAATGCTTATAAATTGCAACTTTCGGATAACCTAAAAGTTCACAATGTATTCCATATTAGTCTCTTAAAAAAATATGTACCCAACCCTAATCATGTACTTGATGACCAACAAATTGTAATGCCTAGTCAAGGAGTCCTTGAACTAAGACCGGAAAAGATTTTAGATGTTAGGGAGAGACAGTTAAGATCTAGAATCTTGAAAGAATGCCTCATCCAGTGGAAAGATTACCCCGAAGAGGATGCTACCTGGATGGATGAAAGCTCTCTCAATCTTCAATATCCCTAGTTTATCTCGAGATGAGGACATCTCGATTCTTCTAAGGGGGAGAGAATGTAATATTCCCACCCGTGAATATTGACTTCCCGCACACTGCGTAAACCTCGTGCAAAGGTTATCTTTCATATTGAAATTGCCGGCAGTGTAATCTGTGACCTGCACGCGAGAAATCGGGACCTCCGCATTGCCAAAGCAAACCCAAAAGTTCAAACCCGCAAATCACACGTAAACACCCTCTTGGGAGGGGCAAATTGAATATTATCAAGGCAAATTTTTTTTATTTTTATCCCTTTTCCCCAGCTGATGCACGGCTGGAGGAGAGGGAGTGTGGGGGGATGGGACTTGGTGGAGTCGTGGGCTGCATGGGGAGGGGGGAACCCATGCAAGGGGCCACGTGGTGGAGCTCTTCTCTCCCTCCCCCATGCCTATATATACACCCTCTAAGGTGTTGAAGAGGGGAGGAGAGGGACGAATGCTGCTGCCATCGCCGTTGCCGAGGAAGGGAGAGAGGCCTGACGTGCTGGGAGAAGGCCAGAGGCTGCGTGGAGAAAGGAAGGAAAGGGACGTGTTGCGTGGAGGGAGAGGGAAGCTGAGGACGCCGTGTGTGGGGGTAGAGAGTCTGGAGAGGCTTTCGTCTAGCAAGAAGTTGCCGCCACGCTGCAGAAGGAGCCACCGCCAGTCGTGAAGGGCTACCAGATTAATTGCCAACTGCTGATGTAGCGCCGACAGCCGCCGCCATCTCTCTGACAAGTCCATTTCTCTTTTCCCCTCCATTCGACATTATCTCCCATTTTGTTTAATCCTTAATCATTCCCCTTAACCACGTGCTTTCTGGGGAAGCAGAAGCTTCCTAAGCTTTGGAAGCTTCTTAAAAGAAACAAGGTCTAAGACCTTGTGCACGCGGGGTATATCCTAGGCGTTAAAAGCCCTCCCTTAAAGCCCTTTTCCACAGCTTCTAAGGGATAAGGCTTTGGCCTTGTTCCTACGGTCTTCTCGAGTTTAAGTCCGAGCTCATTAAGCTCTATTTCCGTAGCCCCCTCGAAAAACTCTAATTCTCATCCGATTTCCGGTGAAGGAATCTCCTGCGTACAAGGGAGAAGGCACATCTCAAGGCTGCTCGGAGAAAGCGTAGAAGCGAGGGTAATCCGCAAAGTTTGTGATCACGCCTACGATGGCTCCCAAGAAGTCGCAAGGCGCGCCTGCGGGAGGTTCTTCTCCTAGCATTCACGTGGACATCTCCCCGAGCCCACAGACCCAGGTTTTTTTTTCTATTGTGATTTCATACTAAAGTAATGCATTAAGCATGACAACTCCACGGATTAGGAAGCAACCGTGCATGTTCAAATTCACCTAGCTTAGTTAAATGCAATTGGGAAAAAAATTGGTATTTTCAATATAAACACTATTTGTCCATCCATCTTACGACCTTAATAGTAAATTGTCTATTCGTGCATTTTCAAAGGAAAGCCACATATTGCCTAGGGTTAAAGAGGAAATTGTTAAGTGCATTGGTCATGAAGGAAAGGAGTATTTTTGCAATAACTCCCTTCGTTAGGATTCGCATAAGGAAATTGTTAATTTCTATTGCACGGCATGAAAAAGAACCCCGATCTTATATAAGTTGCATGGGAAAAGATGCTTGCAAATAGATTAAATCGACACTTGCCTTAGTATTGCATGAACTTCATTCACGATGTTGTTGTATCTAAGGGTCGCATTTATACTTTCGCAAATTTCATTTCATCAAGTTGCATTTAGGAATGATTGCATGGCTTATAAAAGCATGAAATTCAAATACTTAGACAAAAGGTTGTAGGCGTTATTCCTTGATGAAAATCCTAGTAGGCCTATGTAAGTTATTCTTCAAATTATCATGCCTTTTTTACTTTAGCAAAAAGGGATAGGGCTATTGCGGATCTTATGGTGCGTGGAAGTAATGAATTACATGTTTACATGTATTGTAACATTTTGCAACTATTTTTCTACTTTAGATCAAGTTTATCATCTCTAGGAAAGAATTGTCCTTGTCATAAGACAAGTAGGTCAATTTACCCAAGTCATTTGTGGTATCATGACTGTTAGGGTTTCGTATAGGCATAATTAGCCGATTCAATAAAAAACCTCAAGTACTAGCTAGGGCTTGGCACGTTAGAAATGCAGCCAAGTATCGTACTTGGACGCCAAGTCGAAGTCCTCAAACCCAAAGGTCCTACCCACCTTCCCAGAATGTTGAGTCAATGGGACGCGCACGCAAATAATGATCTAGGGTTTCTACCCTAAGGATCATTCGACCTAATGCTAGAACTTGGATTGAGTTGGAATCCCTAGGACCGAACGTTGTCGGCCTAGTGTAATTAGGATTGGGTTGAGTAAGAAGACACCCTAAACCCTACTTCTAGTCTAATCATAATACCTTGACCTAAAAACACCGTTCAATGGGTGAAATGATCCCTTGGAATAGAGGTGACACTTGTGCAACAAGTTGCAACGTCGCATAGCCTTGTGGTTTGATCACAAGAAAGTTTTGCCATTCCTTGGAATGAGGTTGGCAGGTTCTTGCGCAAGTTTAACTTGCAAGAGGATGAGTAGTCATCCTGTTACATCACCCTTATTGGGAAAATTTGCCAAGTTAAGGGAAGTTAGGTATTTGCTTGGAAGCAAATGATCAATCAATAAATTAAAGCGACATGGTCGCCAGGGTTTACTGTTAATAAAACCTAAGGTATTGGTTAAGTTGGGTTAACAGGGTATGACCCTAACTCAAGGACAAAAAGGATGAACGAACAAACCCTTGAGGCTCTTGCCAAGTCGCAATTGATCCCAGATCGAATGCTGGATGCATTCGGAGAGAAGGATTCACTCCTTAACAGTTGGCCAAATAAACGACCATTGGAAATTGATTGTGCTTGTAATAGTTTAGAAAGCATTGTTTGCATTGTTGCTCAAGGAACTAAAGGATGAAAAGATATCTCAATGCTTCAAGTTGAAGGCCTGAAGGGAGAGGCAGCTTCAGTTACCCCCGACTGCCTGCCTGACCCTAACCAAGGGGGTTGTTGACCGCGCCGGGAACGTGGACCGAACCCGCCGCGAGAGGTCTTTCCGTTGAGCTCTACTTGGAGCAGGAGGACGCTTGGGTGCCAGGGGGGGCTCTGGCCGTAAATCCCTCGCCTTCCGGGTCCTGCACAAGAGGCTAACGTGACTCGGGATTGGATCTCGAGGCCCGCATACTAGTCTACGGGCAGAAGCTTGGAATAGTGATCCCTAGCGGATTACTGGATAAGCCTTCGGGCGGATTATGGACAAACCTACGGGCGGAACTCCTTGTATTTCAAAGATAAAATGATGAAATGATAATAAAGAAGTTGTTTGATATTGTTTTTCTATGTCACGTGATAAGATTACGTGAAGGAACCAGTGCTTAACAGGGATAATTAAAGAAGCTGTTTGTTATATGTCAAATTAATGTGTTAGATAATTACATAACTAAAACAAACCGAGGAAAGTGCGGAGGATGGACCATGGGTCTGTCCTACGGCTGGGTGGTCCCGGTTAGCCGGGAACTTTTCTCAAAAATCTCGAAGAACAGCAGGATGATCATCATCATCAAAATGAATAACGAGAACGATGACCTAGAGTTACATCTTACCCAAATTTACGTTGTTTTAGGGGAACGGAATGGGACTATGGCTTATGGCTGAGAGGTTGAGTTTTGCATCCCTCTCGTTTCCCATTCTCCTTGAACCAAGTGCAGCGTGAATCCGCTTCGGACCTGGCGTTTCTGCGTAAAGTAGTTCGCTCGGGTCTGACGCTAGTTGCTGCTAGCTAATGACCAAACAGGAAAACCCAAATTCAGGTCGATCCTAAGTGGGAACGGCCAGGATACTTCCGCTCCGTGGCAGACACGGGAAGACCTAGATTGCAAAACCCGTAACATTCCATGGGAGTGCCGGGCGGAGTTTTCTAGACATCCTTTCCGATGGACTGCTAAGACGTGTCCTGGATGATTCTAGTGGACACGTTACACATGATTTGATGGGAGACATATTAGTGATATATTGTGGACTATAGATCAACTAGAGAGGAGAGATATATGGTCTTTCAAAGGCCTATTTGCACCATATGTGCAAGTGCAGAGGAACAAATAAGAGACTAGAGATATGACACAAAAAGAGGGAACTGCGATGAAGCAAATGGCCTAATTGCACCATATCTATGAATGTAGAGGAGTGAATAAGGGACTGCACATACGACAAAGGGGTGAATAAAGGAGCAAACCACAATCCTTTAATTGACTTATTTACGCTTACTGAATAAGGGCCCAAAGATACTGTGCAGAAGGAGTGAACCACCATCCTCCGAATGACCTATTTGTGTCATATCTGTGACTGCGCAGGGGCTAAGATAACAAGCAAAATGGGTGAACCGCGATCTCCCATAGAAAACCTATTCACAATGTATTGTGCATTGTACATACGACACGAAAGGAGTAAACAAAGATCCTATAGACTACCTATTTGTGACATATTATTGTGATTACCTTTGGCTTGAATCATCTCACACGATGTCCTAGAAAGCCAAGTGATATAAGCATGGTTGGAGATTGATCCTAGAAAGCCTAGTATTATAAGCCTTGTAACTTTAGTAACTGATACATCGCGATGGTGGAAGAGGGTTAGCAATGCAAGAGGTTCCTTGCTCAGTATTGTTGTAAAATAAGCAAGCAAGCACAAACTTAGCTAATACAACATGAAAGACAAGAGAGTCAATTTGGGAGGGATTGTTGTTCACATTGCATTGTGGATGTAAAAAGTGAGCCATGTAAGGTAGCATTGGTCTTTCATACTTATGTGGCATGAAATTCGTGGCATCATATTATTGGCTAGGGTTTTCCACAAGCATCCATGCTTGGAAAATCCCTCCTGTTGTCTATAAATACATAGTACTAGGCATATTTTGACATTTTTAGCAAATTGTGCAATTAAATTTTTTTAGTCTAGTTAAGCTATTTTTGAGTTCCTCGTTGCTATTTTGGGTACAATCTCCTCAGTTGTGTGAATCACAATATGAAGCCAAAATTGGTGTTGTTTAATTAGTGGAGTTTGTTATTGTGCCATATTAGAATTTAACAATATGGAGCAAGATGCATTTTTCATCTAGTCATCTCTGTCTATTCGCACCCTATCGTGCATCCTATGATAGGAAGCGCGCATGCATTCTCCATGAAATCCGGTTCTTCTTTTTGTGCCATCATATCGTACATCTTATGATAAAGAAAAGCAAGTAGGAATTTGCTCTATGGTCAGGTTCATCTTTTCCCACCATATCGTCCATCTTTATGCCTTCCTGTCTAGCTCTCTATGCCTTCCTTATCTCACTAAAAACTTTTGAACATAATACAATCTAGACCTTCTCTTTCTTTTAGGCTTGGATGATTGTAGTCCATGAGCAGAAGAGGGTCCAAGTTGCTCTATTTGTTGAATAGATGCTCTAGGGGAGGTTGGAAACTTGGCAATTGTAGGAGAGGACTATGCAACAAGACCATAGGGTTGGTTTTCAACAACATGGAGCTTGCCATGGGCAGTATAGGAGAACACACAGTCTCAACACTTGGTTGCTTTGATTGCATGGCAGGAGATTGAGGGAAACTAGGGGGTAGGAGGAATCTCAAGAGGGAAACATTGCAGAACTACTGATGACCTTTGCTCTTCCTCACTATCCTTGCAGTCTATATAGACCTTCCTTGTAGTCTGATTTGTCCTTTCCATCACCTACTAGAAAATGATAGGTAGACCAATCAAAAATTAGAAACCACATAGGTAAGATACAGAGTGAGAAAAGCAAAGCATGATTCGATGAAAAATGTATTCATGCTCTATCGTGGACTATAGATTGGCCCGAGATGAGAGATATGTGATCTTTCAAAAGGCCTATTCATGCCATATTTGTGCACCATATCTGTGCAATTGCATAGGGTTGAATGAGGGTCTGCACATACAAGACGAGGGTTAATAAAGGAGCAAATCTCATGGATGACCTATTTGCAGTAGGTGAATAAGGGGATATAGATACAATACGAAAGGAGCATATTGCCATTGTAAAGATGACCTATTCATGTCATATCTGTGATTGCATAGGGGCTACAAATACCTAACGAAATGAGCAAAACTCAATCTCCTACAAACAACCTATTCGCACTGTATTGTGAACTAAAGATACGGCATGAGAGGAGTAAACCACGATCTTGCAAACTACCTATTTGTGCCATATTGTTGTGATTATCTTTGGCTTGAATTGCCACACATGATATCCTAGAAAGCCAAGTGATATAAGCATCGCTGGAGATTGATCCTAGAAAGCCAAGTGGTATAAGCCTTGTAACTTGAGTAATTGATACAATGCGATGGTGGAAGAGCATTAGTAGTGCAAGAGGTCCCTTGCTCCATATCATTTTAAAGCAAGCAAGCACAAAAGTAAAGAATATACAACACGAAAGACAAGAGAGTCAATCTAGGAGGGATTATTCTTCGCTTCGTATTGTGGATATCAAAAGTGAGCCACGTAAGCTAGCATTGGTTTTTTATACTTGTGTGGCCAGCGGCATGTGGCATCATATTGTTGGCTAGAGTTTTCCACATGCATCCATGTGGTTGCCATGGCAAATCCCTCCCCTTGTCTATAAATACGTATTACCATGCATATTTTGACTTTTTTAAAGCAAATTGTGCAATTCAATTGTTTTAGTCTAGCTAAGATATTTTTTAGTTCCTCTTGCTCTTTTGGGTGCAATCTCATCAATTGTGTGAATCACAATATGAAGCCATGACTCTTGTTTTTGTCAATAAGTGGAGTTTGTTTTAATGCCATATTAACATTCAAAAATATGGAGCCAAAAGCCATTTCCCATCTGGTCATCTCTATCTATTCGCACCCTATCGTGCATCCTATGATATGGAGCAAGCAAGAATTCTTTGTATACTCGGGTTCATCTTTTTGTGCCATCATATTGTGCATCCTATGATACAAAAAGTGAGTAGGTATTCTCCCTCTGGTCGAGTTCATATTTTTGCATTGTATCATGCGTCTCTATGCCTTGGTATGTAGCTCTCTATGCCTTCCTTATGTCACTAAAACACTTTTGAACATAATAGAATGTAGAGCTTTTCTTTCTCTTAGGCTTGGAAGACTAGTCCATAAGAAAAAGAGGGTCCAAATTGCTATGTTTGTTGAATAGGTGATCTAGGGGATGTTGGAAACTTGGTAGCTGTAGGAGAGGACTCTTTGACAAGATCATAGGGTTTGTTGTCAACAACACGGAGCTTGCCATAGGCAAGAGGAGAACACACAATCTTTGCACTTGTTTGCTTTGATTGCATGGCAAGAGATTGAGGGAAACCAGGGGTAGGAGGGATCTCAAGAGGGAAAGCTTGAGGAACCACTGATGGCCTTGGCTCTTCCTCACTATCCTTGTGGTCTATATAGACATTCATTCTAGTCTGCTTTGTCCTTGGCATCACCTACTAGAAAATGACATGTGGACCAATTAAAAATTAGAAACCACATAGGCAAGATATCAGGCGAGACAAGCAAAGCATGATCAAATGACATATTTGTGCTGAAGGACTACAAATGGACCTGAGAGGAGAGATACGTGATCTTTCAAAAGACCTATTCGCACCATATCTACAACTACACAGAAACTTATAGGAGACTATAGATATGCGGCTTGAAAGGAGCAAACCACGATAAAAGAAAATGACCTACCCACACCATATCTACAATTGCATAGGGGTGAATAAGGGACTGGACATACGACACAGGGGCGAATAAAGGAGAAAATCACAATCCTGTGGATGACCTATTCATGATGGGTGAATAAGGGGTTATAGATATGGCACAAAAGGAGAAAATTTACATATTGTAGATGACCTATTTGTGTTGTATCTATGACTCCAAAGGGGCTGCAAATACCACGTGAATTGACCGAACCGCGATCTCCTGCAAACAACCTATTCACATTGTATTGTGCACTCTAGATACGACACAAAAGGAGTAAACCAAAATCCTACAAACTACCTATTTGTGCCATATCATTGTGATTACCTTTGGCATGAATCATGTTGCACGATACCCTAGAAAGTCGAGCGATGTAAGCATTGCTAGAGATTGATCTAAGAAAGTCAAGTGGTACAAGCCTTGTAACATGAGTAACTAATACGTTGCGATGGTGGAAGAGCATTAGCAATATAAGAGGTCCCTCACTCCTCTCTATTTTTGTAAAGCAAGCAAACAAGCACAAAAGCAAAGCATATACAATGTGAAAGACAAGAGAGTCAATTTGGGAGGGATTGTTGTTCATGTCGTATTTTGGATGTCAAAAGTGAGCCATGTAAGCTAGCATTGGTCTTTTATACTTGTGTGGCAAGCGACATGTGGCATCATATTATTGGCTAGGGTTTGCCAAAGGCATCCACTTGGCTCTTGATGTGGCTGTCATGGCAAATCCCTCCCCTTGTCTATAAAGATGTATTACTAGAAATATTTTGGATTTTTTAGCAAATTGTCCAATCAAGTTGTTTTAGTTGAGCTATGATATTTTTGAGTTCCTCATGCTGTTTTGGGTGCAATCTCATGAGTTGTGTGAATCACAATATGAAGCCAAGACTAGTGTTCATCAATTGGTGGAGTTTGTTTTAAGGCCGTATTAGCATTCATCAATATGGAGCAAGAAGCCATTTTTCATTTGGTCATCTCTGTCTATCTGCACCCTATTGTGCAACCTATGATACCAAGCAAGTAGGCATTCTCCATGCACACTTGGGTTTGTCTTTTGTGCCATCATATCTTGCATCCTATGATACAAAGTGAGCAAGCATTCACCATGTGGTCGGGTTCATCTTTTTGCACCGTTTTGTGCATCCTTCAATGTCTGAACCAAAAGATTTTGTAGGCTCCCAAGATGTGGTCACCCTAAAGAGGAAAAGAAGAAGACTATATTTAAGGTCAAGGGCCTGTGATTGCACTAGCTTTTCTCCTAAATCTCCCATTTCTTTTTCTCCTTGCTCAAAAGTAAGTGTGGGAATGCCTAGGAAGTCTCCAATCAAAGTCAAGTCACCATTGAGCATTCTTGGATTGTCTTAGATCATAGAGGTTTCTCCATCACAAAGGCTCCTAGGCTTTCTTCTTCAAAATGGCATGGGGTTATCTTACTATGGAAATGCAAAGGATATTTTCAACCCTAACTGGGATATTGACCATATCTTGAATTCTACCAAAAATAAATTTGTGGAGGAGTTTGCTAAGTTTGAAATTTTTGCATTTCTCATGGTTGAAAATGATGCAAAGAAATATGTGTATATACCTATTGGAGTGAGAAGCAATTTTTCATCTAGTCATCTTTTTCTATTTGCACCCTATCATGCTCCCTATGATACAAAGCGAGCATGCATTCTCCATGCACTCGGTTTTGTCATTTTGTGCCATCATATTGTGCATTCTATGATACAAAAAGCGAGTAGGCATTTGCCCTACGGTCAGGTTCATCTTTTTGCATTGTATCGTGCATCTCTATGCCTTCCTCTATAGCTCTTTGTGCCTTCCTTATCTCACTAAAATACTTTTGAACATAATAAAATCTAGATCTTCTCTTTCTCTTAGTCTTGGAAGACTCTAGTCTATGAGCAGAAGAGGGTTCAAGTTGCTATGTTTGTTGAATAGGTGCTCTACGGGAGGTTGGAAACTTGGTAGTTGTAGGAGAGGACTATCCAACAAGATTGCACGGGTTAGTTGTCAACAACATGAAGCTTGCCATTGGCAAGAGGAGAACACATAGTCTTTGCACTTGATTGCTTTGATTGCATGGCATGAGATTGAGGGAAACCAAGGGTAGGAGGGATCTGAGGAGGGAAAGCTTGAGGAACCACTAACGGCCTTAGCTCTTCCTCACTATCCTTGCAGTATATATAGACCTTCATTCTAGTATGCTTTGTCCTTGCCATCACCTACTAGAAAATGACAAGTAGATCAATAAAAAATTAGAAACCATAGAGGTAAGATATGGGGCAAGGTGAGTGAAAGCATGATTTGATGAAAGAAATATTTGTGCTCTATCGTGAATTGCAAATTGATCCAAGAGGAGAGATACATGATCTTTCAAAAGCCCTATTTGCACCAAATCTGCGACTACATAGGAACGAATAAGAGACTAGAGAAATACAATGCAAAAGGAGTGAGTTAGATCAAGAAGATGAACTTTTTGCACCATATCTGTGACTACATAGGGGCAAATAAGGAAATACACATATGACAGAGTGGTGAATAAAGGAGAAATTTGCAATCATGTAGATGACCTATTCACATTGTTTGAATAAGGGGCTATAGGTACACACGAAATGAGAAAACTACCATCTTGCAAATGACCTATTCATGTCATATCTGTGACTACATAGGGGCTATTGATACCATGCAAAATGAGTGAACTACAATCTCCCGTAGATGACCTATTTGCATTGGATTATGCATTGCAGATATGATATGAAAGGAGTAAACCAAGATGCTACAAACTACCTATTTATGCCATATCATTGTGATTACCTTTGGCTTGAATCATCTCACACAATATCTTAGAAAACTGAGCAGTATAAGCCTTGCTAGAGATCTTGGAAAGCCGAGCATTATAAGCCTTGTAACTTGAGTAATTGATATGGCGCGATAGTGGAAGAGCATTTGTAGTGCAAGAGGTTCATCACTTTGTATCATTAAAGAAATCTGTTAGAAATCAAGCTCCACTCGTATCTCTTTATGTTTGTGTGACTGACCAACACCTGCTGGATATAGCTGTACATGTGCATGACATTGAATAAGCCAGTGTAGACTTGATCTAACCATAGTGACATGATGGTTAGTGTAAAACCTATTATACTCTCTCTTTCAACTTTCAATGAGTAGTTGGGTAATGGAGTTGTGAAGAAGAAGAAGATGAGCTGAAGCTCATGGTCGTGCTCCACTCTCTATCTCTCCCTCTCTTCCAATATGGTATTAGAGCCATGCTAGGTGGGCTCTCTAGAGTAGGCGGAAATGAAGAAGACCTAAAGAAAGTGAAGATCTAGGGTTTTCTGAAGACATGCATGTTGCCATTGTTTCTTGAAAGGTATGCATTGAGACATTGAGTTTTCTATTTCTCAAGCATTGTTTGTGGCTTATCTAGGAGTGCATCAAGGCTCCATTAAGCATACAGAAGTTGTCAATGAGCACCATGTGCTATTGGTTTGCTCCAAACACAACCTGTTAGGCTATGTGAATTGTTGTAATATTCTTGTTAAAAATATATATATATATTATAAAGGCCAGGTGAAGTCTCGAGGAAGTGACAATTTTACATTGGGATGGGTTAATCTAATACACTTGCCACTAAGCCCAATCGAGACATAGCTTAGCAAAACCCCGTATTTCTAATGGGAACCTCCTCTTGGGAGGAGGATAAGGGATAAATATTTATTTAATGCAAAAAATTTTTATTACCTTCCCCCAGGCCGAAGCGTGGCTGAGGGAAGGGGATGGTACTAAAATGGGAGAGTGAATGAGGTGGAGGGGAGAGTCTACATGCGGCCAAACACGTGGGGGGAAGGGAAGGCCTTATCCCTTCCTATAAATACTCCTCTCTAAGGGGTGAGAAGGGAGAGAGTCGTGGTGAAAATATGAAGGGTCATGAGGTTGATAGGGTCATGAGAAAGCAAGAGAGATCTTTTCAACCGGTGTTCTACGCGTCTCGCAGAGACCATAGCTGCTGTTGGTCGTAAGCTTCTTAGGCCAGCCATAGACGAAATCAAGAGGCAACTCAACACTCTCGTGGCAGCCAATCGGAATGGTGACGTGTAGGGTGAAGGAGGAGCTAAACATGCTGCGCCGTGAGTACAGGGAACCGCCAGCTGCCGCCAGATCAGACGCCAGCGCCGCCATCCTTATCCCTGCTGACTTCCTGGCAATCGTCGTCATTCCCCCCATTTCGTGTTTGTTTTTTTTCTTCCTTTTCTTCTCCTTTGACCACGTGGCTTTAGGGGGGATTAGAAGCTTCCTAAGTTATGGAAGCTTCTTAAAGAAGTAAGGACTAAGACCTTGTACTTACGGGATCATTGCGGGAGGAGGTTTAAAAGCTCTCCCTTAAAACCTATGTTCCCACAGGCCTAAATCCCACAAGCTCATTCGCAAGAGGTTTTCTCAAATAGGCTTCAAAGCCACAAGCCATTAGTAAGCTCCTTTTCCGTAAGCACCATTCGTAAGGGCCTTTCCACAAAAACCCCCCTGCCTAAATCTATAAGTCCCTTTTGGTGTTGAAACTCGTGTTTCACCCCCCCTCATATTCTTTTTTTGACACACCCTCTAAGCCCTTTTTGAACCGTGCTATCAGCTTTCAACCATTACTTTTACTTTTTTTTTTCCCGAGTTAAAATCCCTAAAACCTTGATTACTTCCTGTCCCAAAAACCTACTAAAAATCCCCCTTCCTATACCTTTTACCCCAAGCCTAAAGTTCTCCCAAGGGCTTTCATAGATGGTTGTGAAGCTACACTCACACCTAACCTTTTTCACTGTGATTTTTTTTCCTATAAACTCTTTTTCTCTTAAACTTCATAAACCTTTCCCTCTCCGAAGAAGCTAATATTTTTGAGATCTTATTATCCATTCTTGTGGTCAACTTTTTGAACGACTTCTTGCCTTGAAAGAGAGACGGTGGAAATCCGGAAGAAAGAGTAAAAGCTGTCTTCACATTGGAATTGCGATGCCGCCTAAGAAAGTTTAAGGAGTAGCTGCGGGAGGGTCATCTCCTGGTATCCATGTGGATATCTCACCCCAAACCCAGGTTTTTCCTTCTTGGTTTTATATCGGTTTTAAGTCAATCATGCAAAGATGAATTGTTAGGGATAGGATATATTTCTTCAAGTTATTTACAATGAAGGAGTTTAGTTTAATTGAACAAATGATAATGTATAGAACATAGTTTCCTTCGAATAGCATCATGCATTAAAAAAAATTATGAGCAAGATTATCTACCTACTGTAGTAGTATATTTTCGACTAAATCTTGAAGGTATAAAAACCGCATCTTGCACCATTAGTCCTATTCCTTTTTGCAACGAATCATCATAGAAGATGAAATTCATGAAAGGTTTCTTACGTTGCTGAATTCTTGAAAGTTATCATTGCTAATTGCATATCTTAGCAAGGAAAAGATTGTTATTTTGGCATGAGTTTCGTTGCAAGGAAAAATGAAGATTAATTGAATTTACCTAACCTCAAAGCATTAAAGTTAGGACTGAAAAATCAACTGTCATAAGGATAACAATCATGCCAAGGTGATCTCAATATTATCTCCTAAAAGATAACCAAATTAATGTAAACTTAGAAATACCTATGCTGCAAAAATATGCCTTAGGAAGGACTTAAAGACCAAGAAACATTTATACCTTAAACACTTGACTATCTTCCTTGATTGTAGGGTCAATAAATCTGTAAATGTAAAAGAACTAGGGATTGTCCCTGAAATCCTTAAAAAGAGACCCTAGGTCCGACATACGTCAGCTTAAAGAAACTAAAACGGATTATTTCATCGCAGGACTTCTGGATCGTGCACAAGAGGCTAACGTGACTCGGGATTGGATCTCGAGGCCCGCATACTAGTCTACGGGCAGAAGCTTGGAATAGTGATCCCTGTGGATTACTGGATAGCCTTCGGGCAGATTATGGACAAGCCTACGGGCGGAACTCCTTGAATATCAAAGATAAAATGATGAAATGTATATAAAGAACTTGTTTGATATTGTTTTTCTATGTCACGTGATAAGATTACGTAAAGGAACTAGTGCTTAACGGATTAATTAAAGAAGTCGATTGTTATATGTCAAATTAATGTGTTAGATAATAACATAACTAAAACAAACCGAGGAAAGTGCAGAGGATGGGCCATGGGTCCGTCCTATGGTTGGGTGGTCCCAGTTAGTTGGAAACTTTTCTCAATATCTCGAAGAACAACGAGATGATCGTCGAAGAAAACGAATAACGAAAGCGATGACCTAAAGTTATGTCTTAACCGATTTATGCTGTTTTAGGGGAACGGAATGGGACTATGCCTTATGGTAGAGAGGTTGAGCTTTGCAACCCTCTTGTTTCCCATTCTCCTTGAACCAAGTGCAGTGTGAATCCGCTTTGGACCTGGCCTTTCTGCGTAAAGTAGTTCGCTTGGGTCCGATGCTAGTTGTTGTTACGTAATGACCAATCAAGAAAACCCTAATTCCAATCGATCCTAGGTGGGAATGGCTAGGATACTTCCTCTACGTGGTAGATGCGGAAAGACCTAGATCACAAGTCTCGTATCATTCCGTGGGAGTGCTGGGTGGAGCTTTCTAGACATCCTTTCCGATGGACTGCTAAGACATGTCCTATATGATACTAGTGGGCATGTTACAGTTGGTATCAGAGCCGACCAATAACGGAATTGCTTTTATAAAATATCAAATAAATGAAGTAAAGAAATTGTTGTTGTCCAAACATTTCCTTACCTTCAATGCTGTCTTGCAGAGTTACGAAGCGTAGAGCAAGTTTTTGGTATTTCGGGTCATGTTTATGACTGCAATGCATTCTCCGCTTTATAGACAAAGAATTGGGATGATGAACATCCTGGAGCAGATTTATAATCCATCACCTTTATACATAGAACGAAGATGGACGGGGTCTTCAGGAATCTACTATATAGCCACCCACTGGTTTGCTTATCTACAGACCAACGTAAAGAGGATCAAGTGGTTGGAAGACTTGAAAGTCGTGAAGCTGTTCATTTTTGTGGAAGCTCACGTAAATTTGACTTTACATATCCGAGGTCGGAGGGTTGAGATGAACTCATATGCATATGAGGAAGTAACCTGTGTAGTCCCAGCCGACAGGATTAAAGTGTTGGGCTGCCATGAGAAGTATGGATTCCAATGGAAAGGATATCCTGAACTTCCAATGACTTATCGATTCCTGAAGATCCATGACCCAAAACCCTACTATTACACAGTTCCTGTAGACAAATGCAATACAACATTGTTCTCCCCAAACTGAATGTAACGATTGGCTTATCATCACATGAAACGTTGTATTTGAAAGGGCTATGCCCATGTAAATACAAATAAAGACTTCTTTTTATCAATGTCTGGCTATGTATAAGAGTTGATAAAAAGTTAAGTAGCTACATTTTTTAGAGATAGTCGAATTAAAGATGTCATTCAAGCTAACGTCGATTATCGTATAATAACATTAAGAAAGCCTTTATTCAGGCACAACCCCAGGTACAGGTTCCTAATTCGCCTCCTACATCAAGTACTGCTGTGATCCAGGAGAAGAAGTTCCTTCTCAAGCAGATTAAGCCACCCGAGTTTGACGGGAGAGGCAGATTCATCCAGGCTGATGCTGAAATTTGGATTAAATCCATGGAGGATTACTTTGAAGCAACCGGTACTGCACCTATCAATCAGGCAATGCTCGCCAAGTTAAAGCTCACCGGTGAAGCCAGACTTTGGTGGAAGCAATGGTGCAAGGATCAAGGGATCACAGAGGGATCCATTACCTGGGAGAAGTTGAAGAAAGCCGTGCAGGGAAGATACTTACCACCTGTATATCGCACGCAGAAAATGAACGAGTTCTACGAGCTAAAACAGCTAGGACTCACTCTTGACGCATACTACTCTAAATTCGTTTCACTTTTAAAGTATGCGCCACAGATGGACATGACACAGTAGGTGTCCAAATTTTGTGTGGGCTTAAATCCACCAGTAAATACCCATCTCAAATCTATGTGTCCATCAGATCTTCAGGATGCACTCATTCGAGCGGCGCCTATAATTCAAGAGGTGCATGCTAGACCAAGGGGTAACAAAACTTGGTCTTATAGTGACCCGAACAGAGGAGCATTTAGACCTCAAATGAAGAGAGTTCAAGGTCATAATCAGGGACAAAGAAAGAAAACAAGGACAAATAACGTCAAAAACTTTGTTCCTACTCAAAGTAACAGTCGAAACCTCCGTTGTTTCCACTGCAACGAACCCAGTCACTTCAAGAGGCAATGTCCCAAGCTCAGCGGAGGACATCGCCAAATGCCTTTCCAAGGAGCAGGCCGTGGTCAAGGAGCCGCTACCCATGGAAGAGGAAGAACCGCCTGCATTGCCAATAGGCAAAGATGCAAAGAAGAAGAAGAGGAAGATTCGACCATGGAAGCAAAATTTGAAAGAGCGACAGTCCATGCCGCTTTACACAAGAAAGGGCCGAATCGCTAGTTCTCGGTAATTCAAACACCGTCGGACTATCAAGGTAAAGGTTTCAAAACCTTGATTGATTGTGGTAGTACACATTCCTTTATCTCACCAATATGTGCAAAAAGATTAGGAATAGCCACAGTAGAAGCACCTACCCTGCTTGTGGAATTGGCAAATGGTCGTGAGGTAACTTGTACCAGGCAAATTGCTAAGGTGGAATTCTTTCTAGGAGGAAAGAAGACTTTAGTCAAATTTAGAGTCATGAATTTAGGTATCCATCAGTGTCTACTCGGGATGGATTGGCTTAAGCCCAACGACGCCCACATTCACTGAGGGAAGGGTCAAGTTTTCTTTCGAAACTCTGAAAGGGAATTTGTCTCAACTCAAGGTGAGGCAGGAGTGCCAAGAATCCAATTGTGCAAAATATCTCGGATCATAAAAGGAGTCAGAAAAGGATTACCCGTTTACTTGATCAAACTCAACAAGTTAGATAAAAAGTAGGAGCCTCATGAAGGGCCTTCTTGGCTAAAGGAATACGCTAACGTATTCCCTGAAGAATTGACCGAACTTTCACCTCAAAGAGAAGTAGATCATGAGATTAGGTTAGTACTTGGAGTTGCACCAATTGCAAAGAGACCTTACAGAATGTCCATACCAAAAGAAATTGAGCTGAAGGAACAACTCAAACAACTGTTAGATCAGGGCTACATCCGGCCTAGCAACTCATCGTGGGGAGCTCCAGTATTATTTCAGAAAAAGAAAGATGGGACACTTTGACTATGTATTGATTACTGAGGGTTGAACCAATCAACAGTCAAGAACAAGTATCCCATTCCTAGAATAGATGAGCTTCTTGATCCTCTTCAGGGTGCAAAGATCTTTTCCAAGATTGATCTCAGGTCAGGTTACTATCAGATAAGGATCAAGGAAGAAGATATCCCAAAGACGGCCTTCAATACAAGATATGGGCACTTTGAGTTCTTGGATATGTCGTTCGGGCTTACGAATGCACCTGTCACCTTCAATAGATTAATGCAGGATATCTTTAGACCATATCTGGATGATTTCGTGCTTGTCTTCTTCGATGACACTTTAGTCTATTCTAAATAGGAAGAAGATCATGAACCTCAACTTCGGATTGTTCTTGAGACAATGAGGTCACATAAGCTGTATGCAAAAATGAAGAAGTGTGCATTCTTCAAGCGTCAGATTGAATATGTGGGATTCATAGTATCATCAGAAGGAATATCAGTAGACCCAGCCAAGGTCAGAGATGTGCTTGAATGGCCAATACTAGTATCCGTCAAAGAGATACGTAGCTTTTTTGGATTGACAGGATGGTATAGGGTCTTCATAAAAAACTATGCTTTGATTGCAGCACCTCTTACGGACTTACTAAAGAAGTAGACTTCCATTACATGATCAACTTCCGAACAAAATAGCTTCGACAGATTAAAGCAAAGTTTGGTATCAGCACCTATTCTAAAACTTCCTAACCTCAATAAGGAGTTTGAGGTAGCTAGCATTCTTGCCTTGGGGTGTGTACTTATGCAGGAAGGTCATCCAGTAGTATACTCTTCAAGGAAATTGAAGAGCCATGAAAAGAATTATGCTACGCATGATCTGGAATTACTAGTTGTCATCCATGCTCTAAAACTTTGGAGACACTACCTATTGGGTAATAAGTTTACTCTAGTAACCGACCATAAGAGCCTCAAATGGATCTTTACCCAAAACGAGCTCAACATGAGGCAACGTCGATGGATTGAAGTGTTGGAGGAATATGATTTTGAAATCAAGTACTGACCAGGGAAAGAGAATGTAGTTGTTGATGCACTTAGTCGCAAGGCATTTCTAAATTCCCTAATCTTGCAGAATCCATCAACGGCTACATCTCTAGTCACAAAAGTATCTATGCCAAACAATCCAATACTTGAATTAGCTAGAGAGGAAGCATGCCATGATTTGGCCTACCAAGCAATGCTAAATGAGATTTCTACCAAGGAGCAGAATCAAAAGTTACAAGCTAAATATTAGGAATTTTCCATTGATAATGGACTTGTCTACTACAGAACAAGGCTATGTATACCAGCAAGCCAGTCACTTAAGCAGAAGATAATGTGGGAAGCTCATGATTCCCCTTTCGTAGGACATCCTAGCTATGCTAAGACTCTTAATGCAGTTAGGAGGAGCTACTAGTGGGTGAGGCTTAAAGGTGATGTTCTCAAATATGTCATTGAGTGTTTGTCTTGCCAACGTATCAAAGTCGAACATGTCTTGATGCCAGGGAAACTGCAACTGCTTGACATCCCTCAAATGAAATGGGAATTCATCAGTATCGATTTTGTTATAGGCTTACCCCAAGTACAGGGAGGATAAAACTCCATCATGGTTGTGGTTGACATGCTTACTAAGGTTGCACACCTTATCCCAGTAAAGACAAACTATTAAGCCTCCGATATTGCAAGATTGTTTATCAAGGAGATATTCAAGCTACATGGTTTACCCAGAAGAATCATTAGTGATCGAGATTCTCTCTTCACATCACACTTCTGGAGAGCTATCTTTGAAGCTATTGGGACTCAACTTTGTTTTAGCACCGCCTACCATCCCCAAACGGATGGCCAAATAGAGCGAGTAAACCAAGTCATCGAGGATATGCTTAGGGCATACTGCTCTCGAGAACCCAAGAAGTGGATTCAATACTTGCCTTTGGTAGAATTTGCCTACAATGCTTCTTACTAGCAAAGCATTCAGATGACCCCTTTCCAAGCATTATATGGTCATGATTGTCAAAGTCCTCTAAACTTTTCTGATCCAACCCTAAGGGTTGAAGCGTCAAGGCAGATGTTGGAAGAGATAGATGATCAAATAAAGTCAATAAGACAAGACATACAGGCGGCCAAGGATAGACAGAAGGCATACACGGATCTGAAACGTCAAGAAAGAGTCTTCGAAGAAGGAGACATGGTCTTCATTCGCGTACGCCCTAAAAAGAGTTCTCTATCCCTAGGAGATTGCAAGAAGCTAAGTCCAAGGTATTGTGGGCCGTACAAAGTCCTCAAATGCCTAGGACCCAATGCTTACAGATTGCAACTCCCTAAGAACCTAAAAGTTCACAATGTATTTCATATCAGCCTATTGAAAAAATATGAACCCAACCCTAACCATGTACTTGATGACCAACAAATTGTAATGCCTAGTCAAGGAGTCCTTGAACTAAGGCCGAATAGGATATTAGATGTTATGGAGAGACATTTAAGATCCAGAATCTTGAGAGAATTCCTCGTCTAGTGGAAAGATTATCCCGAAGAAGATGCCACTTGGGTAGATGAAGGCACTCTCATCCATCAATATCCCTAGTTTATCTCGAGATGAGGACATCTCGATTCCTCTAAGGGGGAGAGAATGTAATATTCTTGTTAAAAATATATATATATATTATAAAGGCCAGGTGAAGTCTTGGGAAAGTGACAATGTTACATTGGGACGGGTTAATCTAATACACTTGCCACTGAGCCCAATTGAGACATAGCTTAGCAAAACCCTGTATTTCTCATGGGAACCTCCTCTTGGGAGGAGGATAAGGGATAAATATTTATTTAATGCAATTTTTTTAAATTACCTTTCCCTAGGCGAAGCGTGGCTGAGGGAAGGGGATGGTACTAAAATGGGAGAGTGAATGAGGTGGAGGGGAGAGTCTACATGAGGCCAAACACGTGGGGGGAAGCGAAGGCCTTATCCCTTCCTATAAATACCCCTCTCTATGGGGTGAGAAGGGAGAGAGTCGTGGTGAAAATCTGAAGGCTCGTGAGGTTGATAGGGTCGTGAGAAAGCAAGAGAGATATTTTCAATTGGTGTTCTACGCATCTCACAGAGACCATAGCTGCTATTGGCAGTAAGCTTCTTAGGCCAGCCATAGACGAAATCAAGAGGCAGCTCAACACTCTCGTGGAAGCCAATCAGAACGGTGACGTGTAGGGTGAAAGAGGAGGAGCTGAAGATGCTGCACCGTGAGGAGAGGGAGCCGCCAGCTGCCGCCACATCAGACGCCAGCGCCACCATCCTTATCCCCGCCGACTCCCTAGCAATCGTCGTCATTCCCCCCATTTCGTGTTTGTGTTTTTTCTTCTTTTCTTCTCCTTTGACCACGTGGCTTTAGGGGGGATCAGAAGCTTCCTAAGTTATAGAAGCTTCTTAAAGAAGCAAGGCCTAAGACCTTGTACACACGGGATCATTCTGGGAGGGGGTTTAAAAGCTTTCCCTTAAAACCTATGTTCCCACAGGCCTAAATCCCACAAGCTCATTCGCAAGAGGTTTTCTCAAATAGGCTTCAAACCCACAAGCCATTAGTAAGCTCCTTTTTCGTAAGCACCATTCGTAAGGGCCTTTCCACAAAAACCCCCGTGCCTAAATCTGTAAGTCCCTTTTGGTGTTGAAACCCGTGTTTCACCCCCCCTCATATTCTTTTTTTGACACACCCTCTAAGCCCTTTTTGAACCGTGCTATAAGCTTTCAACCTTTACTATTACTCTTTTTTTTCCCGAGTTAAAATCCCTAAAACCTTTACTACTTCGTGTCCCAAAAACCTACTAAAAGTCCCCCTTCCTATACCTTTTACCCCAAGCCTAAAGTTCTCCCAAGGGCTTTCATAGATGGTTGTGAAGCTACACTCACACCTAACCTTTTTCACTGTGATTTTTTTTTCTATAAACTCTTTTCCTCTTAAGCTTCATAAACCTTTCCCTCTTTCAAGAAGCTAAGATTTTTGAGATCTTATTATCCATTCTTGTGGTCAAATTTTTGAACGACTTCTTGCCTCGAAAGAGAGACAATGGAAATTTGGAAGAAAGAGTAAAAGCTGTCTTCACATTCGAATTGTCATGCAGCCTAAGAAAGTCCAAGGAGTAGCTACGGGAGGGTTATCTCCTGGTATCCATGTGGATATCTCACCCCAAACACAAGTTTTTCCTTAGTTTTATATCGGTTTTAAATCAATCATGCAAAGATGAATTGTTAGGGATAGGATATATTTTTTCGAGTTATTTACAATGAAGGAGTTTAGTTTAATTGAACAAATGATAATGTATAGAACACAGTTTCCTTCGAATAGCATCATGCATTAAAACGAATTACGAGCAATATTATCTACCTACTATAGTAGTATATTTTTGGCTAAGTCTTGAAGGTATAAAAACCGCATCTTGCACCATTAGTCCTATTCCTTTTTGCAACGAATCATCGTAGAAGATGAAATTCATGAAAGGTTTCTTACATTGCTGAATTCTTGAAAGTTATCATTGTTAATTGCATATCTTAGCAAGGAAAAGATTCTATTTTGGCATGAGTTTCGTTGCAAGGAAAAAGGAAGATTAATTGAATTTACCTAACCTCAAAGCATTAAAGTTAGGACTGAAAAATCAACTGTCATAAGGATAACAATCGTGCCAAGGTGATCTCAATATTATCTCCTAAAAGATAACCGAATTAATGTAAACTTAGAAATACCTATGCTGCGAAAATATGCCTTAGGAAGGACTTAAAGACCAAGAAACGTTTATACCTTAAACACTTGACTATCTTCCTTGATTGTAGGGTTAATAAATCCGTAAATGTAAAAGAACTAGGGTTTGTCCCTGAGATCGTTAAAAAGAGACCTTAGGTCATCAACTTAAAGAAACTAAAACAGATTACTTCATCGCAGGACTTGTGCAGCAAGTACGAAGTCATATAGTCTTGTGATTGACTCACAAGAAGAAAGGGTAAATAACCTCAACAAGGATGGCAGATCCTTACGCAAGTTATCTTGCAAAAGGATGTATTCTTGGATATCCTTCTAATTAAGGAAAGTTATAAACCGGAAACTAAAGTATCCAATGAGCTTTAGGGTTGACCAAGTTGGGATAATAAGGTACACCCTATTCCGGAATATAAAGGATCTTGCCAAGTTGCAAGACACCTTGGAACGAGTGTTGATACATTCAAAAGGAAAGAATAATTCCTTAGCAGTTTGCCAAACAACAAGGTCGATCAATGGAAATGTTTGTGCTTACTAGAGATTTTAGAGCACTGTTTGATTTATGAATTAAAAATTAAATGAATACCTATACTTCAGGATGAAGGCCTGAAGGGAGAGGCAGTTTCAGTTACCCCCGACTGCTTGCCTAACCCTAACCAAGGGGGTTGTTGACCACGCCGAGAACGTGGACCGAACCCGCCGTGTGAGTTCTCTCGGTTGAGCTCTACTTGGAGCAGGAGGACTCTTGGGTTCTAGCGGGGGCTCTGGCCGTAAATCCCTCGCCTTCCGGGTCGTGCATAAGAGGCTAACGTGACTCGGGATTGGATCTCGGGCCCGCATACTAGTCTACGGGCGGAAGCTTGGAATAGTGATCCCTATGGATTACTGGATAGCCTTCGGGCAGATTATGGACAAGCCTACAGGCGGAACTCCTTGAATATCAAAGATAAAATGATGAAATGTTAATAAAGAACTTGTTTGATATTGTTTCTCTATGTCACGTGATAAGATTACGTAAAGGAACCAGTGCTTAATGGATTAGTTAAAGAAGCTGATTGTTATATGTCAAATTAATGTGTTAGATAATTACATAACTAAAACAAACTAAGGAAAGTGCGGAGGATGGGCCATGGGTCTGTCCTATGGTTGGGTGGCCCCGGTTAGCCAGGAACTTTTCTCAATATCTCGAAGAACAACGAGATGATCGTCAAAGAAAACGAATAACGAAAGCGATGACCTAAAGTTATGTGTTAACTGATTTATGCTGTTTTAGGGGAACGGAATGGGACTATGCCTTATGGCAGAGAGGTTGAGCTTTGCAACCCTCTTGTTTCCCATTCTCCTTGAACCAAGTGCAATGTGGATCTGCTTCGGACCTGGCGTTTTTTGCGTAAATTAGTTTGCTTGGGTCCGATACTAGTTGTGCTGTTAGGTAATGACCAATCAAGAAAACCCTAATTCCGGTCGATCCTAGGTGGGAATGACCAGGATACTTCCACTACGTGGCAGACGCGGAAAGACCTAGATCACAAGTCCCATATCATTCTGTGGGAGTGTCGGGTGGAGCTTTGTAGACATCCTTTCCGATGGACTGCTAAGACGTGTCCTAGATGATACTATTGGGCACGTTACAATTGTGCCTGCTGCAAGCTGAACTTCCTTGATTGCCAAGACATCACATAAAGTGGCGACTAAGTGGTTAAATGCTGGCCCATACCCTTTACAAGTTGAACTTCCTTGATTGCTAAGACATCACATAAGGTGGCTACTAAGTGGTCAAAATATAGCCCCTACCCTTTGAAAGGTGCTTGAAGATTGCTGTATGCAAACTCTCTAGAGATGGCCTAGTTATGAGCTGAGACATGAATGCAAAGATCTAAAATTCAATCTTGAATTGCTGGTGACAAAGAATACACAACATATATGTTGGCTTGACATGATCTTGGAGCTCTATATCATGCTCACAAAGCACCATTGAAGCATAGGTATATGCAAGAAGGACATATGCATTGTTCTTGAGTCTTGGAGCTAAAATTTGGAGGTCAAAACATTTAGATCTAGGAGCCTTTTACACGCTGAAAATTTTCATGAATTTGTGAACAACAAACATTGTTTACACTTGAAGCATTACATGTCATTGGTTGGTTCCTATGAACTACATGGCTTGGGATATATCTCGGGAATGTCTAGAGCATTAAGACAAGCATTAAATACTACTACAAACTAAATTCTAGAGCTGGAAATTAATGCAGTTACATTGTCTTGGCTAGGTACAAATTGTAAATGCAGTCCATGACTTTGCTCCTTGAAGACAAAGTGTATATGGTTGTATGTATGGTCATGTATTGACCTCGATACACTGAAAGAAAATGTATGAAGTGTTTTGAAGACATTTTGGAGCTGGATAAACTTTGTTTTGTTGAGTATTTGCTGATTGCAACCTACATACAAGATATTTGACACTTGTATGTTATAGAATCCGAGATACATGCTCGACTTTCTTATATACTTAAAATATATATGGAAAATATTATGTTGGCACAAAGGGAGAATAGATGATAGAAAAGAAAGATGTAGAGAGAGAGGTAGAGAAATTGGCAACACACTAGGGAGTGGAAGATGGGCCAGTCCCCCCCCCCCCCCTTGTGGAGTTATATTATTGACAAGGAGTAAGCTCCTCCATTACACATAAGCCAATTCTTACTTGTAAATCTTGGAAACAAGATCACGGTTCCTTGCACGGTATACAACTAGCTAACACTTGCACAACTTGGAAGTTGGCACCTTTTGATCCTTATTGAGTCTCCTTCTCTCTTACAGAATATATGTAGGGCTCTCCTCTGGCGCTTGATTTCAACAAGGCTTCTGCAACACTTGCACCTTCTCTTCTCCCTTGGAACTTGATTTCGGTAGAGCTTCCGAAACACTTGCACCTTCTCTTCTCCTCTTGGAACTTGATTTCACCAGTACTAGAGTGCACCGTATTATTGTATGCAAACTCTACTAAAGGGGAATACTTTTCCCATTCTCTTTAATTATTAGAGACATAGGATTTCAAAAGGTCCAAAACAGTAGAATTATCACTTTCACTCTGCCCATCCATTTGAGGATGATAAGAGGATAAAAACTTTAAGTTTGTCCCAAGGTTCTCAAAGAGAACTTGCCAAAAGAGGCTGGTCATGCGGGGATCTCGATTGCTTATAATGGACTTAGGCATGCCATGATGCTTGAAAATATGAGCAATGAATAGCTTAGAAATATGATCAACTTTGATTGTCTTTCGTACATGTATAAAGTGAGCTTGCTTATACTGAATCTATCAATGATAGTCCAGATTGCATCATTGCCTGCTTATGTGCGAGGAAGCTCCATGATAAAGTCCATGGCTATACTTTCCCAAGGCTCATTGGGAATAGGTAATGGCTTTAGTAGACTAGGTGGTTTATGCTTATCATTCTTTGTTTTTGGCATATCTTTTACTCATGGACATATCTTTCAATGTGAGCTCTAAGAGTGGGCCAAAAGAAATATCTTTCCAATGCTTGAGTATTGAGTAGTGGGTAGAATACCCCTAGGTCCAGCATATGGAGATGCATGTGCTTCATCCATTACCTTGTGTTGCAATGGTAATGCTACACAAATTTCTTGATGATGATACAAATAACTATCTCGAATTGAGTAAGGTGTAATCATGTAACGTGTCCACTTGTATCTTCAAGACATGTCTTGGCAGTCCATTGGAAAGGATGTCTAGAAAGCTCCGCCCGGCACTCCCATGGAATGTTACGGGGCTTGCGATCTAGGGTTTTCCACGTCTGCCACGTAGCGGAAGTATTTTAGCTGTTCCCACTTAGGACCGACCTTAATTAGAGGGCTTTTCTTATTGGTCATTTCCTGATGGCAACTAGCGTCGAACCCAAGCAAACTACTTTATGCAGAAATGCCAGGTCAGAAGTGGATTTACACTGCACTTGGTTCAAGGAGAATGGAAAATGAGAGGGATGCGAAGCTCAACCTCTCTGCCATAAGGCATAGTCCCATTCTGTTCCCCTAAAACAACGTAAATCGGGATTAATCATAACTCTAGGTCAACGCTTTTGTTGATCGTGTTCTTTGACGATCTTCTGGCTGTCCATTGTGATTTGAGAAAAGTTTCCAGTCAACCGAGACCACCCATCCGTAGCACGGACCTATGGACACATCCATCGCACTTTCCTCAAGTTGTTTTAGTTATTTCATTATCTAACACATTTAGTTAGACATGTATCAATCAACTTCCTTAATTAACCTACTAGGCACTGGTTTCTTCACGTAATCATATCACTTGACATAGAAAAGCAATGTCAAACAAGTTCCTTATTAACAGGTTATCATATTTATCTTTGAAATACAAAAAGTCTAGCCCATAGGCTTATCCACAATCCGCCCCAAAGGCTACCCAGCAATCCACAGGGATCAATAATCCAAGTTTCCGTCCGTAGACTAGTATGCGGGCCTCAAGATCCAATCCCGAGTCATGTTAGCCTCTTGTGCAGGGCCCAGAAGGTGAGGGATTTACGGCCAGAGCCCCCTCTGCACCCAAGCATCCTCCTGCTCCAAGTAGCGCTCAATAGAGAGACCTCTCATGGCGGGTTCAGTCCACCTTCCTGGCGCGGTTAACAACCCCTTTGGTTAGGGTTTGACAAGCACTCGAGGGTAACTGAAACTACCTCTCCCTTCAGGCCTTCAACGTGAAGCATTAGATATCCATTTATCTTTTAATTCATTTGTCAAACAAAGCAAAATAGTGATCTTAAATCTATAACAAGCACAAACATTTCCATTGGTCGTTTATTGTTGGCCAACTGCTAAGGAATGAATCCTTCTTTTCAAATGTATTAGCACTCGATCTGGGATGACTTGCAACTTGGCAAGATCCCCTATATCCTGGGTTAGGGCCGTAACCTATTAACCTCACTTAGTCAAAACCTTAAGTTCATATGTTATTCCAATTTATTGGTTTGTCCTTCGCTCCAAGCAATTATCTTTACCCCAGAAAGATACTATATTAGGACGGTTATTCATCCTCTTGCAAGATAACTTGCGTAAGAATCTGCCGACCTCATTCCGAGACTTGGCCATCCCCTTGTGATCCAGTCACAAGATCGTATGACTCTGCGCTTGTTGCACAAGTGTCGCATCGCACTATGGGACTATTCTACCCATCAAATGGAGTCATGAAACAATCTGTTCCTGATTACATTAGGCTGACATTGTCAGTCCTAGGGTTCCAAGTTCCATCCTTTTTAGCGAAAGATTCTTAGGGACAAACCCTAGATTATCTCTCAAGTATGTTCTGCTGTCCCTACATTCGGTGAATGTGGGCAAGTACTTAGGGTATAGGAGTTTCAGTTTTAGTAATACGTGCGATTTGGTCACGTATTAAATCCTAGTGAGATCTTTGGAATTTAATTAACGCTTTCTAAACGAGTACTCCGTGGGTTTTAGGTTTATGCCAATTTGTTTAATTCTTGAAGATAATTACGCTATCATTTCCATAAACACATAACTCATTGTCTACGCGTAAATTGATTTTCAACCCTTAACTTATCGACTTAAGATCAAGCATAGGTTACATTAGAACCTAATTTCCAACTAATCATCCTATAACTTGCGAGCAGGATTCATGCTAAACAAGCAACCTTTTACTAGTAATTATGCAGTTGAAAAAATGATAATTGACTGGAGTTATGCAACGTAAGAAACATTTCATGCCTTGCAATTCCCTATGGGTTATTAGCACTTCCCATGATGACTTATTGCAAAGAAGATATGGCCTAATAATGTGACATGCAATTTTATACTTCCATGCCTAAACGGAGTGCACTATCTTAATTCCATTTTTGTAAATATGGACTAAATGCGTATCAATTTTCTAAAGCATTTAAGACAAAAAATGCATCCTATTTCCAACAATTATCCTTGCACGATTATAACAATACCAAATAAAAATTAAGAAGGAGAACCTAGACTTGGGGTGAGATGTCCACGCGGATGCTAGGAGACGATCCTCCTACGGCTGCGCCTTGGGTTTTCTTAGGAGGCATCGCGAATGCAACCTTTCAGTCATGGATGCAACTTTGCAAACTCTCTTTTTGAAATACCACCGTCCTTTATGAGTCTTTTGTTCTTCCTTTCGTAGAAGCTCTTTGAAGGGATACTTGTGGAGGAGGGGAGAAACCATAGAAAGGGTTCAAAACCGGGAAGGGGGTGTTTCAAAATCCTCCGCGAATAAGACCCATTAAAGCCATGGGAAAGGCTTAATGGCCTTTTAAATACTCACAAGAAAGGGAAATAAAAGGTGTAGAAACCCTTACGAGGGCTTTTGTATGGGGAAAGAAGGTGTCAAAAGACCCTTAACACTCTCTTTTCTTTTACGTGTGGGGGAAAAAGACAAGGTATGAGAGAGATAAAAGGGGTATTTTTGCATGGGAAAAAAAAGGCCTAAGGGGGCCCTTAGGGGGATTTAAGATCCGGGAAGAAAAAGGGCTCTAAGGTAAAATCTTTTGGGGGAAAAAGGGCTTATAGAGCTTCAAGGGGGAAATTTGAGGGGGGACGGGGGGAAGGGCCTTAAATAGGCCCACATGAAGGTGGGCTTATTAAGGCATTTGGAAGGATTTCTGTGGAGCCACGTGGAGGGAGGTGGCTCCCCTTGCGCAGCGTTGCGACGGCCAGGGCTGCTGTGACAGTGTGCAGGCGGCAATGGCGGCGGATACGGCAGCTTATGGCGTCTTTAATCTCTCTCTCCCTCCCGATTTTTGCACCACGAGCCTCACTCTCTCCCTCCCTGCAATTTAATGGTGTTGGATATCAGCCTCCACGGGAGTGCTCCCCTCAATTTAAATAGGCGAGGGGATAAGATCCTCCCTCCCCCCATGCGTCGAACCGCATGGTCCATATCCTAAGCAAGCTCCAGTACAAGGAGCTTGCTTTCACATGCTATTCCCCTCTTCCTCCAGCGTGACAGTCGGCTGGAGGAGAGGGGAATAATTTTTTAGAAATTTTTCTTTTATCAAAAGAAATTATCCTACAAAAAGAGGGTTCATGCGCTGTTGGAAGTTCGATATGTCACATTCTCTTCCCCTTGGAGGAATCGAGATGTTCTCATCTTGAGATAAACTGGGGATATTGATGGTTGAGAGTTCTTTCATCTATCCAAGTGGCATCCTCTTCGGGATAATCTTTCCACTAGATGAGGCATTCTCTCAAGGTTCTGGATCTCAATTGTCTTTCTCTAATATCTAAGATCCTGTCAGGTCTTAGTTCAAGGACTCCTTGACTAGGCATTACAACTTGTTGGTCATCAAGTACATGGTCAGGATTAGGTACATACTTCTTCAATAGGCTGATATGGAATACATTATGAACTTTTAGGTACTCAGGGAGTTGCAGTTTATAAGCATTAGGTCCTAGGCACTTGAGGATCTTGTACGGTCCACAATACCTTGAGGCTTAGCTTCTTGCAATCACCTAAGGATAGGGAACTCCTCTTAGGGCGTACATGAATGAAGACCATGTCTCCTTCTTCGAAGACTCTATCTTGATGCTTCAAATCCGCATATGCCTTGTGTCTATCCTTGGCAGCTTGGATGTCCTGTCTTATTGACTTTATTTGGTCATCCATCTCTTCCAACATTTGCCTTGAAGCTTCAACCCTCAAGGTTGGATCTGAGAATTTTAGGGGACTTCGACAGTCATGACCATATAATGCTTGGAAAGGGGTCATTTGAATACTTTGTTGGTAAGAAGCATTGTAGGAAAATTCAACCAAAGGCAAGTATTGAATCCACCTTTTTGGCTCACGACAACAGTATGCCCTAAGCATATCCTCGATGACTTGATTTACTCGCTCTGTTTAGCCATCCGTTTGGGGATGGTAAGTTGTGCTAAAATAGAGTTGAGTCCCAATGGCTTCAAAGATAGCTCTCCAGAAGTGTGATGTGAAGAGAGAATCACGATCACTAATGATTCTTCTGGGTAACTCATGTAGCTTGAATATCTCCTTGATAAACAATCTTGCAATGTCTGAGGCTTTATAGTTTGTCTTAACTGGAATAAGGTGTGCAACCTTAGTAAGTATGTCAACCACAACCATGATGGAGTTGTATCCTCCCTGAACTTGGGGTAGGCCAACAACAAAATCCATACTGATGAATTCCCATTTCATTTGGGGAATATCAAGCGGTTGCAGCTTCCTTGGCATCTTGACATGTTTGGCTTTGATACGTTGACAAGACAAACACTTGGTGACATATTTGAGAATGTCACCTTTAAGCCTCTCCCAATGGTAGCTCTTCCTGTAACTGTATTGAGAGCTTTGGCATAGCCAAGATGTCCTGAAAAAGGGGAATCATGAGGTTCCCATAATATCTTCTGCTTAAGTGACTGGCTTGCTGGTATACACAATCTCATTCTATAGTAGACAAGTCCACTATGGACAGAGAATTCATGATACTTAGCCTGCATCTTTTGATCTTGATCCTTGATAGAGATTTCCCTTAGCATCATTTGGTAGGCTGGATCATGGCATGCATCCTCTCTAGCTAACTTAAGTATTGGATTGTTTGGCATAGATACTTTTGTAGCTAGAGATCTAGCTATTGATGGATTTTGCAAGATTAGAGAATTAAGGAATGCCTTGCGACTGATGCATCGGCAACTACATTCTCTTTCTCAGGTCGGTACTTGATTTCAAAGTTGTACTCTTCCAGCACTTCAATCCACTGACGTTGCCTCATGTTGAGCTCGTTCCGGGTAAAGATCCACTTGAGACTCTTATGATCAGTCACTAGGGTAAACTTGCTACCCAACAGGTAGTGTCTCCAAAGCTTTAGAGCATGGATGATAGCTAACAATTCCAGATCATGGGTAGCATAATTTTTCTCATGACTCTTCAGTTTCCTTGAAGAGTATGCTACAGGATGGCTTTCCTGCATGAGCACACATCCTAAGGCAAGTGTGCTAGCATCAGTTACTACCTCGAACTCCTTATTGAGGTCTGGAGGCTTTAGGATAGGTGCTGATACCAAACTTTGCTTCAACCTATCGAAGCTAGTTTGTTCGGGAGTTGACCATGCAATGGATGTTTGCTTCTTCAGTAAGTCCGTCAGAGGTGCTGCAATCAAAGCATAATTTTTTATGAAGACCCTATACCATCCTGTCAATCTAAGAAATCTGTGTATTTCTTTGACAGATGTTGGTATTGGCCATTCTAGCACATCTTTGACCTTAGCTGGGTCCATTAAGATTCCTTCTGCTAATACTATGAGTCCCAGATATTTTATTTGACGTTTGAAGAATGCACACTTCTTCATCTTAGCATACATCTTATGTGACCTCATTGTTTCAAGGACAATCCGAAGTTGGGTTTCATGATCTTCTTCCTATTTAAAATAGACTAAAGTGTTGTCGAAGAAGACGAGCACGAAGTCATCAAGATATGGCCTAAAAATATCCTGCATTAACCTGTTGAAGGTGGCAGATGCATTAGTAAGCCCGAATGACATAACTAGGAACTCAAAGTGTCCATATCTTGTATTGAAGGCTGTCTTGGGGATATCTTCTTCCATGATCCTTATCTGATAGTAACCCGGCCTGAGATCAATCTTGGAGAAGATCTTTGCCCCTTGAAGATGATCAAGAAGCTCATCTATTCTAGGAATAGGGTACTTGTTCTTGACAGTTGATTGATTCAACCCTCGATAATCAATACATAGTCGAAGTGTTCCATCTTTCTTTTTCTGGAACAGTACTGGAGCTCCCCATGGTGAACTGCTAGGATGAATGTAGCCTAATCTAGCAGTTGCTTGAGTTGCTCCTTCAGCTCAATTGCTTCTGGTATGGACATTCTATAAGGTCTCTTTGCAATTGGTGCAGCTCCTGGTACTAGCTTGATCTCATGATCCACTTCTCTTTGAGGTGGGAGTTCTGTCAACTCTTCAGGAAATACATCGGCGTATTCCTTTAGCCAAGAAGGTCCTTCACTAGACTCTTGCTTCTCATCTAACTTGTTGAGCTTAATCAAGTAGACGGGTAATCCTTTCCTGACTCCTTTTATGATCCGAGATGCTTTGGCCAATTGGATTTTTGGCACTCCAACCTTACCTTGAGTTGTGACTAATTCTCTTTTAGAGTTTCGAAAGGAAACTTGGCCCTTCCCACAATGAATGTGGACATTGTTAGGCTTAAGCCAATCCATTCCGAGTAGACACTCATGGATACCTAAATTCATGACTCTGAATTAGACCGAAGTCATTTTTCCTCCCAGAAAGAATTCCACCTTAGCAGTTTTCCTGGTACAAGTAACCTCACGACCATTTGCCAATTCCACAAGCAAGGTAGGTGATTCTAGTGTGGCTATTCCTAGTCTTTTTGCACAAGCTGGTGAGATAAAGAAATGCGTACTGCCACAATCAATCAAGGTCTTGAAACTTTTACATTGATAGTCCGACGGTGTTTGAATCACCGAGAACTGGTGATTTGGGCCTTTGTTGTGTAGAGCGGCATGGACTGTTGTCCTTTCAAACTCTGCTTCCATAGTTGGATCTTCTTCTTCTTCGCAAATTTGCCTATTGGCAACGCAGGTGGTTCTTTCTCTGCCTCGGGTAGCGGCTCCTTGACCATGGCCCGTTTCTTGGAAACGTGCTTGGCGATGTCCTCCTCCAAGTTTGGGACATTGCCTCTTGAAGTGACCGGGCTTGTTGCAGTGGAAACAACGGAGGTTTTGGCCATTGCTTTGAGTAGGAACAAAGTTGTTGACGTTATTAGTCCTTGCTTTCTTTCTTTGTCCTTGATTCTGACCTTGAACTCTCTTTATCTGAGGTCTGAATGCTCCTCTGTTCGGGTTATTATAAGACCAAGTTTTGTTACCCCTTGGTCTAAACTGCACCTCCTGAATTATAGGGGCAGCTCGAATGAGTGTGTCCTGAAGATCTGATGGACGCATAGATTCGAGATGGGTATTTACTGGTGGATTTAATCAACACAAAATTTGGACACTTGCTATGTCATGTCCATCTATGGCGCATACTTAAGAAGTGAGAAAAATTTAGAATAGTATGCGTCAAGAGTGAGTCCCAGCTATTTTAGCTCGTAGAACTCATTCATTTTCTGCGTGCGATATGTAGGTGGTAAATATCTTCCCTACACGGCTTTCTTCAGCTTCTCCCAGGTAATGGATTCTTCCTTGATCCCTGCACCATTGCTTCCACCAAAGTCTGGCTTCTCTGGTGAGCTTAAGCTTAGCGAGCATAGCCTGATTGATGGGTGCAGTACCAACTGCTTCGAAGTAATCCTCCATGGATTCAATCCAAATTTCAGCATCTACTTGGACGGACTTGCCTCTCGCATCAAACTCGGGCGGCTTAATCTTCTTGAGAAGAAACTTCTTCTCCTAGATTACAGCAGTACTTGATGTAGGAGGCAAACTAGGAACATGTACCTGGGGTTATGCCTGGATAAAGGTTTCTTAACGTTATTACACGATAATCATTATTGATTTATATTACATCACCAATTCCGCTATCACCCAAGCAATCTAACCACTTAAATTTTTATAAATTCTCATGCACAATCAAACATTGATAAAAAGAATTTTTATTTGTATTGATATGGGCATAGCCCTTCCGGAATACAACATTTCTTTCGATGATAAGCCAGTTGTTACATTTAGTTTGGGGAGAATAATGTTGTATTACATTTATCTACAGGAACTGTATAATAGTATGGTTTCGGGTCATGGATCTTCAGGAATAGGTAAGTCATTGGAAGTTTGGGGTATTCTTTCCTTTGGAACCCATTCTTCTCATGGCGCCCCAACACTTTAATCTTGTCACAGCGGGGATTACACGAGTCACTTCCTCATATACATATGAGTTCAATTCAACCCTTAGACCTTGAATATGTAAAGTTGAGTTTATGTGAGCTTCTACAAAATTGAATAGCTTCACGACTTTTAGGTCTTCCAACCACTTGATCCTCTTTAGGTTGGTTTATAGGTAAGCAAATCGGTGGGTGTCTATATAGTAGATTTCCGAGGCACCCATCCATCTTCGTTCCATGTACAAAGGCAATGGATTATAGATTTGGTCTATGATGTTCATCATCTCAACCCTTTGTCGATAATCAGGGGAATGCATCGCAGCCATAAACATGAATCGGAACACTAATAACTTGTTCCACGCTTCGTAATTCTGCAAGATAGCATTGAAAGTAAGGAAATGTTTGGACAGCAACATTTGCTTTACTTTATCTTATTAAGATTTCATAAAAACAATTCCATTGTTGGTTCGCGCTCTAATATCAACTGTAACGTGTCCACTTGTTTCTTCAGGACACGTCTTGGCAGTCCATTGGAAAGGATGTCTAGAAAGCTTCGCCCGGTACTCCCATGGAATGTTACGGGGTTTGCGATCTAGGGTTTTCCACGTCTGCAACGTAGCGAAAGTATTCCGACCATTCCCACTTAGGACCAACCTTAATTAGGTTTTTTCTTATTGGTCATTTCCTAACGGCAACTATCGTCGAACCCAAGTAAACTACTTTACGCAGGATCGCCTGGTCCGAACCAGATTTACGCTGCACTTGGTTCAAGGAGAATGGAAAACGAGAGGGATACAAAGCTCAACCTCTTTGCCATAAGGCATAGTCCCATTCCGTTCCCCTAAAACAACGTAAATCGGGATTAATCATAACCCTAGGTCAAAGCTTTTGTTGATCGTGTTCTTTGACGATCTTCTGGCTGTCCATCGTGATTTGAGAAAGTTCCCGGCCAACCGGGACCACCCATCTGTAGGACGAACCTATGGCCACATTCACCGCACTTTCCTCAAGTTGTTTTAGTTATTTAATTACCTAACACATTTAGTTGGACATGTATCAATCAGCTTCCTTAATTAACTTGTTAGGCACTGGTTCCTTCACGTAATCATATCACTTGACATAGAAAAGCAATGTCAAACAAGTTCCTTATTAACAAGTTATCATATTTATCTTTGAAATACAAAAAGTCCAGCCCGTAGGCTTATCCACAATCCCCCCCAAAGGCTATCCACCAATCCATAGGGATCATTAATCCAAGTTTTCGCTCGTAGACTAGTATGCGGGCCTTGAGATCCAATCCCGAGTCACGTTAGCCTCTTATGCAGGGCCCAGAAGGTTAGGGATTTACGGCCAGAGCACCTCCTAGCACCCAAGTGTCCTCTTGCTCCAAGTAGCGCTCAAGGGAGAGACCTCTCATGGCGGGTTCGGTCCACCTTCTCGATGCAGTTAACAACCCCCTTGGTTAGGGTCAAGCAGGCAGTCGGGGGTAACTGAAACTGCCTCTCCCTTCACTCCTTCAACCTGAAGCATTAGATATCCATTTATCTTTTAATTCATTGGTCAAACAAAGTAAAACAGTGCTCTTAAATCTGTAACAAGCACAAACATTTCCATTGGTCATTTATTGTTGGCCAATTGCTAAGGAATGAATCCTTCTTTTCGAATGCATTAGCACTCGATCTGGGATGACTTGCGACTTGGCAAGATCCCCTATATCCTGGGTTAGGGCCGTGCCTTATTCACCCGACTTGGTCAATACCTTAAGTTCATATATTATTCCAATTTATTGGTTTGTCCTTCACTCCAAGCAATTATCTTTACCCCAAAAAGATACTATATTAGGACGATTATTTATCCTCTTGCAAGATAACTTGCGTAAGAATGTGCCGACCTCATTCTGAGACTTGGCCATCCCCTTGTGATCCAATCACAAGATTGTACGACTCTGCACTTGTTGCACAAGTGTCGCATTGCACTATGGGACTATTCTACCCATCAAATGAAGTCACGAAACAATCCGTTCCTGATTACATTAGGCTGGCATTGTCAGTCCTAGGGTTCCAAGTTTCATCCTTTTTAGCGAAAGATTCTTAGGGACAAACCCTAGATCACTTCTCAAGTATGTTCTGCTATCCCTACATTCGGTGAATGTAGGCATGTATTTAGGGTATAGGAGTTTTAGTTTTAGCAATACGTGCGATTTGGTCACGTATTAAATCCTGGTGAGATCTTTGGAATTGAATTAAATCTTTCTAAACGAGTACTCCGCAGGTTTTAGGTTTATGCCAATTTGTTTAATTCTTGAAGATAATTACGCTATCATTTCCATAAACACATAACTTATTGTCTACGCGTCAATTGATTTTCAACCCTTAACTTATCGACTTAAGATCAAGCATAGGTTAGGTTATAACCTAATTTTCAACTAATCATCCTATAACTTGCGAACTCGATTCATGCTAAACAAGCAACCTTTTACTAGTAATTATGCAGTTGAAAAAACAAAAATTGACTAGAGTTATGCAACGTAAGAAACATTTTATGCCTTGCAATTCCCTATGGATTATTAGCACTTCCCATGATGACTTATTGCAAAGAAGATATGGCCTAATAATGTGACATGCAATTTTATACTTCCATGCCTAAACGGAGTGCACTATCTTAATTCTATTTTTGTAAATATGGACTAAATGCATATCAATTTTCTAAAGCATTTAAGACAAAAAATGCATCCTATTTCCAACAATTATCCTCACACGATTATAACAATACCAAATAAAAATTAAGAAGGAGAACCTGGACTTGGGGTGAGATGTCCACGTCGATGCTAGGAGACGATCCTTCTACGGCTGTGCCTTGGGTTTTCTTAGGAGGCATCACGAATGCAACCTTTCCGTCGTGGATTCAGCTTTGCGAACTCTTTTTTAGAAATACCACCATCCTTTACGAGTCTTCTGCTCTTCCTTTCATAGAAGCTCTCTGAAGGGATACTTGTGGAGGAGGGGAGAAACCACAGAAATGGTTCAAAACTAGGAAGGGGGTGTTTCAAAATCCTCTGCGAATAAGACCCATTAAAGCCATGGGAAAGGCTTAATGGCCTTTTAAAGACTCACAAGAAAGGGAAATAAAAGGTGTAGAAACCCTTACGAGGGCTTTTGTATGGGGAAAGAAGGTGTCAAAAGACCCTTAACACTCTCTTTTCTTTTACGTGTGGGGAAAAAAACAAGGTGTAAGAGAGCTAAAAGGGGTATTTTTGCATGGGAAAAAATAGGCCTAAGGGGGCCCTTAGGGGGATTTAAGATCCGGGAAGAAAGGGCTCTAAGGTAAAATCTTTTGGGGGAAAAAGAACTTATAGAGCTTCAAGGGGGAAATTTGAGGGGGGGGGGGGGGGGGGAGGGCTTTAAATAGGCCCACATGAAGGGGGGCTTATTAAGGCCTTTGGAAGGATTTCTATGGAGCCACGTGGAGGGAGTTGGCTCCCCTTGCACAGTGTGGTGATGGCCAGGGCTGCTGTGACGGTGTGCAGGCAGCAATGACTGATACGGTGTCTTCAATCTCTCTCTCCCTCCCTGCAATTTGACAGCATTGGTTGTCAGCCTCCATGGCAGTGCTCCCCTCAATTTAAATAGGGGAGAGGGTAAGATCCTCCCTCCCCCCACGTGTCGAGCCGCATGGTCCATAGCCTAAGCAAGCTCCAGCAAGGAGCTTTCTTTCACATGCTATTCCCCTCTTCCTCCAGCTCGACATCGGCTGTAGGAGAGGGGAATACTTTTTTAAAAAATTTGCTTTTATCAAAAGAAATTATCCTACAAAAAGAGGGTTCACGTGCTGTTGAAAGTTCGATATGTCACAAATCGATTGACCGATCCCATATGGTTGAGAAGTCAGAATCAGTTGCATATATTTTGGGTAAATCCATGAACTCGTTATGGTAAACAGTTGTGATTGCATTCACTCGAGGTAGCCATGATAGAGCATCTACTACCATATTCTTAGTTCGAGATGTGTGAAGGATTTGAAAATGAAACATAGATAAGAAATTTTCCCAACACATCTGTTTCTCTGAGAGCTTCTTCTAAATGAGAAAGTATCTTAGACTTTGGTGATCTATTTTAATAACAAAATCTACACCAAGTAAATAGTGTTTCCATACTTGAAGAGCGTGTAACACCACCATAAGCTCTTTTTCATATACTGAAGCATGTAGCTCATGGTCCTTGAGATGTTGGCTCTCAAATGCTACTGCATGATGCTCTTGGTTAAGCACAGCTCCAATGCAATCCCCAAAAGCATCGCAGTGAACTTCAAAACGTTTTTGAAGATCCGGAACTATGAGAACTGGTTCTTGAGTCACAAAAAACTTAATTCTTTCAAAGGGGATGCATTAGTCAAACCAAATGGCATGACTAAGAACTTGTATAGTCCAAATGTCGTACGAAAAGCTCTCTTATGAACATCTTCAGGTGCTATCTGTATCTGGTGATAGCCGCTCTTGACATCAATGTGACTAAAGATACTAACCCTTTGTAACTCGTCCAAGATATCATCTATCCTTGGGATAGGAAAACGATTCTTGATTGTGATCTTGTTCAAAGATCTGTAGTCTAAGCACATACAGAAAGAACTGTCTTTCTTTTGAACAAGTAAGACTGGAGAGAAGTATGGAGAAGAGCTAGGTTGAACTAACCCTTTTTCCAACAATTCATTTACTTGTGTTAGGATCTCCTTTTGCTAACTTGCACTTACTTGGTAAGGCGGTTGGTTAGGTAGTGAATTGCATGGGATAAGATTAATTGTGTGATCTTTTGGGTGCTTAGGAGGTAACTCTCCTGGGAGAAAATCACTAAAACAATCTTCATATTGTTTAATGAAATCATGCCTAGCTTGATCAAGTAAAGAGAGGAGTTCTTTTAAAGTTTGAGACTTAGAAGCATTAATTGGTATTGTGTGTTCATTAGAGGCACCAAGTGCCCTTGAATCATGCCTAATCCACATCAAAGGAGAACAACTATGCATGAACGGTGTGGAGTTTTGTAGAGGTGCAAAGTATGGAGACTACCTTCAATTGTTGCTAGCTCGAAGATTGAGTGTGGTTGAAAAGGTGGCTATCACACCTTATGAAATATATGTGGCCGAGGATGGACACACTAAGGCAAGAACAATCACTGGTGAGAAAATTCTCTGTATACCAAGGTTGTTGGGTTCCAGAAAGAAACAGTCTAGGGAAAATCCTTTATAATTCAAGAAAGTGCATTCCCTCTACTCCCTTAAGTAGTCTCCACTTATGAATAATAATAATGGCCCGAATTTCTACACCTTCCACTATGTACAAAACATCTGAGTTAATGTATGCATCAGTGGGAAGATTTTCTTCCAGTAGGGTCTTGTCATGTACTTTGGGGCTGAAAGATTAAGGGAGATTCTTGTATCACCAGAACCTATAATCTTCCCAATGCTATACTACAATGCATCCTTCAATGTACATGTCTTTATTTTATTATAATAGTTTTTCATGAGTCATCGGGATCATGGTGCTTTGTCTTTATCATGTTTACCTCTTGTCTATTATTTTTTTTCTCTTCCATCTCCTATCTCTACTTCCTTCTATATCTGATCCCTGATGGATACGACCTTTCGACCAAAACCCCTTCGACAACGTCCATATCACATGCATGCATGGATTCACCAACACCAACATCAGAACCAATAACATTATCACCAGCATAAAAAATTTCACCATCTTCCACATACTGATTAAACACCATATTAGAGAATTTGAGAATTTTCCAAGTCCCAATTTCAAATAAGTGATAAATATATTGACCATGTGGCTAGATCTTAATCCATATTTGAAAGTGGGATTTTAGAAGGTAGCTTATATAGTATTCAAGGTATACTCCACCTTTATGTAAGACAATGAGATTGGCCTTGTGGTCAAATAATAAAGGAATTGGGGATTCCCAAAGTGGATAGAAGCTCCCAAATTCCCTAATATAGGGTTATTAGCCACATAGTCATACAGGGCAGGCTTGGCATCATCATAGGCAAAATAAAGGGTGCTAAAAGGAGATTTGACGTGATAGATGTTGGTAGGAGGATTCAACTTTCAATCAGCATCCACATGCAGAATAGTAGCTTTTGAGGAAATAACAATAGTTGAAGGTAGATTTGCATGGGAATAATTAGTGTCTCCATCCGCAAAGTGAGTCACCGCATCAAGATCATCATGAGAATTAGAGGCATGAACAACACTAATAAAAGCGGAAACCTCAGTAACAATAGGGTCACCATCATCATGAATCATTGGGCTCTTGTCCTGATAATTGATCACTCCCAAAGAAAAGAGAAAAGTGCAAATAATGGCATCATCCTCATTGCATGCAACACGATCGCCGTGCTCTGATACCATGTTAGAAACATAGACTAGGGGCCATACAACATTAAGGAGAGGAGCCATGGAAGGAACTGAGAAAAGAGAACAATAGTAAGATAGACAAGAGGAGAGAATGATGATATAGGCAAAGGAAGATTATTGATTTGATTCATTATCATTGGTTGATACATTCACTATTTGTAACTGAATGTTTGCATGATCTGAACAGACATGTGGCTATTCATGTCTTGATGGATTTTGGATCCATTGACACCAACAAAGGATGCTATCTTCTTCTTATACAAACCACAAACTCTCTTCTAGGTACTATATGCACCATCATAGCAATGGTGGAGAGAGTCGAGGAGATGAAGGCCGGCGGCATGGATGGTTGCAGAAGATGAGATGCATGGTGATGAGAGTCCAGGCCTTGTAGAAGTTTGCGGTGGCTACTTTCATAGAAGCAAAAGGCGGAGAGACTAGTCACATGAAGGTGCTTGAAGTAGAGCTATCGAAAAAGTCAACCTTGAATCTCACGATAGTGCTTGCGACATTGGTGGAAGAGGAGAAGGTGATCGAGAGGATGATGCACATTACGACTTTAGTTATTCCACTCATTATTCTACAATTTCTATTCCATAGCACTAATGTGGCGATCCTTAACTCGAGCCCCGATCTTCTACAATTCCATACTTCCAATGGTAGAAGCCCCTCTAGAAACTACCAATTCTATCAAAGCTTCTACGTAAGCTTCCAATTCTATCAACTTGCTTGCGTCCAATCGTAAGCAACTCCTTCTCCAAGTGCTACAACAATAACTTGCAAGGCCTACTACTCAAGTTGCATCTCTCAATCCATACAAGAGATATCTTAGACTTTGTAATTTGAGGTGTGGATCATAGAGGAGATTGAGCCTCTCTCAATCACTCTCCTCAAGCTCATGATCTGATGCCTAGCCATGCCCACAATCAGATTGATTTTAATAATGGTAGTGGAAAAAAAAAAGTAAGCATTGGCTAAAGAAATGAATGTAGCAGTAGGAAAGGGGGATGCTAGTGGTGACATCATGCTTCCTAAAGGTATTGCTCAAAAGGGCTTATAATAGAGGAGATCATGACAAAAGATGATGGATAGGTCCAACGTAAAGTTGGCATTTATCACAAGTTGCAATAGCCATGGTTAAAGGGGTAGCCAAGGTGGTTTGTATGGTGACATTAATTTCATTACAAATATAGGTAGATCAATTTCTCAAATTATGTGATACTTTAATCAAGAGACACAGAAGCATCAAGGGCACAAATGATCATACATTTGAGAGAGAGAGAGAGAGGCCATATAGACTCTAGATTAATTAGCTATAAAGATAAATGCCCTCCCATATATAATGCCAATTATCATTTGGAGTTATCCATCTCTCTTTGTATATTAAGATCTTTTGTTTTTTATTTGCTTTCCACTCAAAGTCCTTGGTAGACACCCCATGTATCTTTTGTTTTCTATTACTTTCTAGATCAACTACTTGGTAGACACAATATGGGGTGATCTTAAATAAGCTAAATTTGAGGTCAATGTGTGAAATCTTTATATATCTAGCTTAAGATGCATGTGAAGTGCAACATCATGTCATGTGAAGAACTCCCATCATCACTTTTAACTAGCAAATGAGAACATCTGTGCTACCCAAAAACCATGAAGCCATGGAGGTACACCCTCATGAGCTTGATAATGGTACATTAACATTGATAACGAGGAGCCAATAGATTTACAATAAAATATTTATTGTTTGAACATTTTATGAAGACCAAGATTCTAAAGGATATCATATGACTCAATTACTCGACTCATGAACACCTGTATTTAGTAGTATGCAAGGATCTATGTCATAGTTTCAAGTAGCTGAAATTAACACTAAAGCAAGTGAGGCATGGCCACGTGAGCTTTGCAATGATGCCAACTCTGCGAACTGCGGTTTAGATTAATGCTTATGAGTGAATAATGAATTGCCTCTTTAGATTGGTGGGATTTCACACATTAGGCAAAGAACGCATTGTTCATTGTGTGCTTCGCGTACGATTTATCCTTTCATAAACAAACTTCACCGGGTCTGATCTGGCCGGTGCAGGCCGCTAGTCTTATTTGGTTGCCTTAATCTACAGTAGTTTGTGACGGTAGGGACACGCCTTGTTGACGAAGCTGGCATCGCGAGACACTTGTCGGCCAAGGAAACGCGGCACGCGCTCGAAGGTTCCTCGACTCACGCGTATTAGTGAATCATCTAATTATATATATATATATATACATAAATGCATATGTATATAAGGGAAGACTTATGTGACTCATCCTCCATCGCTGAGATCTTCAGTTTGCTTCTCTTCACCCTTTAATTTCTCTGATGATCTCATCATTCGTCTGTTTCGATATTGCTCCTGTTGATCAAGCTCTCCCGATCTATCTATCCTTTGTCGGTCTTATAATTGCTGCTGTTCAATCAGTCAGTGAATCTAGAACAGATTAGATGGGGCACGGCCACCACCATCACCATGATCACCACCATGGACACCCTCAGCAGGCAGCTTACGCCTATGGCTACCAGACTCAAGGTATATATAATTGCCTCGCTTTGCCAAAACAGTCGTCTAATTTTCTATTTCTTAAATCCCAGACTAATTAATGATATCATTCTCTTTTCATAACATCCAAAATCAGGATATCCTCCGGTTGGGGCTCCCCCTCCACAGCCTTACTACCAGCAGCCCCCACCCAGACGCTCCGGTGGCTTCTGGCGCGGATGGTGAGGTTTTTAGGGCTATGTTTTCATTTGCCTGGGGTTAATTATCATTTGCCCCTCTCTTTCCTATGTTAATGTTGATGAGATGATGATGATGATGATGATGACGGCGGTGCATGCATGCTCTGTGTGTGTTAAATTTTGGTCTTGATATGATGGTGGTGATGCTGCTCTCATGTTGTTGCTCACTGTGTGAACAATTTTGTGTCGGATGATTGATGGTGGCGATGTTTCATCTGCAGCCTGGCAGCATTGTGCTGTTGCTGTTTGTTGGACGAGTGCTGCTGCTGCTGCTGCGATCCCACTCTCGTCTGTGGCTGATCCATCGATCCAAAATACACCGTCATTTCTGTCAATCGATCATCTCTCTGAATCACATTATCAATACATTATCAATATTCATGAATCGCATTAGCATCGAAACACCTCCTGATGACTGGACTCCTGTTTCAATTCATCCTAAAGGCTGAGGAAGCCTCAGGCCCTTGCTCCTGTATACCTTTAGCGACTTATGTCTGATCTCAGAGCTTGATGGCTAGAAGGAACTTTAGACACTAAACTAGATGGTAAATTAGCCTTATAAGTAGTAAATACACAATTTTTTTCTAGTTAGTAAGTAGGGTTTTTTAAATTGGAACTAGGTTTTTAATTTTACTAGATAGATGTGAAGCTATAACTAGTAAAATAAGTGTTTATATGGTTAAGCAAGGCAAATTTCTATATATCACTTAATATAGCCATGTTTATTGAATAAAATTATGAAGCTATATATCATAAGATAATGTGCATGCATAGTAAATCAAAACAAATTTGTATAGAATATCTAACATAGTCATGCTTATATAGTTATGTTAAGTAATATACGTCACAATTGATAGGCCTAACCATCAGCCATGTAGTCAATCTCAAATAAGACAATGTTGATACACACTTGTAATGGATATGTTTGTATGTATCCAAAATATACATGTTCTATAAGATACATTTGTGCATTTTGATAACTTTTAATTCTTACTCACATAGCACAAATAGTTTACACATCCACAAATAAAATATAATTTTTAACAATATAAATATTTTCATGTCACATTAAAACAAAGAAGAATCGCATTCAATTCAACTCAATGCGATGGCTCTAAATCTTGAAATTCCCCTCAAATCCCCCCTGAAGTGTGGGATATACCTAGCATCCATACAAGCACAAATAGTTACCAAAAGTTATTTGAGCCCCTTACAAACAAGGAGCATATCCATCCATTAGCAAAATAGAAACAATTCAAATTGTAATAGCCTTTTCCCTAAATAAAAGACATAGAAACTCTTGAGTATGTGGAAACTTGAAGAGGCCTTTGCCCTGCATCTGTTTTATTTCCTATTGCTTTCTTCGTGTTGGGGTTAACATTACCCCCCTCCTAGATGAGTGCCAGTCCCATAGTACTCTGCATCGAAGGTAGCATGCGGAGCTTGCACCGAAGACGTGGGTGGAAGGGTTGTTGTGGGTTGCCTTGGAGGAGCTCTTATGTAGGTGCGGAGGAAGGGCATTGGTGGCACTGTGCTATTCCGATTGGCTGGTGATATGATTGTTGTAGGTGGCGATAGGGCTACTCGTTGTTGGGAATGGCCACTCATGGCTGGTACAGGGTTCGGTGTGCGTGGGATGCTCATGGTGGATCCTGCTCGTGATGATTTACTGGTGGTTTGCATGAAGAAGTAAAGGATAAGAGTTCAGAGTTGAGTGTTGATGTAGAGCTGATGACGCTTTCGTGGGAGTCTTTAATACTTGCAATTGGAAAACCTCTCAGGTGGTCTCTCCCTAAGGGGTAGTGCTAGTCTGCATAGCATGCACAAGACATATTTGGATTAGTTTTGAAGACAGGTTGAACTCTAAGCAAGCCTGGAGTATTGTCCTGCACTTGAGGACCCAAACTGTGTATAGACTTTGGTGCAGATATTATGTGAGTGCTCGTGCATACTTAGATATTACGTAGTTAGAAGTCCGTAGGCTAGTTTCTCGTAACAATGTGTGGATGAAGCAAAGTTGTCCATGTTGAGAAGTTCTCGTGAAGGTGTTTGAGACATCCTTTGCCTTGTGACTGCACGATGTAGCATAATTGAATACAGGGACACCGCACTTTCAGTATAGCTGGAAGCTATTGGAATTGCTTTGTTGAGGA